>NC_085138.1:136163577-136531680 GCF_035046485.1 Aedes albopictus | reverse complement strand
TTTTCAAAAACTCACAATTTTTCCATGTTTTTTGCCTCATAAACCTTCCTTGGGTGAAAACTAACAGAACAAAACTTAGACGACTCATATCGGACCATCCGTTCGCAAGTTATGCGCAGTCCCACGTATGCCGCTGCATTTTTATATATATAGATGCAGTTTGATAATATTTATGGAGTATTAATCTATTTTCTATGGTGCAGTTTCATTTTTTTATTGGGTAGTTTGATTTTCCTATGGACCATTTGCATTTTATTATGGAGCCTTTCAGAATTATTTATTGGTCCAAACTTTCACTTTTAATTAGAAAATGTTATGTTTTACCGGTGAATTTCCTATATGGTATGGTACGTTGTATATTATTTTTGAATAACATTGCACATTTTCATGGAATATTTGCTCATACTGTATAGAGCACTTTTTGATTTTCTATGGAGCGTTTTTAGTTGTTTATGGGTGCAATAAATAGGCTACCGCGTGATACTATTGAAAGTTCAAATAGAGATTTCTTCAGTTTCCACAGATGCGGACCTTGTCTGGTGGTTAGAACACTTGACTATCACGCCGAGGACCTGGGATCGAATCCCACTCCCGACAAACTCGCAAAATGTGAGTTCTTCCTTTGGAAGGGAAGTAAAGCGTGGGTCCCGAGATGAATAAAAATCTCGTTAATACAGATAAAAAAAAACTTTATTTTTTCAATACCTTCAAACTAGACCTAGTTCTATTATTATTAAGGCTCAAGCATCCGTCATCATTTTTCGGAAAATAAAAAGCAGTTTTCTCGCTGCAAATCAAAACAAGGATCATGAAAATATATTCATTGCATTATATTCCTCATGTGGAGTACAGTGAATATATTTTCATAGCAAAACTTTTGTTTTGAGCGAAAAAAACTGCTTTCAAATATTTGATGATGACGATGATTTCAATGACAAAAAGTTCAACGTTAAGGCAAAAATAAAGTTGATTTCATGGCATACTTTGATTTTTATTCCATGTCAAAGTTGAACCGGGCGATTTTGTATACCTGGGGTTCATTTGGACCCCAAATTGAATTCTCTATATCTTTTGATTCTGATGTTTCAGAATATTCATGTCTTCGGCAAATTTGTTCGGTAAGTCATGCGCCATCTGGTGATGAATTGGTTAGTTCAAATTTTCTCACTAGATGGCGCTATTTGGCATAAATAATTTAGTAATATAATGTTTTCAAACAAAATTATCGGAAGATCTAGAGCTTGTAGAAGCGTCACGTCTTCGGGAAAGTTTCTCAGTATGTCGAGCGCTTACAGATAATGGACCGATTGATTCGAAATTCCACCACTAGGTGGTGCTAGTGAGCATGTAAATTTTGTATCTCATATATCATTGGATCCTTATCGCTTGGAAAGATGACGCCTTCGAGAAAGCTGTTGTGTTTGTCAATTACTTCTAGATGCGGCGCTAGTGAGCATGCGAATTTTACATCTGATATATCTCAAGATCCTGATCACATAGAAAGATGGTGTGTTCGGAAAAGTTGTTTCATAGGTCAAGTACTTACAGATGATGCTAAATTTGATTCGGAAACCCACACATAGGTGGCGCCATTGAGTATGCAAATTTTATACTTCAAATATCCAAGGGTCCTAATAACTCTCTTACCGTCTTCATTATCTTCAGCAAAGATGTTTGGTAAGTCAAGAATTTACAGAAAATGGACCATTTGATTCGAACCTCTGTCATTAGATGACGCTATAGTGAGCATACAAATTTCGATTCATGTTTACATCAGGATGCAGATTATTTAGTAATATTGAAGATTCTGCAAATAAGTTGCAAAAACTAAATGATGAGTCGTTTTACTCTGAATTTTGCTCATAGGTGGCGTCAGTGGGCATGCAATTTGTATATATCATATGGCACAAGAGCCTGCAAGTTATAATCTTAGTGCACAATTTCTGCGCGCACGCAGAAAAAAAAAAACACCACTCAGTGCACACGCAGAGTGTTCACAGGGGACTATTCAAATATTTTGATGAACCAAACGCATACCAGTAGATCCTACAGCTAAGAGACATCACATCTTGTGATATCAGAGACAAACAGACATAACAATAACACAATTTCTCACCTATCTCAGGGTTTTAATTACTTGGAGTGTTGGTGTGCTCGGCAATACTGTTAAGCTAGTCGAGGACTAACATTTGATGGGCCGTTTTCACTAATAGGGCCAAAATTTCACTAATAGGTGGCGCTTAAGAGCCTATATTTTTTTTAAATCTCAGGACGCTGGTTACTTAGAAAGATGGTTTCCACGGCAGAACTGTTTGGTAAGTTAAGAGCTTACAGTTTGATGATGAAAAATTTCATCTCTATGCGATGCTAGTTACAAATTTAGTTACAAATAGGTTGCAAATGATTAAAACTTCTAAAAATGTATTCAACAAGCTGTTACTTTTTTCTCTTCAGACAAATTTGAGCCAAGTCAAATGTAAACAAAGACCAATTTATTAGTCATACATTTTCAAAACTTCATTAAATTTGGTTAACTAAACCCTAAGATATATTAGTTTATTGGACTGCAGTGAAATTAGAATAATTTTACTAGAAACACTCCAACCTCACGTAGAGTTAACCAATCAAGTTCAAATTTGTACCAATTATAACTAAACTAGTTGGGGATCTTGCAGTCAAAATTTGGTGCGCCTAATAAGAAGTTATAGCTTGTTTAAAATTTGCTGGCTAATAATAAAAAATTATGTTGTTGTAAATTTGCTGCTAGCTTCACCTAATGACAGAAACTCGAACCAAATAATAATTCACCTTGATCTTCTCAACAGCTTTGCCGAAGATACCATATTTCTAAATAATCAGGATCCTGAGATTTCTAAAGTTTAAAATTTGTTTTCACTCTAACTACTAACTCTAACTCTAACTAACTTTAGAATTTCCAATCCACTACGACTTCAGCGCTGCTCTCTCTCTTGCTGAGATAAATGAGATATTTTATTTGCATGTTCGGTACCGCCACCTACATGTGGAGTTCCAAATTATACGGACGATTAAAAAAGTCGTTGATCTACACAACAACTTTGCCGAAGACTCCATGTTTCTTTGAGCTCAGAATCCCGAAATATATGACATATAAAATTTGCATGCTGACCAATGCCATCTACGTATGGCGAATTTCCAAATTTAACAGCCCATGGTCAGTAAGTACTTGGCCTATGCAACAACTTTTCCGAAGACTCCATCTTTCTAAGTGATCAGAATCCCACGATTTATGAGATATATGAAATATGCGTGCTCAGTAACACCACCTATACGTGGAGTTCCAAATCAAACGCTACATCACCTGTAAGTCCTTGACGTACCCAACAACTATGCCGGAGATATCATCTTTCTAGGTGCTCAAGTTTCTGATATATGAAATATAAAATTTGCACGATTAGTTGCGCCATCTATGTGTAAAATTTTCAAACAAAAGGTCCATTCATAATAATCACTTGACCCTATGAACTACTTTGCCAAAGACACCAAATTTCTATGTGGTCAGGATCCTGATATAAATGTGATCATATACTTAATACTTACATGCTCACTAGCGCCACCTATGTGTGAAGTTCAGAATCAAACGGACCAGCATATGTCAGTCCTTGAGCAACTCAACAACTTTGCTGAAGATATCATCATTCTAGGTGATCAGGATCCTGAGATATATTAATATAAAATTTGCACGCTCAGTAGCGGCATCTATGTGTGAAATTTTCAAACAAACGGTCAATCATGAGTAAACACTTTACCTAGGGTAATTCGCCAATTGTTGAACGGTTAGTACTGGCATTTTGGTTTTCGTTTGTTTTTCCGTGCATAATTCCACTTTAGTTGAACAATATCCAGTGAACGTCTAGATCTACTCATCCCTTATACTGCCCATTGAATTTGTATTCCCTTAAAATCCATTTTCTATGAGAAAATAGAACATTTGCATGGGAAGCCTGTAACCCAAATGTTGAACGCTTCCTTAACCTAGCTCATGCTAATATTGGACGGTTCTCGCCAATTGGGTTTTTAAATTACGAAAAATGTATTGATTTTTTGATTTTATACGAAAGAGCACCTTTTTCTGAACCACCATGATTTTTTTCAGATTTTTAGAACTTCATTTTGGTACCTTAAATCGCTTTCAAAGAGATTTTTCGAAATCACCTTTTGACAGCTGGCCAACTGCTTGACAGCTCCGCCCAGTACAAAATGCGACGAGGGGTGATTCGACAAATCGCTCTCATACAAACTTCAAACTGATTTTTAAATAGGTTCCCGGGCACCAAAATTCTTGAAAATTTGGATTTCGGCTCAGTTTTGCATGCAGATTCTGAATATGGAATTATCTGAACACCGCTATAGAAGCCAATTGTTGAACAGTTGAAGCTTTGTTCGTAATCGATGACGTATAACCCAACATCAACCTATCATTCACCTATTTTTATTTTGGCCACCAAACCCAACATAGACCCAACGGTTATCCGATGTTAGTCCAACAGTGGTCCAACATTTGATAAAATTTGACCCGACTTTGACCCGACATCCGATATTTTTTCACTCTGGCGGATTTTTTTCCGGGTTTTTCGTATTTTGTGCCCAGCTAGTCCGAGCTAGTGACAATTCATTAAAATGACAAGGATTCGCTCATTTGAAGAGAACTCTAGTGGACTGAAATCGTTTTAAACATGACTAGATACAAAAATGGCTGAAGCGAAAACGACAGAAGAAAAGTATGCCTTTAAAAGCCCCTGAAACACTCTTGGAAAGCCATGTGACCCACTTAACCCCCAAGAACACTCGTGGAACTACCCTGAAATTCCTTGAAAACCCGTGGGTTGCTCCTAAACCTCCTGAACCTCCTGGGACCCCCTTAACACTCTGAATTCCTCTTGAACAACTCTGGAACGCCCTTGAAACCCATTGAAAACCACGAAATCTTTCTAAAGCCCACTGGAACACCCCTAGAACGCCCTTGAACCCCCATGAAATGCACGGTTAGGTGAAGTGAAAAAAAACGAAGAAGTCATGCTAACACCGTAGGTTATGCCAGTGTTCAACAATTGGATCATGGATGCATAATGATAGTGTGATAAGAAAAATATTTGTTTCAAATTAAATTACAATGAAAATGTGATTTAAAACAATGTTAAACTGTTAAGAACATCCTTCCAGTTCTTGTAACTATGGTGTGCTTTTGATATTTGTGGTCGATTTGCCCGCAAAGCTTATTTTGTAACAGCAATTTCTTAAAATTAATCTTAAGAATTGTGCAGTTTCGTGTCATCAGAGGTACTAAATTTTCAATCAATTTTTTTGATGTAAAATATGTTTTATTTTGTAACTTAATTAGAGAAATATCGTGACCTACATGTATAAGCATCTACACCATATGTTTACGTTGGATGAAAATTACTTAAGTAAGATTTATAATAAAATATTCAGGAACTGTTCAACATTTGGGTAGTGTTCAACAATTAGCGAATTACCCTAATAAACAATTTTGCTGGAAGGCACCAGAATACTATGTGGTCAGGATCTTGTTATATATGTGCTTAAATACTGAATACTTACATGTTCACTAGCGCCACCTATATATGAAATTGCGAATTAAACGGTCCAGCATCTGTAATTCCTTGACCAACCCAACAATTTTACTGAAGACACCGATATTCTAACAAATCAGGATCATGCGATACAGAAGAACGAATTTGGGGTCCAAATGGACCCCAGGTTTCCGTTTAAGGTTTCCTGTAGAGGGTTAAAGCTGTCCCTTAAAGATTTTTCGGAAATTCCTTTAATAATTTCTTTAAAAATCCTACACAGATTCCATTGGAAGTTCTTACAAGGGATCGTCCATGAATTCCTTGAGAAATTTCTTCATGATCCAGATATTTTTCCAAGGATTTAGTTCAGAATTTCTTTTAAAAATTACGCAAAAAATGACTGGCATGATTCTTGAAAGGATCTATGAAAGAATTTCTAAAAAAAACTCCTGGAGGAAGGTATGGGGTTCCTATAGAAATCTTGGTACCATTGGAGATGTCTTGAAGAAATTCTAGGAAGTGTTCTAGAAAAAATTTTGAAGCATTTTTTTGAAGTTACCACCGGATGAATTCCTGGAAGAATGCCTAGATAGATTACTGAAGAAATTCATGAAGGAATCTCTTAAAAATGTCTACATAAATCCTCAATGAATATCTAAGGAAGTCTTTGAGGGTTTTTCTTAGTGACCCCTAGAACTCCTGGAGACACCTCTGAAGAAATTCTTAAAACATTTTCTTTACAAGTTTCGAAGAGGTTAGTACACAAAAATCTCTGAAGTACGCCTAAAGGAATTTTCGAAGGAAGTCCTGCAGAAACAAAAATGAGAATCGTGGAGAAATTCTTTACAGAACCCAAGAAGTTCAAAAATTTTTTTTTTCGGAAGAACACCTGGAAGAAATTGAGAACTCTCTGCAGGTAATCATTAAAAAAAATCTCAAACAATTATTAATCTTTGAAGGAATACTTGGAGATACTTCTGGGGAAGCCACCAGAGTTACTTGCAGAAGAATTTCTTGTAAGTTTTCTAGAAGAATTTTGGAAGAAAATACCTGAAAGAATCTCGGAACTTATGAAGCAATACCTAAAGGAACTTCTTGAGAAATTTCAACAATCTATCTATATATATGAAAATGAGTTTGACTTCACTTTGAGGCAACAAAAGTCATGAACGGCTGAACCGATCAGAAAGAATCTTGAATGGTTAGATTGGTATTCATGGTGGCTGTGTTTATATGTAAAAAAAGTTAGGAAAATGAACTAAAAATGTAAGAAAATAGACAAAATCGTTTATTTTTTATGACCTGGGAGGAAATCAGCACGATCGAATTAAAACCAATCTAGAGTGCGGAGCTATTTTGAGCTCAACAGTTGTCAAACCACTACAAGACGGCAAGACAAAGTTTGCCGGGACAGCTAGTTATTTATAAAAACAGTTCCTGGAAGAAAATTTAAACTTCAAAAGAAAAACCCCAGGGAATTTCTTAAAGATGTGAGAAAAACAAAAATCTCCTGTGATTGCAACTTTAGAAAGAATCTTTGAAGAAAATACTAAAGAAAAACTCGTAGAGAAAATTCTGATAATATTAGTGTTAGAATTCCTTCAAAAACGTTGAAAGAGGTATTAAATCAATACATATATGAACTTCTGCAGCAATCTTTGAAGAAATTTCTCGAATTTATGAAAAACAAAACGTTGCCAGATAACTCTTTTGAAAAATTTCTTGAGAAACTCACGAATAAAACCCAACGAAAGTTCCAGGAGGAATTCCTGAACTTCTCAAAATTTCCGCATATAACATAAGTGAAATTCCAGTAAAACCGACGGTAAAAGTTGCTCCATTTTCCCAGCACGCGACACTGGTATATCTTGTATAGAACACGATGTACAGTACGGCGGTGTGCAGGAGAACGGTGTGTGGCGGAGAAGAATGAACCACGAACTCGCAGCATTTTACAGAGAACCCAGCATCCAGAAGGTGGCCAAAGTCAGAAGGATACGGTTTGCAGGGCATGTTGCAAGAATGCCGGATAACAATCCTGCAATTTTTTTTTTTCAATTTGCGGTGAAATGGTAGGTAGAGCTTAAAATTTGCTTGCCAGCGTCCACATGGGCGCAGGCAGCATGATGTATTTGAAGAAAATCTGCTCTTAGGGAGGTATGGTTATGAAACCCGAGCATGGGTGTCAGTATTCAGTTGTTCAGTCATGAAAGAGTTTATGTTACATATTAGAAATTCTACCCATACAATTAAGAGTATACTCGTTGACATTTCCATTCATTTGCTAGATACGAGATTCAACTACTTTTTCACAAGCTTCAATCAAAAGTCATACGACTGTATGACAAATGTGAAGCTCTGACTGTAGTGTTGAGCAGAGCTTAGTTAACAATAATATGCCTTACAATGACCACATGATTTGAGGAATAAATATGATAAATATTTTGATAAATATGAACACATACCGTGCATCTTACATTACATCCCGTAAGTGTTAATTCAAGCATACGATCACAAACAGCACATTCCTACAAACCAAATACGCGCGTCCATGAATCATCACACAAGGTTCGCTCGTTATCGATAAGCTCTCAATTAGTGGCACCGTGCTCATCTTCATTAGCTCGATGTGGGTAGTTATCCCACGCCACACCTCTCAATGTGTAGCAGTGCAAAAGCACAACTGGTCTGAGGTCACTGAAATACCACCATCAACGGTTGTATTGGGGCTGGCAGATTGCATCAACTGGTCTAGTGCCTTGCGTTTACAAAACGCACAAAAAGGTTTTTGGGACTGTTCATGTACTGATGTTTCTTGACACAAAGTTGTAACCTTACATATATTTTCGATAAAAAATATGCATTTGATAAATGAATAATCTATTATAGAAATTTTCCCAAGAGTTTCGAGATTTCTGCCTCTAACATTTTCAAAAATGCGCATTTTTTCAAACAATTTTAACAACTCAAACTTAACACTCTTAGCATAATTTCTAAACACACTAAATAAACTCCCCCTGAATTTCAGAAGCGTTCATTTTTGAATTCCGCATGGAGTTTTTTATGGATTCATAAAATAACTGAAACTGTACTGTCTCCATCGTTGGACAATGAGCACGAAACTCGCCTTTTCACGAGTGCAGGAGTCGTGGTGCGAGACTATTCCAGCGGATGGTACTTTCAGAGCTTAGTTACCTACCTATAGTGCGAAACAATCCACAGACTGATGAGGCTGATTCCAAGAAATAATGATGCCTGAAATAGATGAAAATCGATGCGGATTAATTACCAGTTACTTCTCGACGATGGCCTGGCAAGCGATTATCGTTGGTTTGACGAAAATGTTGACTGTAGAAGTAGTGCCTGATTCATCATTCCAGAGTTCATGATGTTATCTATTTCGGGACACTTTTTCCAGATTCCGACAACATTATCGCAACAAATATGTGATTAATAATAATTACTCTCAGTTTTAAAGCCCGTTCTGCGATGATGCATAAATCAATGTTCATGTTCTTGATACAACTTTTCTCTATTTTTCTCGGTCTTCTCATTTGAAAAGGACCGAGATTCCATCAAACCATAACTCAACTCCTACGTCCCAGCCAGCGCATTTTTCCATTTACAGGGCAATTAGCCAACTATCCGAGCGATTATTCATTGCACTTCCCCGTTGTTTACAGCAGTACTTCTGCGAAAACCCGTCCTTCGTCGTAGCGTCATCGTTGTCGCCGCCATCGTGTCCAGCGTTGGCTCCCAATTTCCGCACTCTTGATTTGAGAAATTAATTTCCAACTCACGGCCGTAATCCGATTAGCCGACTCTAAATGATGGCGGTGGGTGAAAATTTCTATTTGCATGCAAACACTCGGTAAATACTTCTTCGCTGGAGGATACCCCCGCCATTTGTGTCAAACCCTTTCAACCTCTCGAATACCCAAAGAGGCGACTGCACGTGGCTTGATCGGATTGAATCTCGTGGGAATAATTATTGGTGACCCAAAATCTGTACCAATACAGAAACCGAACAAAATCGTGACCTAATGCACCTAATAGGCTTATTTCAAATAAGGGGTCCAAATTGCTCAGCCGGTAAATGCTGAGTTCGATTCCCGATACTTCTTGGGTATATCGTATCTTCGTTTTAGATAATGCAAAAATGGTCGATTGATAAAGACAGTTTTCTGTTTAGACGTAGCTTTAGAAGGGGGAAAAAGAGAAACTTAATCGGATTCCAATGTAAGATGGATCAAAACTATACTTTAAGTAAAATCGATTACTAAACTCTTTTTTTTTTAATTTAATCCCTATAGCGGTACCTCCCTGCGGTTCATTACCTTTTACTTCGTGATGAGATACAATGAACTAGCCGTTGTCTCCTAGGAAAGAATGCTCTCTGATCGATCAAACTGTCTCCACCGTGAGTGAGGTGAAAAAAGTTTTTTCGGAAACTCAATCAACAGAGTCCACCATCCTGACACAGGTTTTGGTGTTAATTGTGTTATACCGAGCACCATTTTCCCAGTGTCCTTCCTGGAAGGGTTCCCAAGCTAGAAGTTATTTGTTCTAACTTTTACAAACGAACTAGCTGGCGGTGGCACAAATATTAACTATCTGATCAACTCAATAACTTTGGGATAGTATTAGCATATACATATACATTTTTTTATTTTTTTTAAAGTCTTGGTATGACCGATGACAGTAAAGCAGTGAATATGATTGTCTTTAGTGGTAAAGCTGTGAGAATGAAGACCCGCCATACACTCTGCGCTAGGCACTAAAATAAAATTAGCTGCAAGGACGCGCATCGTACAGTTGATCTTTAAGCGCTTCGGTAATCAAAGTGAGCCCAAGTTAATAAAAGGGTGGCGTTTTTTGAATTGAAATTGGTTTGATAACTATTAAATTATAGTTTTAACTAAAGTTGATTCCTGAAATATCAGATCAATTAGGTACAGAAAATATAGGTAAAGTTACAATGTTATAGTTATAGTCACTCATATTGATTTACAGAATTCACAACATATAAATTTATGATGACATTCCAGAAGCCTTTTATTCCAGGACATTTCTTCAATTCAAAAGTCCTAAACATAAAACCATTGATGCCGACTTGAAAATGCTCTCGAGTTCTTGTATGCCTCAATAAGCCTATGTTCTGGCTAGTTGGCCCAGTCTTATTAGGGTCTACAGGACTTCGTATGCAAACCGGCTTAGGATTTCGGGTTGTATCATAGTTTTATCAATCCTCTAAATAAAACCATCTTCTGACTTGTCAAATAATTGTTTTGATTATTTTTCACTCTCAATGTTCGATCGTCAGAATAAATTATGCTTCGTTGTTTATCCAGCTATCAATTGGAATGATGCAGATATGGAATTCAGATTTGTTTTCCTATTTAATACGTGTCAGGAGACATGCCACGGAAAATTTGTGGTGAATGTGACTGTGATAATGACAAAAACTAAGTGCGCCACACAAACTATGCATAATTTGGAAGTTAAATTCATTTAATTTACTCGGTGGAATCGGGTGCAAAAAACACAGCGGAGTTCAAAAGACATTATGTAATTTTTCTGACAAAATAAAATTACGGAAACGTGGAGTGTGTTTTTGGAGGCAAAATCGAAATGCCGCTTTTTCATTTGGTTCGGCCGCGAGCGCGTCGTCGTCGTCGTCTATTTCACAGCGCTCATCTTCGTACGGGGCAGTTCAGTGTGTTTTTGGGTCGGCGTCGGTGGTGTAGTGGTAAGCGTGGTTGCCTCTCACCCCAGTCGGTCGGGGTTCAATTCCCGTCGACGCCGATGGGATTTTCAGAGACATAAAATCCGTGATCACGTCTTCCCTCGGATAGGAAGTAAAGCCGTAGGTCCCGGCCCATGTGTTGATGGGTTCGATATGTAGGGTCCTCAGGTGTGGTGGCTGTCTCCCTGGGGCGTCGGAATTTAAGGCTTAGCTCCTAGACCCAGCCGACGTAAAACACAACTGGCGCCGAACGGTGCTAGTTGGCCAGAAAGAAGAAGAAGAAGAAGAAGTGTGTTTTTGGAGGCAAAATCGAAATGCCGCTTTTTTCATTTGGTTCAGCCGCGAGCGCGTCGTCGTCGTCTATTTCACAATGCTCATCTTCGTACGGGGCAGTTCAGGGAAAACGGCAGTAGGATCGGGAGTGTGCTAGTGCGTTGGAGATGCTCGGAAAAGTGCGGTCGGTTTTTCGTGATGGTTGTCGGCGTCGGCGTGCTGAGTGTGTAGTGACGGCTCGGCAGCTGAAGACCGGAATTGCGCGCGCGTTGCCTTGCCTGGTGTTTCGATTATTTTTTTTCCATTAGCTTTTTGCGCTTTTTGGTTCAGTTGATGGCAGAGGAAGAAGACCCGGCTTCAGTCAGTGTGTGTAGTGTGTAGTGACGGCTCGGCAGCTGGAGACAGGATTCGCACGCGCGTTGCCTTCGGTACTCAGATTTTTTTTTTCCTTTCGCATTTTTAGTTCGATTGATGGCAGGCGATTATCCGGTGAGTTTGTTCCTTGTTATTCTCTTTCTATGGATTCTATATCAATTATTATATTAATTCAATTTTATACCATAGGTGATAGTTTGTAATCCATATGTTTATAATATCCTCTTTTTAAATACTTTTTTCATTGACTTTGTATAGTTCGTCACCATGAGTGTCGACTTGGATTTTTGTTCCGTTTTGTCACTGTTCGGGATGGCATCTTACAGATTGTTTATTTTCCTTGAATTTCTTTTTTTTGTGCAATCTCCTAACGACATACTGTTTTTCTATGTAGGGGGATTAGGGGCATAATGGACACCCTAAGCAAATGAGTATGATAGGCCTGTTTAACAGACAAAAACTTAACATATCATCAGTTGACTTACAACTTTAACTTGTTTCCTACGTCTTTCAACCATTTACAGCTGGTAGAATGTCTTTATTGTGAAGAAATAATGAATTGTAAACTGAGTGTTTTTCAGGGCTGGCAGGAAAGGTACGGGGTGAAATGGACACCCATCGGGGCATAATGGACACCCCTGCATATTTTGTGCTAATTCTTTAGTTATATCGACCAGTTAAGTGATTTGCCTACGGAGATCAATACCACAGATATAATACTCTATCTTAGACGAGTTTCCATAACATCAAAGTTAATTAAATAAATTATAGGCTGAAATAATCGGATTGATTTTTTCTAAGCTCTCTAAAACGCCTAACAGTATGCAATGCGCGTACATCCATTCGTAATTGCCAGTGTTCATTTCGCCCCGAATCGACAACATTAAAATTGCTATTTTAAGTAAATTCTGATCAAAAATAAAATACTTCATCCATTGCTAAATCTTCATATACATGTAGATTAGGTATTATTTCACTTGTTTTTATGGTGGTCACATTAAAAAACTCCTAATACCTTATTTGACGCTGCTTCGAAATTATAAGAATTTCACCATATGAAAAACATATTTCAATTTCAAAGATATTTTGATTATTTTGGAGCAAAATAAATGGTACTTTTGAAAAATAGAACCATGACTTGTTCCTTTACACTTATGCATTAAAAGTTTTACATAAAAGTCAACGCTTTCGGTAAAAACAGGGGTGTCCATTTCGCCCCGGGTGTCCATTATGCCCCTAATCCCCCTATCTGTCTATGTATATTTGTTGTCTGTATTTTTTTGAATAAATATTGAGCAATCACCTCACGTGGGTGGTAGATTGTTTGCTTTCCGCGTGAAGCGAGCAATAGCGCATCAGATGGCATGTTCTGTCACGTCTTTTGTTATAAATCTTGAGTGTCCACCTGACGCGGGTGGCTGATTGTTTGCTTTCCACGGGGAGTGAGCAATAGTGCTTTAGTTTGTATATGTTGTCGCGTCTTTAATTGTAAATATTATACGATCACCTGACGTGGGTGGTCGATTGTTTGCTTTCCGCGTGAAGCGAACAACATCACTGCAGTCTGCACGGCATGCTTCAACTTCAAAAGGTCTTATCACTTATCAAAGTTAATCCTGACCCAACGATACCTTCCCTACTAACAATCACTCCTTCCTGCAGCCTTTGGTGGAGACGTGCGGTAAACGCCAACTTTCACATAACAAAGGTTGCTATTAACATTCCTTCCCTCCAGAGCGTTCATGATTAACAAACATTTTAATCATGATTAATCATTGATGATTAAAATTCCAATTTTGGTGATTATTGATTATGATTAATGATTAATTTGATTTTTAGGATGATTAAAGATTATGATTAATGATTAAAATTGGTTTTATCTGTGATTATTGATTATGATTAATGATTAAAAATGGCTCATTGATTAAAAATCATGATTAATCATGATTAATCAATCACGAAAAACTGGAAAGGATTAAAATATGTTTATTGCTTAATATGTTTTTGAAGTTTCAAAAGTAAAAAGTAACTCTATCCTGAAGATTTTTGAAAAAAGAATCATAAATTATATTATTTAGAGCAGCATTTGAACCAATTTAAATTAGATCATATATTTTATATGATGAAACATTTTTGGTGATGATTGATTAATGATTGATTAATATTTTTTCTTATGATTATGATTACTGATTAATGATTAGATTGCAAAAACAGTGTGATTAAGATTAATGATTAATGATTAAATGAGATTTTTTTGTGATTATGATTAATGATTTTGATTAATCTTAATCATTAATCATTAATCATGATTAAATTTATGATAATTCATTAACGCTCTGCTTCCCTCTTCCAACCTGACTGCAAGGACGTGGCCGGCGCCGTTATTGTACCGTTAAAGAGAGCCTCTGAAGCGTGCACAGTGAGAATGTTGACCACTCCCAGTCAATTATTCAGTTGATTCATTGTGCAACTGTCATTAGTTCGGGTCAATCACGGAGTAGCAACCATAGATATGTGCAGTCAGTCTAAGCTAAGCTAAGCTAAGCTAAATAAAATTACGGAAACGTGTTGTATGGTTTAATTTGATTTTAAGCTGTACGCGAAATAATAAAATTGAGTAATAATTTTTAGGTATTTACATGAATTATCCCGGCTAGGCGACATATTTTTCTGATAAAACCCTGTGTTCCTGATGATTCCTCCAATAGGGCTAGACCTCCTGAGGTAGTCATAACTGAGCTCATGGTAGAACTAGGGGTTTAATCACAGCATTTTTTTTGGTTTATGTTACGGCCACGAAATCTTTTGTTGGTTTTATGCATTGCCTCACAGTTTTGTGTATTTGTTTACAAAAAAAAAATCTCTCCGGCAACAACCGCAAATGCAAGTTTTATTGAAATGGTATATAATAAGTGATAAAACCAATTCATGTCTACTTGCAAGTCTTTAATTGAAGATGTTTATAGCAGAAGTTATATGATAGTTTTATGGAACGCCAAAGGTTCAAAGTAAAAAACTACCACATAAAACTAATTTAGAACAACTAGCTTTTTGGAATGCTCGTATAAAACCAGGATAAAACATGAATAAACCTTCAAGGCATGCTGATTGTTACTTGGGATGCATGCGGCATATCAAAGCGCGACATTTTTGATAACCCAATGAAAGGTTGGCATAAAAAATACTCAGACCATATCTAAACCGGTAATGTTTCGGAACCGGTTCCGGATGTCCCGCTAGCAGTGGTCAAACATAAAATTGAACCAAACCCATGCACGCGACACAGCAAAGCGCGGCTTTTTTGATAACCTAATAAATGATAGCAAGCAAATAGGCTCAGACTATTTAGGAGACTTCCGGCAGTGTTCCGCAACCAGTTTAGTGCCGGAAGTGAAACCAAACCCATCCATGCGATACCTCAAATCACGGCTTTTTAGGTAACATGATGAACAGTTGCAAGAAAATAGACGCAGTGGTGTCCCACCAGAAATGGTTAAATGTAGAACCAAGAGAACCAATAGGGTCTGGGACCAATTGGGCAGGAGCACCTATTTTGGGTACTTGCTGATTACAGAACGCAGTCAATTTCAAACCGATTGACATGATTTTTTGCACATGGCTAGATACTGTCCGTAACTGATCGTGTCTCAAAAATCAAGTCAATCGCTTCAAAATTGACTGAGTTACAGCAGCAAGTGCCCAAATTAGGTGCCCCTGCCCAAATGGTCCCAGACCCTACATGCGACATATCAATGACCTATTCAGTAACATGATAAACGGTTAGCCAGCAAATAATCTAAGACCATATTTGGGAGAACCGGTAGTGTTCCAGAACTGGTGACGAGACGAGTAGCCCGCCGGAAGTGGTAAAATATAGAAGGGCATCAAATCATAGTGGCGTTTTTTGATAATCTGATGAACGGTCAACAAGAAAATAGTCTCAGGCCACATCTAGAACTTGTAATAGTATTTCGGAATCGGTTGCGGGTGTTCCATCGGAAGTGATTAAATAGAAGTGAATCAATTCATTTTTGTCTTTTTGGGTAACCCAATGAATAGTTGACAAGAACATAGTCTCAGACCATATTTGAGACAACCGGACAACCGGTTTCAGATGTCCCGTCGGAAGTGGTCAAACGTAAAATTGATAAAAACCCATGCAAGCATATTAAATAGCGGAAATATAAAAGTGAACAAAATAAATGTCAAAGCGATAAATCAAATCGTGGCCTTTTTGATAGGCTGTAAACGTTGGGTTGGATTATAAGTGAATAAATCGTCAAAGTGCAAGAAAACAAAATCGTGACCAAAGCGATCTCATCAAATAACACCATTTCAGATTCCTGCGGTGCACATATATAGTAAGATGGATCAACATTTTATGGAAAAATTATAATTTAATCGCAACAACACCGAATAAAGTTTTTTCTATCTTCAATCTCCTTTTGCTTTCAAATTACTGCTCATAATTTGGGTGCGGCTGGTTGAGCCATCGCTCTTCTCATTGCGATTTAAAATTAAATGGAAAATTTTCTTTTTCTGATTTTTTCTCGCAGGGAGGTCAAATTTTACATGAATCGTGTTACCAATGATAATAAAATGTAGCCTAAAGTGAGTTGAAAAAAAAAATTGTCGAAGATCACAAAGTGATCTGTGATTGTAAATAAAGTTAACCTTCTTCATGCTTTAGCTGATGGTCGACTCGCTGCCGTAGCGAATGGAATGGACTCATAATGACCCGAGGGTTAAGGTGATCAAGCAGTCAACTGAGAGGTCTGAAATTTCTCAGCTCTATTTTGCTGTTGAAAAATCGATAACGGCTCTGTTAAAATTGTTGCTTTTCTATATAAAATGTTATCAGGATTCAGGAACATTTTGGCTAACGTTGACAGAAAGATCATGAGTTTATATTCGACGAGAAAGGCACTATCACCACTAGGTGGATTAATCTGGTTTTTAAGGGCTCATTATGTAAGTCATAAATGGTCAAAATTTCGTATCATTCGCTTCATTGAATCCGGAGATATAACAGCTCAAAGTTGGCTATCGGATAATTCTACCTTTTTCTAAAATGCTTGTAATTTCGTGCAGAATAGCCCGATCATTCCCAAATTTTGTCCACTGAAACACAACTATAGTTGATCAATTTACAGTTAAAATTTGAAAATATTTGATGCATTTTTCGAAAAGTTACAGCTAAATAGACATTTTTTGAAAAGTGAAAATTTGGCTGTCCCGATCATTTTGTCTATCCCCTGTATATGGTCAATCCAGGTCCAAAGGGTTATGTTGAAATTCATGAAAATAAGTTCAATCAAAGCCCACCTGACAGGTCTTTACAATCTCTTCGTGTGTCCCAGTTTTCCGAAACTTTCAAAAACAAACAAAAGTGTTGCTTGGCAATTTCCGCAAAAAGTTGAAGCTTTGGTCAAGTTCTGTGTAGTCATTTTCATTCAATAAGAATTCTTTAATGATTGCAAACGCTTTAGAATTTTAGGTTGAATTGTTGAAATTTAGCAGCTTGTTTTACCTGTACATCTGAGTTTCTTCTTATTTTTAAACTTCTATGATGAAATCAACATGATTTTTGAAATCTTACAAATATTTAAACTATCGTTGGCGTGGAGCGGACCTGGTGTGGTGGTTAGAACACAAGACTGTCACGCCGAGGACCGGGGATCGAATCCACTCCCGACATACTCACAACATGTGGGTTCTTCCTTCGGAAGGGAAGTAAAGCGTGGGTCCCGAGATGAACTAGCCTAGGGTTAAAAATCTCGTTAATACAAACAAAAAAAACTATCTTTGAGAAATTAATTAAAAAACAAATAGTTAGTTTTCCAAAATTCAATTCTGAAAACATGATATTAGAGAAGTGTTTCCCGATTTTGTCTTGCACTCAGTAAAGTGAAAGTCGCCCAAAATTTAAAAAAAAATATTGGTGCGCCGCGACATTTTTGGAAATGTCAAAGGGCGCCGCGATAGCAAAAAATTTGGGAACCTCTGTCGTAATCCAACCAACAGTTCTTCCATACAACTTCACCATGTAGCCAGAAACCGAACAACGATCGGATAGATCTTTCGCCCAGTCCTCGTCACAGAATACTTGCAGCAACGGTTCGCTTCCGATTCACTCTCACAAAAGAGTCGATTCTTTTGACCGATTCAGGAACTCATTTTCGTAACTTGATGGAAAATGCCATTTTTCGATGTTAGCGGACTCCTTTTTATATGTCCAGTTTTCTAGGAAATTAGCTCGCTCGCAAGGTATGTACGTCGGCTCAGCCGTCGACGCAGGATACACAGATTTTCGTTCCTTTCACTAAAGAGTCGAATCACTAGCGCGAGCCGGACATTCAAAATACGAATGGAAAATGTTTGATTGGCTAAGATAGCGATATTCTGTGTCTAATTATCACTAAAGTACACAGTCAATCCAACTATTTTCGACAACTTGTTGTACTCGTAATGAACTTCAGCGAATCGTGACTCTATTAAAAAGAATCATGGTTCACTCACTCGGTTTTGCGAATCGGTTTTTCGAGTCGACTCGCGAGTGAGTTACCAATGTCTAGTCGCGTTAACTGATTTTCGAAACACCTGCGAGAAATTATTGGATCTCGTACTCATCAGCCATTTCAAACTCTACAGCAAATTTCTATTTCAGCTTCACCGCTTCTAGGACTTGCAGCGACGAACTGGTCAACAAAATGTCATTGACATAGATCCCAAGAATCATCTCCATCCCAGCTCCACGCGTATACAGACAGTAAGCAAGCAGCCGACAAACCTATCCAATCCCATGCTGAAACTTCTGCAGCTGGGCACATCTCCACAGCTAACTTACCGTTCAAAAATGTCTTCACGTTCATGCTGTGGACGTACATTCGATTCTCGTTGACTAACGTTAGCTCCGTACTATCGTCACTGGGGCGTACATATCGGTGTAATTGAAACCACGAGTCTCGCCTTGCACCGATCTTCCCTTTCCACTCCCCCGCACTTCGCTTTGAAGATCCACTTGCTTGTGATTCTACCCTGGAGGAAGTTTGACCATCTTCAAAGAGTAGTTCTACGTCATGGAGCTTATCTCTTCGTCCTACGCGGCCCTCAATTCCTGCCAGTCATCACGCTTGTTTAGCTCGGGGATGTCCTCTACAAAGTTCATAAAACTAGAGTTGTACTCCACGCCAAAATCCTTATTTCGTGCGGTTGCCGATCGTGTTCGCTGGGGCTGCGTAATTCTAGCGTGAGCTGCAGAAGTAGCCTGGGCTTCTTCTCCACCTTCAACGAAGCTTTTGAACTCGTCGTCAACTCTCCAGCCGTGTCTTCAACATAGAGCTCTTCCTTGTTCACTTCTCGGATGCTCGACGGGAGTTGCATCAACTGCTAGGAACGTATAGGTTCACGTTCATCGCAAACTAAATCGCAACCAAAAACATGAATGTTCGGTATGTCCGGGTTTTTTTTCGATTCCCAGCGCTGACGTTGGAGTCCTGTTTGCCAAGTACGCGCGCCGCCGTCAGTACAATTTGTCCAAGGAACTTCCGGGCGGTATCCAAATCGTCCAGCATCGCCCTGGACTTTTCGACGAGCTTACGAATCATACGCTCGCTCAGCACGTTGTATTCCGGCGTGTATGGAACCGTTAACTGAATCTGGATCCCCTCACGTTTACATAACTTATTGATGTGCTTTACCGCCACCATTATCGCACTTCTACCGGAAGATCGGTCATTCGAATTTCACGATGGCAAACGCCTCGTACTCCATAAAACACTCCGGCACTTCTTTTTTCGATTCCAACAAGCGGTTAGTGGCGTCAGTCGTTTAGGTGTCTCGTAAGCTTCGGAGTGTGGGTTCGATTCCTGCTCCAGTCGGGGAAAACTTTTCGTCAAACGAAAAATTCTCCACAGGGCCACTGGGTGTTATATGTGTTGTCCGTTGTCTAATGTTAGTATTGTTCAGTCTGTGCGGCCTCTGACCGAAGACGGTGTAATTGTCTTTTTAAAACAAGTAGATCGCCGTGAAGTAGCTTCAGTCGTCGATGAACGTCAGGAAGTATAGTTATGTCCAGCTAGTTACCTGTAATCAAACAGTCAAACAGGTCAAACTTCAAGGGTAGCTGTGCCAAGCTGCACTTCCGTTGGTAGGACCACTGCTAACTGCTGCGCGTAGTCTTGAGCCACTGCTACGTTATGCAGCTGCTCGATGTTGAGCCGCTGCGTTCGATTTCGACGCGTGGTAATAACCGTCAAAAGTTTTGAGCACATGCATACAGCGACTAGGTAGTGATCCGAATATTTATTTGCACTGCGGTATGTGCGGACATTGGTTATATCCGAATAAGAATTTACCGTCGATCAGAACGTGGTCGATTTGGTTTTCTGCTTGATGGTCGGGTGATGTCCAGGTGGCTTTGTGGATACCTTTACTGGGGAAGAAGGTGTTTCAGACTACCATACCGCGGGAGGCTGCAAAGTTTACACATCGCTGGCCATTATCATTCGATACGGCGTGCAGGCTGTTTCGCCCGATTATCGATTTGTACATTTCCTCCCTTCCTATCTGCGCGTTCATGTCGCTGACAACGATTTTCACGTCATGCGGCGAGCAACCATCATATGTTTGGTTTTTCTCGTTATCAGGTCTTCCTTCGTGTGGGCAGTGTTGTTGATGTTGCAGTTGAAGAAGCGGTCCTTAACTTTCAACATGCACATTAGGCCTGTCCAGCTTTTCAAAAATGTTCTCTGATTCTCAAGTCCACCCCCATATTTTGATTGGCATCCTAAAAGAAGTAACTGGTAAAAATTTCAGCCAAATCCGTTGAAATTAAGAGGTGCATCAAACCAAATTTGTGTTTTTCGACTATTTTTGAACTTCAAAAAATTATAACTACTCTAAAACATGTCAAAACTTAATTCTTTTGGCAGAAATTGAAAGCTATACTTGTCTGCTACAACTTGTCCGAACAACGTGTGCCAATAAAATTGAAGGAAACATGTGTAATTATCACATTTGTAATCAGAAAAACCTTAAAAAGTTGATTTTTTGATAGATTTTGTTCTGGAACACCCTAATATACTTAATAAGTTGGATTTTTCAAAACGGCATCATATTCTCCAATGTTTTTTGGTTATTTGCTTTTTTGACACCAATGCTGTAGGAGTTGAGCAAAAATTACTAAAATTCGTGAAAGTCAAATGTGGCCTAAAAACTAGCTTTTTGGAGGCAATCACGTTGTGGCGCGAAATTGTACTGAACGTAGTAGCTTTGCTTCCTAGTAGTTTGCCTTGGCTACCCCCTTCCACGGGTGATAACAAACAAGCGCGATGACAGGTGTTGGCTATCATATCAGTGCTGACGCGATCACTAGCGTGCACAGGGGGGGGCAAGGGGGGGCACTTGCCCCCCCTTCTATAAAAAATTATATGCACCATTTTTGCAATTCTTGCACCTTGCATCTTACCACGCAATGTTGAGAATCACTGAGCCATGGTGCACCATTGACACATACAATTTCTTAGTATCTCATGTACACCCATGATGTTCTCAGAATCATCTAGGCTAAACTCACGCACCATCTTCTTACTAATCAGTGATGTCAGCACCATATTCGAATAACATGCACCATTTTGGCATTTCGTATTCAAAAACTGTATTCTATGTACATGAACCATGGTGACTTCGGCACCACATTGAATTCTAAGCACCATTCTTGCAATTCGTGCACCTAGCCATACAAAAAAACGAGTATCACTGAATAACAGTGACGACTAATACAGCACACTAACATCATGCACCTTCTTCAAAGCTTTCAATAAACCATCATGATGTCCACAGAATGATCTAGGTATCCACGATTTATGTTGATCGCATGAAATGTCTTTTTATAAATTAAGTATCTAATACCTCATACTTATATGCACCATCATGAAACTTCATGCACCATCACAGCTCTTCAAGCACCATTTCAGCGTTTATCATATCATCTAGGCATCTAAAGCACCGTAATGCCGTAATGCTATGCACCATTTTTGCAATTCGTGCACCTAACCATATTGATAAGCTTTGAAAAACAGTGACAACTAATGCATCATCTAGCATCATGCACCTTCTTCAAAGCTTTCCAACCACCATTTTGGCATTCACTATATCATCTAGGCATCTTATGCACCATTATGATGTGGTTCACAAGTGAATTTGATGCACCATTTTGACATTTCGCATACAAAATAGCATTCCTTGTTCCTGGTCTATGTTGATTTCTGTGCCGTATTGAGATTCCTGCACCATTTTTGCAATTCATGCACCTACATATGGAATTTGTTGAGTATAACTGATTCATGGTAAAACTAATGCACCATACAAACATCATGTACCTCCTTTACATTCCATGCACCACCATGATGATTACATAAATATCTAAGCACCATCTCACGCGTCATCTAAGCAAATTATATTCCATGTACCTGATCCATGTTGACTTCCGCACCACATTGATTACTATGCATCATTTTTGCAATTCTTGCATTTTGGATCTAATCACCCAATGTTGAGAATCACTGAATCATGGTGGCAACAAATGCACCCCTGATACATACAATTTCTTAGTAGCTCATGCACACCCATGATGTTCTCAGAATCATTTTAAGGCTAACCTCACGCACCATCTTTTAACTAATCAGTGATGTCAGAACCATATTCGAATAACATGCACCATTTTGGCATTTTGTATTCCAAAACTGTAATCCATGTACGTGAACCATGGTGACTTCGGCACCACATTGAATTCCAAGCACCATTTTTGCAATTCGTACACCTAGCCATACACAATGTCGAGTGTCGCTGAATAACGGTGACAACTAATACAGCACACTAACATCATGTACCTTCTTCAAAGCATCCACAGAATGAACTAGGTATCCACGCATTATGCTGATCTCATGCACTATCTTTTAATCAACTGGAAATTAAATGCATCATACTGATATGCACCATCGTTAAATTTCATGCACCATCAAAGCTTTCCAAGCACCATTTCAGCGTTTATTATATCATCTAGGCATCTGATGCACCATCATGTTGTGAGCATCACATAAAATACTTTTATTTTGTATTCTATGCACCATTTTTGCAATTCGTGCACCTAACCATGCCACATGTTGATAATCTTTGAAAAAGGGCGACAACTATAATGCAGCACACTAGCATCATACGCCTTCTTCAAAGCTTTTCATGCACCATTTTGGCATTCATTATACCATCTAGGTATCATATGCATCATTATGATGTGGTTTACATTTGAATTTGATGCACCATTTTGGCATTTCGCATACAAAATAGTATTCCACGTACCTGGAACTTGTTGATTTATGTGCCACATTGAGTTTCCTGCGCCTTTGCACGAATTGGATGTGCTCCTTAATATGAAACATGACGAGTATAACAGAATCATAGCTAATGCACCATACATACATCATTCATTCCATGCATCACCATGATGTTCACAGAATCATACAGGCACCATCTCACGCACAGTTTCTGGAGGCATGCTTTCAAGAATCATTGGAAGAATTTCTGGAAGATTTTCAGGAGGAATACTTGGAGGAATCCCTGGAGACATTCATAGAGAAAATCCTAGAGAAAGCTTTGGAAAATTCCTGGAGAAATCGCTGCTGTAATCCTAGGAGGAATTCCTGAAGGAATCCGTAAAGCAATTCAAGGATGAATCCCCGGAGAATTATTAGAGAGACTTCTGGAAGAATCCCTAGAGGTTTTTTTCTGCAGAAATTCCTAAAAAAATGAAATGTAGGAATTCTTGGAAGAATTTCTGGAGGATTGCCTGAAGGAATTCTTTGAAAAATTTCTGGAAAAATATTTGCGGCTTCCTGAAGGAATGATTAAAGGAACTCCTCGAGCAAAAGAATTCCTAGAGGGATTTTTGAGGAATATCTAAAAAAAATCATTGATGAATCCCTGGAGGAATTCCTGGAGAAATTCCTGGCGAAATCTATGGGGGAATACCTGATGAAATTTTTTCGAAGAATTCCTGGAACAGTTCCAGGAGAAGTTTTTTTTTCTGAAGAAAACCGTGGATAAATTTTTGTAGGAATACCTAGAGGAATTCTTGGAGGAATTCATGAAGAATTTTTAAGATGATTTTCTGGAGCAATTAATATAGAAATTTTTATAGTTGTCCCAGGAGAAATTTCTGGAGAGATTCCTTGAAAAATTCCAGAAAAAATCCTGAAAAAATGTCTGTAGAAATCCCTGGAGAAATTTCTCGAGGAATTCCTGGAAGAGTTCCGGGAGAAATTTCTTCAGGATTTTCTGGAGAAATCCGAGCGAGAATTCATTTAGGAGTCCTTGCAGAAATTCCTGGAGGAATCTCTGTAGAAATTCCCGAAGGTATTCAGGATAGAATTAACGAAGGATTTTTGCAGGAATAATAGAGGAGTTCCTAGAGGAATTTCCGAAAGAATTTTTTGAGGATTTTTTTGCGAAACATTCCTGGATGATTTTCTTGAGGAATGGGGGGAAATTCCTGGAGGAATCCATGTTTGAATTCCGGGAGGTATTTCTGGATAAATTCCTGAAAAATTTTTTGGTGGAATAACTAGAGAAATTCCTGGATAAATTCTTTAAGAAATTTCTGGACAAATATTTAAGGCTTCCCGGAGGAATGTCTAGAGGAACTCCTCGAGGAATTTGTGAAGGATTTTTTTGAGTAATTTCTGAAGAAACTCATGGATGGACTCCTGGATGAATTCCCGACGAAATTCCTGGAGGAATCCATGGAGAAATCCCTAAAGGAATTCCTAGAGAAATTCCCAGAAAAGATCCGGGAAAAATCCCTGTAATCCTGTAATCCTGTAATCCTGTAATCCTGTAATCCTAGGAGGGATTCCTGAAGGAATCTGTGAAGGAATTCAAGGATGAATCCCTGGAGAATTCCTAGGAAAAATATCTGGAAGATTTTTAAAGATTTTTCTGGAGAAATTCCTGAAAAAATGAAGTAATTCCTGGAAAAAATTCTGGAGGATTTCCTGAAGGAATTCTTTGAAAAGTTTCTGGAACAGTTTCAGGAGAAGTTTTTTTCTGGAGAAATCCGTGGATGGACTCTTGGAGGAATACCTAGACGAAATCTTGGGGGTATCCATGAAGATTTTTTTAGAGAATTTTCTGGAGCAAAACTAGAGAAATTTTTATAGTTGTACCAGGAGATTCCTGGAAAAATTCCAGAAAAAAAAATCATGAAAACAATTCTGTAGAAATCCCTGAAAAAATTTCACGAGGAATTCCAGGAAGAGTTCCGGGACAAATTTCTTCAGGATTTTCTGGAGAAATCCGAGCAGGAGTTCCTTACGGTATCCTTGCAGAAATTCCTGGAGGAATCCCTGTAGAAATTCAAGATGGAATTACTGAAGAAATTTTTGAAGGAATAAATGGAGGAATTCCTGGAAGAATTCCCGAAAGAATTCTTTGAGGTATTTTTTGCGAAACATTCCTGGAGGAATTCCTGGAGAAATTCCTGGATGATTTTCTTCAGGAATCTCTGAAGAAATTCCTGGGAGAATCCATGTTTGCATTCCGGGAGGTATTTCTGGATAAATTCCTCCAGATTTTTTTGGAGGAATTCATGTATGAATTCTTAGAGGAATAACTTGAGAAATTCCTGGATGACTTCTCTAAGGAATTTCTGGACAAATATTTAAAGCTTCCTGGAGAAATGTCCTCGGGAATTAATTAAGGATTTTTTTGAGAAATTTCTGAAGAAACTCATGCATGAATTCCCGAAGAAATTTCGGAGGGATCCATGAAGAAATCTCTGGAGGAATTCCTAGAGAAATTCCCGGAAAAGATCCGGATAAAATTATTTTAGGATTTTCTGGAGGCATTAGTCGAGGAATTTCTGGAAGAATCCCTGGAGACAATATTGAAGGAATTCTGGCAGAAATTCTTAGAGAACTTTCTGTAGGAATTCCGGCAGCAATCCCTGGAGGTATTTCATGAGGATTCCATGGAAGTATCCCTGGAGGAATTCCTAGAAGAGTTCAAGGAGAAATTGATATAGGATTATGTGGAGGATTCCGTTAAGGATTTCCTGGAAAAATCCCTGAATGAATGCCTTGAAAAATTCCTGGTGGAATCCATTCAGGGAGGAATTTCTGAAGGAATTCCTGAAAAAAATCCTGGAGAAATTCCTGGAGGAATCCATGGACATATCCCTGAAGGAATTCTTGGAAGGGTTCCGGGAAACATTCCTTTAAGATTCTCTGGAGGAATTCTGACAGAAATTCCTAGAGGATTTTCTGGAGTAATACCTGGAGGTATTTCTGGATGAATTTTTGAAGAAATTCATGAATAAATCGTTGAAGGAATGAATCCCTGAAGAAGTCCATGAGAATTCCCTGTAGAATGTCCTGGAGGAATTAATGAAAGAATTGCTCGAGAAATTCCAGGAGGAATTCCTGGAAGAGTTCCGGGAGAAATTCCTTTAGGATTTTCTGGAGGAATTTGTAGAGCAATTCCTTGAAGAATCCCGGGAGGAAATATTGAAGAAATTCTGGCAGACATTCCTAAACGATTTTTTCTAGAAGAAATTTCAGGAGGAATCTCTGGAGGAATTATTGGAGTATTTACCAAAAGAATTATTTGAGGAATTTCTGGTGAAATATATGAGGCTTCCTGGAAAATTAATGGAGGAATGCCTGAAGGAACTTCTCGAGGAATTTCTGAAGGAATATTTGGAGTAACTTATGAAGATATTAATTATTGCATCCCTGGAGGAATTCCTGAAGAAATTTCAGGAAAAAAATCCTGGAGAAATTCCTAGGGGATTCCGTGGAGGATTCCCTGGTGGAATTTCTCGCGGAATCATTCGAGGAACTCCCGGAATTCCTGGAAGAGTTTCAGGTGAAATTACTTTAGGATTTTCTGGTGGAGTCCATGGATGAATTTCGGGGAGAAATCTCTGGAGGCATCTCGGAGGAATTTCTGGAGGAATGTCTGAAGGAACTACTCGGGAAAATTCTTAACGAATACCTGGTGGATTTTTTGAGGAATTTCTGAAGAAATTTATGAATGAATTCCTGCATGAATTCTTGGTTAAATTGCTGGAAAAAATCTTGAAGAAATTCCTGAAGGAATCCGTGGAGGATTTTCTGGACAACTTCCTTGCGGAATTCCTCGAGGAATTCTTGGAAGGGTTCCGGGAGACACTCTTGGGGAACTCAGGCAGAAATTCCTAGAGGATTTTCTGATGGAATGCCTGGAGGAACTGCTGGAGGAATTTCAGGAGTTCTTCCTCGACAAAGTTCTGAAAGAATTCCTGGTGGAATTTCTGGAGGATTTTTTGTGGAATTTCTAAAGAAATCCATGAAGGAATTTCTGACGAAATTGTTTGAGGATTCCCTGAAGGAATCCATGGAAAAATCCTTGGAGAAATTTGGAGAATTCCGTGAGGAATTCCTTTAGCATGTTATGGAGGCATCCGTGGAGGAAATATTGGGGGAATTCTGACAGACAAACATTCAGGAGTTTTCCTAGAAAAATGTCAGGAGGGATCTCTGGAGGAATTTTAGGAGTATTTACTGGAGGAATTCCTGGGGGATTTATTTGAAGAATTTCTGGAGAAATATATGAGGCTTCCTGGAGAAATGTCTGAAAGAACTCCTTGAGGAATTTCTGAAGGAATTCCTGGAAGAATTTCTGGAAGAAGTTTCTGAGGAATTTTTGAAGAAATTCAATAATGAATTCCTGGAGAAATTTGTAACGGGTATACATATGTAGTTTGTTCATTTAGTGTTTTTCGTAATCTTCTATAAAATAATCTCTTTAATTATTAATAAAATATTGGACCAGTCTAAAAGATTGAAATCGCCTTTTTGCATGAACTTTCATTAGAACTCACGAGTAGCACCTCTTAAGACGGACAGTTAAATGAGTTCCACTATAGCCGACACGCACATGTGACCTGCAGGCCCAAAAGGCATAGTGCTAACACTTTTCGCAAAATTGCGCGCTCGGTGCTGTGCATTGACCCCCCCTATAATTGCATTCAAAGAACATTGAACTTAGCCGAATGGGTCGACTCTCTCTTGGGTCGGAGATATAGACGAGTCGTATGACGAAAGACTTTGGATGCAGACCACCCTCCTCCCCCTGACCTTGAATATTTCGCGAGCGTGGATACGATATCTGCGATATTTCTCTCGGGAAATATTTCAGATTCGATGGAAGATAATTGCATTTCGCGACTTATCTGAGGCATCAAGAACTTGGACCGATCACTTCGTTCTGGCTAGTGGAAGAGGCAGGAGTGATCAAGTTTAAGTTTCGCGCCGTGATGTGTTGTTAAAGGTGATATTTGTAACATGCTTTGTCTTCTTGAAACTTAATTAAGTCTTTCCCTGTTTAGTGTAGTAGATTTGAGCTAAAGTGCAAATCATTGCAAGTTAATTGCTGCGTGTTAATTTCGTGTGTGTTTTCTTGGAATCAAAGGTAAAATGTGTGCTATTTGTGTGCAAATTGTGTGTGCTAATCTAGTCGTGGAACGACACCACGTGTTCCCAAATAGGTCTGTGGCAACCTGCGAAACCGAACACATCACACCCCCCAGTCAAGATCGCTTCTGACCCCACCGTCAGCTACGAGGTTTTCCCCGGAGGTGCGGAAACCGGAAGAGGGCCAGCGTCCGTCAATCGCGCCCTAGGCATAGGTAGCAGGCACCCAAGTTCATCGTGAAATTGCGCCAACCGTCGAAAGGTTCATCGGCGGCGCCGCGTCGGCCGCCCCCGTCGCCCAACACACAGACCGGAGGTTTCCTGCAGCAGCGTCCCTCTCGACAACCGTCGACGCGGGATCCCCAGCGGCGAGTTCATGCTCGGATGAGTGACCGCCGTGGGTAGATCTCGAAAGCAGACCTCCAAGCGTACGCAACGAAAGTCAAACCGTGAGTAAATCATGCATGATAGTAGGTAAGTCCATGCGCATGGCTCAGTTTTTCCCGCTATCGAAGCAATCGAGTAGATAGCGTAATTTCCTTGAATCACGTGGCCCACCGTAGTACCCGCTTTCGCGCCGGTGGCCCCCTCTTGAGCACGCACACACACACGCACACCGTCCCGGATGAACACTTGCACGTAAGAGTACTCGACACGACGACAGGTTAGGAAGAAAGTAGGTAGAAGGGAAAGCAAAAGGCAGGCCTAGGCTAGAGGAGAGAAGAGAGTCCATGGAGAGAGAATAAAAATGTTAAATGAATGTTTTGTGTCTATGCCGTTCTAATGTATTGAGTGTGGGAATACTTTTAGGCGTTGCGGGTGGATAAAACTACTCTGATGATAGAGGACAGTCGTCAATAAAGTTCCATGAAGGTTTAGCATGTTAATATCGGTCGTTGTTTAATTTATTTTCTGTTATTTATTTTACTGGGGCGGTTCCCCGAAATAACCTAGATAACTCCCTAATTTTCTGTTGGATAGTTCGAGGGTTGGTTAAGTCAGCCAGTGATGAAAACGTAGCGATCTTACTATATTATTACCGTCTCGTTTCCTCGTCTCAAAGAAATAAAACCCTTTTTCCTTGAATTGTCTCCCGAAGTCTGACGTCAGCCGACTCGTTTGTATTTTTGATCGGGAGTAATTAGACCCATTTCCTGGGGGTCTCAACGGCCGGGCAATCCATAAACTGGTAGGTGGTCTCCGAAAGGAGTGGCGCATAAGCCACCTTACTTTAAACCCGACAAACTCGCAGGCTGGCGTGTTACATTTGGCGCCCAACAAAACAAGGCTTTTGATCGTGTATATATTATTTTCATATTTTCTGTAGAAGCGTATTTTCAGTCGGAACATTTAGTTGTAATTTGTAGGTGTTTCTCAATTCTATAGTAAATTGCACGTTTTTTCATTTTTGTATTTAATAATTATTTATTTGGTCCTGTAGCTACTCGTTGTTTAAATTATTCTGTATTTGTGAATATAATTTATATAAAATAGTGTCCCGTCAGTATTTATTATTATTTATTATTTATTTGTGAAGTTTTTTTTCTTCGAGTAAATGTATTTGACTGTTTTCATGCATTTTAAATAATTTCTTTATATAATAACGAATTACATTAAAAAAATAGAACAACTACAAACCCGAAATGATTCGCATACTCCCACGAGCTGAAGATCTCAATCAAGAGGAGATCGATTATGAGCTCCTTATTCGCAATCAAGAACAAGATGTTTTTGCACTCGATTTGGCTGGAAAGCAAAGGCATTTGAGAAGTTTATTTAAAGAGGATTTGAAAGAGGGAAGATCTTACCAATCGCCTCTCTCAATAACGGCAGAAATTGAACATATTCAAGGCAGGATCGATACACTCGAGAAAGCGCTTGAGAAAAAAGTGGAACTGAAATACGAATCCAGGGTTTTGCATTACTGGTATCGGGCAAAATGGAGTAAGGCTTTTGGGGAGGAAGAAAAGAGAATGCGAAGGGAACTGTGCCAAAGGATTGAAGCGATAATGAAACATTATCAGTTTGGACCACCCCAAAACCCTATTGTAGGTCAAATTAATACTATACTCTCGGGTACAGAAGGTGCTGTAGGCGGTCACAGATCAAGGTCTGAAACGTCTGATCAGGGAAGCGAGAAGAACAAAGCTTCGCCAACGGCGGACAACGAGAAGCATACAGGGACAAAACCTAAAGAACCAATGGAGAAGTTCGATAACCCTTCAGAAGTTACGATCAGCCGTACAGAATGGCTAGAGATGAAACGAACTTTGGCAGAGTTAACCGCTAAACTGTTAGAAGCCAATGCAGCGCAGCCAGGTGGGTACCGGTACGATACTCCTGGGACTTCGTATCAACCGAATACGGAACCGTCTAAATTAGCTCCGGTCAACGGACAGCAGCATCTGCCGTTGGACAGACGTTACCAGCTTCCAGCTCCACCGACTCAGCTCAATTATGCGCACAGTCCAAGTAAAGTCGCACCAGGACATTCACATCCGACAAACCAAGGATGGGATCAACCTCAACCGTTGAACCTACACCGCGACACCGAACAGGACACTAGTAGCGAGGACGATGAGCGGAGGCACCCGCCGATGACAAATGGACAACAGTACGAAGGGCAAAGGTTCTTTTCAGGGTCGCGGGATATCAACCATCGAGAAAGGACACGCTGCGTAGATAGACGGGGAAGACTTTCAGGGCCAGTTGAAAGTGAACTGGACAATTTCTCAGAAAACCGTTACAGTGATTCTTCCAGGTTTCCTCGTGGAACTGCTCGGATGGGTTTCAGCTACAGACAGGCGCACCAAAACCGAATCGAAAAATGGAAGCTTCGTTTTTCCGGAGATCAAAGGTCTGTCTCTGTGGAAAACTTCTTGTACAAGGCCAAAAAGCTGGCTGACAGAGAAGGGATTCCCAGAGAAATCCTTTTAAGGGACGTGCACATGTTGCTGGAAGGACCAGCATCAGATTGGTTCTTCACATTTGTGGATGAACTGAACTCATGGCAGCAGTTCGAGACGTCCATAACCTACAGATTCGGAAACCCCAACATGGATCAAGGGATCCGGTCGAAGATCCATGAACGGAAACAGCTCCGAGGGGAAACTTTCATAGCCTTCGTTTCGGAGATTGAAAAGTTGGATAGGCTGCTGTCTCGTCCGTTATCGAAGCGAAGGAAGTTTGAGGTAGTGTGGGACAATATGCGCCAACACTACCGGACTAAAATATCACTGGTCGAGGTAAAGGATCTTCAACATCTGATACGGTTGAATCATCGGATCGATGCGGCCGACCCTCAACTTCAACAACAGACCGGCGAAGTGCCGATGCGCCGACCAGTCCACCAAATCGAGGCCGAATACAGTGACTACGATAGCGATCAGTCGGCATCGATAAACGCGATTGATAGTCGGAATAACAGAGCCTTGCGACAGAGGAATCAACGAGATGCACCCAGAGGTCAACAAATCACAACTTCTCGTCAGGCAGCCCCTGAACCGCAGCAGCTCAATTGTTGGAACTGTCAGGAGCAGGGACATAGCTGGAGACAGTGTCAGAGACCTAAGGTGGTGTTTTGCTATGGATGCGGTAACCTGGGTAGGACCATCCGCAGTTGCGAACGGTGTTCCAGACTAGGAGAAGGACAAAACCATGGCCAGCAGGGAAACGAGTAATGGGGTGTGACGCCGGGAGTTCGTTCATCCCGCAGGAAGCCGACATTCCCAAATCAGCAGAACCAAATACAACCTACAATCCATTTTCACAGATTTACCACGTTAAGATTAAAAATTCAAAGTGTCCTCACATTAGGGTGAAAATCTTCGAGTCAGAACTAGAAGCTCTTCTGGACTCGGGAGCGGGTATCAGTATTTTAAACTCCCTAGATATTGTTTATAGGTATAATCTTGTAATTCAACCTGCAGCGATCCGCGTAACCACAGCCGATGGTTCGGTACACGGATGCTTAGGGTACGTCAATTTACCTTTGTCCTATAAAGGACTTACCAAGGTCGTGCCAACTCTGGTTGTCCCTGAAATTTCGCGACATTTAATATTAGGGGCCGACTTTTGGGAGTCTTTTGGCATCAGGCCAATGATTGATCTAGGTCAGGGACTCGAAGAAATCGAAACCGTAGAACATCGCACCAGTTCAGCAGTTTGCTTCACGATAGAGCCTTCAGGCGACCTCCCGAAGGTGGAAGCAACGGAAGAAGATGACACACTAGACATTCCGGTCTATGAAGGACCTACGGAATCTACACCGAACGTTGACGAGATAGAAACGAAACACGAGCTGACAGTAGAGCAAAGACGGAAACTCTCAGATGTGGTCAAACAGTTCGGGCTAACAGGTGAAGGAAAGCTAGGGAGGACCAACCTGATAGAACATGAGATAATTCTCAAGGATGGAGCAAAACCTAGAGTAACGCCTATGTACAAATGTTCTCCGTACATCCAACAGGCCATTGATGAGGAAGTAGAGCGGTTCAAAAAGTTAGATGCGATAGAAGAATGCTACAGCGAATGGACTAACCCTTTAGTACCAGTTCTCAAGAAGAATGGCAAAGTAAGGGTATGTTTAGATTCGCGGAAGATCAATAAAATGACCGTGAAAGATTCGTACCCAATGCGGAATATGCAAGACATATTCCGACAATTGGGGAAAGCAAAATATTTCACCGTCATTGATCTGAAAGACGCTTACTTCCAGATACCCTTGAAGCAAGAGAGTCGAAACTTCACAGCTTTCCGAACGGCGAAAGGAGTATTTCGGTTCAAAGTACTTCCTTTCGGATTAATGAATGCTCCATTCACTATGTCCAGATTGATGGACAAGGCTATAGGCTTTGACCTAGAACCTTACATCTTTGTCTATCTGGACGATATAGTGATTGCGTCGAATAGCTTTGAAGAGCATTTAAGGCTGCTGAAGATTGTCGCGGAACGGTTACGGAGTGCAGGACTAACGATATCCATTGAGAAGTCCAGGTTTTGTAGGAAGCAAGTTGTATACTTGGGGTACCTTCTCAACGAGCACGGAGTGGCCATCGACGCGTCCCGTATACAACCCATACTCGACTACGCTCAACCAAAACCCCAGGAAGACATCCGAAGGTTGATGGGTCTAGCGGGTTTTTATCAACGCTTTATTAAAAACTACAGCGCTATTACGGCCCCGATAACCGACCTTATGACGAAGGAAAACAAAAAGTTTAAATGGACGAAAGAAGCGGAGGAAGGATTTCGGGAACTTAAGTCTGTTCTCACATCGGCTCCGATATTGGGTAACCCAGACTTCTCTCGGATGTTTACCATCGAGTCAGACGCTTCAGACAGGGCCATCGGCGCCGCCCTAGTGCAAGAACAAGATGGCGAAACTAAGGTCATAAGCTACTTTAGTAAAAAGCTGAATCGAACCCAACGTCGCTATTCTGCTGTAGAGAAGGAGTGCCTAGGAGTGATCTCGGCCATACAGCACTTCCGTCATTATGTAGATGGGACAAAGTTTCGCGTGGTAACGGATGCTCGGAGTTTACTATGGCTTTTCAACGTTGGCACAGAAACCGGTAATGCCAAGTTACTTCGATGGGCTCTTCGTATCCAGGCATACGATTTTGACCTGGAGTACCGAAAAGGAAAAGCCAACATAACAGCGGACTGCTTGTCTCGCTCAGTAGAAATCGACACACTCACGTTGACCGAACCAGATTTTGAGTATGAAGACCTTATCGATAAGATCCAGTCAGATCCAGGGAAGCACACAGATTTTCGTGTAATCGATGGTCAAGTCTACCGATACACGAAAACCCAAAGTAGACAAACCGATCCGCGGTTTGCGTGGAAACTGATTCCAAATGCGGCACAGCGGAAGGAAATAGTTAAAAAGGAACACGAGAAGGCTCATCTAGGATTTGAGAAGACGCTAGCTACTGTGAAGCAACGGTATTTTTGGCCCAAGATGAACGAGGAGGTGCGCAGGTTCTGTCGAGGTTGTTTAAAGTGCCAGACCAGCAAGGCTGGGAACACCAATGTCACTCCACCGATGGGTTCCCAGAAACCTGTTGAGTATCCCTGGCAATTCGTGACACTCGACTACGTCGGGCCATTGCCACCGTCCGGGAAAGGCAGACACACCTGTCTGTTGGTTGCAACCGATGTGTTTAGTAAATTCATTCTCGTACAACCATTCAGGGAAGCGAAAGCGCATTCGTTAGTGGAGTTCCTGGAGAACATGGTATTTCGTCTGTTTGGAGTCCCAGAAATCGTGTTTGTCGGATCTCGGAAGGATTGCACTAGATTAAACAAGAATTCCGCACTCGATTTCAAAGATATTTATTGCCACGTTAATTCGTACAACCTCGGTGTCCGGCGATCAACACTCTTCTGACTCGCTAAACGGAAACCCATCCACTCGTCGTCTCGTATATAAGGGTAGCCAACTGTGCCACTTCTACAATTCCTTTTATACAGGGTCGGAGTTAGGCTCGACCCGACATCCCCCCTTTACTTAATAGTTATTAACATTTGTAATCTGGTAATCCTTTAAATATGCTGGTGTCCGGAGCGATCGTATTGGGCGTTGTTCTGGATCTATCTTGCGATGCGAATTTTGCGGTTCAATCGTTTCCGGTGGTTCAGGTGTTTTGTCATCTACCGCTGCGGTTTCCAGTGATGTGTTTTGTATCAGGGGTTTTAGGTGAGCTACGTTTCGGTGTATGATCCGATCGGTCTCCGTTGAACACAGCGCTGCATCAGATCCCGTAAGCTCGACAATTTTGAATTCTTCAGGATCATATGTTGTCGACAGCTTGTTAGTCCTGCACATCCTTTTAGCGATCACTGTATCTCCTATTTTCAGTTCCGAGGGCTTTGCCCGACGCCGAGCATTGCTATATTCTGCATCTTTTAGTTTATTCGTCCAATCTTTATCGCGCGTCTCTTCCTCCTCCAAACGAGCTCTCCTGTATTCGATTCCTGGTAGCTTGTCGCGTAATACTCGCCCAAACATAAGAACAGATGGCGCTGCTCCCGTTGTTGCATGTGGTGTGGAATTGTACATCAGAAGAAACGTACGCAAGTCCCAAATCCAATCTTCACTTTCGACTTCCTGGCTTATTTTCAAATGTTTTAGTATCGTCTTATTTGCTCGTTCCACCTCCCCATTTGCTTGCGGCCAATAGGGTGTTGTCCTGCGGAGCTGGATACCGTATTCTCGGCAGTATCTCTTGAACTCCTCACTTATAAATTGTGGACCATTATCCGCCTTCATTGTTTCTGGTACCCCGAATCTGCAAAAAGTTTCATGCAGGGCCTGTATGGTGTGTCTGGCAGTGATCTGCTTCATCACCACTACTTCGGTGAACCTGCTAAAGTAATCCACTATAACAAGGAGGTTATGACCAGACGGCAGTGGCCCCATGAAATCCACCGCTATGTCAATCCACGGCTTTGTTGGCATCTTCGTTCTGTGGAGAGGTTCTGGAACTCCCAATGACGAGACCAACGTGCACTGTTTACAACATTTGACACAGTGTTCCACCGCTTTGTCCATCAATGGCCACCATACCTTCTGGCGTAGCCGACGCTTCATTGCTGCAATACCAGGGTGCGCTTCGTGGGCCAAACTGATTACCCGCTCTCTCAACGTTGTTGGCACTACAAGGCGTGTCCCTCTGAGCAAAATTCCATCTACGCTGCATAGTTCCGTCTCATATGGCTTATATTCTTTCGGGAGCTCTTCCGACCGTCCTACCTCTAGACCTTTAATCACTGCTTGAATAATTTCGTCTTTCCCCGTTTCGGTTGCAAATTCAGTGAAGGTCAGCGCAACTGGTACCGCTTGTTCCGCAACGTTCCGTACATATCCTTGAGTACTTCTATCGAATGGTTCTGCAGAAGATGCTGTCAACCGAGAAAGAGAATCGGCTATATTTGTTGAGCCTGGTATATGTTCAACATCGTAATTGTATGCCTGGAGTCGTAATACCCACCGCTCTATACGCGCGCATGGGCGTGACCTCGGACTGAATAAGAAGGCCAAAGCTTTACAGTCAGTCAAGAGGCTGAACTTTATCCCTTGAAGATACAGTCGAAATTTTTCAACGCTCCATACCAGAGACAACGCTTCCCTTTCCGTCTGAAAGTACTTCTTTTCAATGTCTGTGAGAGCCTTGCTGGCATAAGCAATAACTCTAGTATTGCCGTTTGAGTCCTCCTGCAGCAAAACTGCCCCAAGACCAGTTGGGCTGGCATCTGCAATAAGTTTCGTGCGATCGTTAGGATTGAAGAATCCGAGATATTCGATTTTACAGATAGCAGCTTTGATTTCCTCGAAATCCATCTTTTCCTTATCAGTCCATTCGAAACATACTCCAGAGCGAAGGAGCTGTCTCAAGGAGTCCGTTTTGGAAGCCAAATCTGGAATAAATCGGCCAATGTAGCAAACTAATCCCAGAAAGCTTCTAAGTTCGGACACGTTCTGCGGTTCCCTGAATCTTTGAATTGCGTCTATCCTGCTCTCCGTCGGACGTACACCATCAACGGAAAGTACATGGCCAAGGAAATCTAAAGATCGGACGTTGAATATGCACTTCTTATCATTCAAAAGGACTCCGTACTCATCCAACCTCTGCAGAACAGCATGTAATCTTTCATCATGTTCCTTTTGACTTCTTCCATGAACAACGGCATCGTCAAGATAAACTATAACACCTTCAAGTCCAGCCAGTACCGATTCCATCACCTTCTGGAACAGTTCTGGTGCGCAGCTAACGCCAAACATTAGTCTCTTGTACCTATTCCATAGATATGTATAAGTATATACATATTTGAAGAAAACAATGAACAAAAAAAATTGTGGATCGTTATTTATTTATTCTTCAAAAACAAGGTTATCTCAATTTTGTAATAAGTCAATCTACCTGAAGAGTCCATGTTTAGTGATAAATGTGGTGATGGGTCTCGACTTCTGGGATATTTCAACTTGGTGGTACGCATCCTTGATATCAATCTTCGAAAACCGTACTGCCCCGTTCATCGAGCTTAGCAGTTCGTCCACCAATGGAAGCGGATGCGTTTCCCTCAAAACTGCACGATTCGCCTGACGCATATCGATGCATAGCCGAATCTCTCCTGAGTCCTTGGTAATTGGAACCATTGGAGACACCCAAGGAGAGGGACCATTAACACGTTCAATAATGTCCTGTTGTAGCAGACGACGTAATTTTTCTTCGATCAGATGCTCAAGAGCAATCGGAGGACGTCTGTAGGGTTGCTGGACCGGTTGTACTTCCATATTTATCGGTATTTCAACGACCACGTTTCGGAACTTAGGAAAAGGTTTCAACTTTTGATCCGATACCGCCCCCACATCAAACCCTACTTTCAAAACCTTGAGCCGTTTAGCTGTGTAATCTCCGAGCAGACATTGCTGGCCATTTTCCACGATGTAGAACTTAGCCACATCCTTGTTCCCGCCGGCTTCGATCTCTGCCACAAACGTTCCAGTTATGTTCATGGGCTGCTCCGTTGCATACGCAACCAGGTTCCGGTCACTTGCTGCCGACATATCCTTTACCCGTGCACCAGCTTCTTCCATTTGATCCCAAACCTTACGATTGATTATGTTGGCGTCTGCACCCGAGTCGATTATCATTGGCACCTTCACTCCTCCGACCGTGAACACGAAAACATTCTTCCCCATCGCATAGAAGATGTGGTCCGCCTGATCCTTATCCGTTTCTTCCGCTACGGCTCGGATGCGTTTCGGCTTCGGTTCCTCTGACATCAGAACTGACTCGTGTCCTCGCTTCGCCGGTTGTCCTCGACTGTAGCATCGTTTAGCCCAATGCCCGACCCTGCCGCATTTAGCGCACTTCGTTCGTTTTGCTGGGCAATCATCACTTCCTTGGATGTGTCCGCGTTTACCACAGCTGTAACATATGAATCTATCGTTTGGATGCTCTCGTTGATAACGCGGTTGTGGATCCCTCTTGAAGCGTGCATTGTAGCTTGTATCAGCATGAATGTTGCGAAGGCCTTGTGGAAACTTCCGGGGAAAAGACTGACGGATTGCGTGAACTTCTTGATGCTCCTTCTTCCACATGGGCGGCCGACTCAAGTCAGTTGATTTCTGCGAAGATTCTGCCAAACTTGTTCCCAATGCGATCGCCTCGTCTAAAGTTCTGTCCTTTTGGAGAAGTTTAAGACGCAATTCCTCGGAACAACATCCCTGAGTAATGCGATCGGCGATGAGTTCATTAATCACAGTCGAATCATAACCACATCTAGCAATTTGTTTCCTGAGGCGCATTACGAAGTCTGTGAAACGTTCCCCTGGGTTCTGACTGATTTGATGGAACAAATGCCGTTCGAACGTTTTGCGGCGAAAGGGCTCAAAATAATCATCGAGGCATTTGACAGCTACGTCGTAATATGGGGGATCAACTGTAACATGAGGTACACTGTTTACACCAGGGAGATGTCTTAGAAGCCCTTGCAGACCTGGTCCACCGAGATAAGCTTATTGAGCACGTTTCTCATATTGTGTGTCGATCCGTTGAGCCACAAAAAATGACTCTAGATCATACTTCCACGTTTCCCACTCAGTGGGCAAACGGCTTGCCTCAATCGTGACATCGAAAGGTTTGATTCGGCTTGCGTTGAACATGCTGTCAACAAATAATAAGGTAACATATATATATATAAATTTGTGGTTTCAAATAATAATGAATTTAAAGTCTCCGAAATCATTTGTTGACGTGCCTGTATACATTTAAAATTTATCTTATGCATCATATCATTTTACCTAATCTCCCCAGTTTCTGTATCTCCCTCATCATATAGTTGATTGTGGAAAAAATAAACAAAACACACTTACCTTTTTTTCTATTTCTGAAACTTAAATCAAACCCATTAAAATTGAATTAGAGAATTCAACGCAAATGCAAAACTTTGCATTCTCTCTCTCTCTCTCTCTCTCTCTCTCTCTCTCTCTCTCTCTCTCTCGCTCTCTATCTCTCTCTCTCTATCTCTCAGGTACACAACCCTAGTTCACATTATTAATCAATGAAATCAGTCATATGGTACACAACCTTGCTTTACTATCATTGTCAAAATCATAAAAAAGTTTTTATCGGGTACACAACCATTATTCCAACAACACAACCAAATCGGTCATTATGTACACAACCATGCATTTTTTTTTTATTCAAATTATTTTTTCGGGTACATAACCCTTTTCACAATCTAGTATCTAAATAATTTGAGGTACATAACCTTTTCTTCTCTGAGGTACATAACCTTACACTTTGTTGCTTTCTGAGCCTGTTTCTGAGGTACAAAACCTTGCTTCGCCACTTTCAGTTACAACTCCAAGATGGTCAAAACGTGCTGGTATTTGTGGTACTTACCGTTTCTGTGGGTACAAAACCCTTTTCATAACCAACTGCTGTATAGGTGTCTCGATAGGTGCATACCATAATTTTGTATGTTGGTACAAAACCCGATTCAGGAACACACACAAATTTTCAGGTACACAAATCTTTCATCAGTTGTCATGCTCCCACTTGTGTATATAAATCGACACCTCTCCCTGTTTGCATCTATCACTACCACTATTACTCCGGCAAACAAGGTTTCACAATCAGACAAGAAAATGCCGCTTGGTACAAAACCAACACTCAGACCCTTTTATCGAAACCAACATGTGCTTACATTTGCTGCCTCTTTTTTTTCTCACATACATTCAACTTCCTTCCATGTGCCATCATCATAGTTTTCTTCTGTACCTACCCGTTTATCGCGTATAAATTTCTATGTACCGATCGCTCTTCTCTTTCTTCACTATACGACCATGTCAGATCTCTCGACACCATCATCATTATCATCGATGATTCTCATTTTGCCAAATCACTAACACAAGCACTTTAGAGCTGTATCCCGCGTCTTCGCCATTTTCTTGCATCGCACAATTTTCTTCTTAATCCGTTGCATGTAGCTCCATTTAAAATCTAGTAAATTCCGGCTTTTCCTTTAAACTTCAAAATATTTCCCCCTTTTTTTCTCAGGCACGTCACACAAAACTCCTTTTTTTTCAGCTACTTACATTTTCCGGCTTCACTTCCCACACCAACTCAATTTTTTTCTCTGGCTCCGCCACCACGCTATCACTGCACTGGTTTCCCCACGTTTGACGGCAAAAATTACTCTTTTTCAACGAAAATCAAACACTGGTCTCTTTTTATCCTTCGTCGCCAAATTATGTCGGATCTCGGAAGGATTGCACTAGATTAAACAAGAATTCCGCACTCGATTTCAAAGATATTTATTGCCACGTTAATTCGTACAACCTCGGTGTCCGGCGATCAACACTCTTCTGACTCGCTAAACGGAAACCCATCCACTCGTCGTCTCGTATATAAGGGTAGCCAACTGTGCCACTTCTACAATTCCTTTTATACAGGGTCGGAGTTAGGCTCGACCCGACAGTGTTGACGGACAACGGCACGCAATTTGTGTCAAAACAATTTAAAGAGCTGCTCAGGACTTACAATGTTTCCCACTGGCTAACGCCGGCTTACCACCCGCAGGTTAATAATACCGAGAGGGTTAACCGGGTCATAACAACAGCCATTCGCGCGACTCTGAAAGGGGAACACAACCATTGGGCGGACAATCTGCAGGAGATCGCAGACGCGATCAGAAACGCGGTTCATGACTCAACCAAGCACAGTCCCTACTTCGTAGTATTCGGCCGGAACAAAGTGTCAGATGGGTCCGAATATGCGCGAATCAGAGACAACCACACGACGGCAACCGATAATGACAAAACTATAACCGATCGTAGACAAAAACTTTTTGATCAAGTGAAGCAAAACTTATCGGCCGCCTACATCAAGCACTCCAAGACGTACAACCTGAGGTCGAACCCTAATTGCCCTACCTACACAGTGGGCGAAAACGTTCTGAAGCAGACTTTTGACCTATCTAATAAGGGGCAGGGATTCTGCAGGAAGTTGGCTCCAAAATACGAACCGGCAGTTGTTCGTAAGGTTTTGGGAACCAACACCTATGAACTGGAGGACTTGAATGGCAAACGTTTAGGGGTCTACTTCGCAAATAAGCTGAAGAAGATGCCAACTCGTCCAAACCGATAAGTGGTATGGATTTTCAAGCTATGTCCCTTCTAGTGAGAGCTGTCAAAGCATCGAACCTCCTAGAAGCAACCACAGATTACGATGAGCAAAAACACCTTCGGGTTAACAACATCTTCAGGCAACATTCGACGGACTCGTGGGAGGGGAGTTTTCGAACGAACCGAACACTTGAGGGTACCGAATTTGTCAACATCAGCTATGAACAACTTTTCTGAAGTGACTACAAAACCGCGCGTTTACGAAAACACCGACAGGGTACTGTTTCAAGTCTTACGACCCGAATTACGTGGCGTAAGCATTGTAAATATGTAAAAATTTAGTAGTTAGTATGCCTAGTTCCCTAACCCTTAGATGTAATGTTAGTAATTAGCCTATTGGTTAATAGTAAATCATAAATTTCACTCACAATATCGTTGTTGTTCTTTTGGCGATACGTCGTCCTTGTAAATAGTAGTTTTAGCTAGGATTTTCCAATTTTTCCGTTGATTGTTATTTATTTCCTTTGAATTTCCATTTCCGTTATTTATTTATTTATTTCGTCCTTTGATATTGTGCCTAAAAGTGAAGTATAGGATGAATTTGTTGCAATAAATTGTTATTTATGTGGATTAGTACGATTTCTTACCGTTTTGTAGTCAGTTCCTTGTTGTTATGTAGTAGACCTCAATCGTTCTCAAAATTTGCCATTCCGTAATATCCGTCCTTCCAGATCTCGTAAATGTGTCCAGTTCACGTCCTTCCATCCTCGAGAAACTGTTTCCTCCGTCCTATTGTCCCCTTTAACCGTCCTCGTCCTGCAGTGTCCTGCTGGGGTCGGTCCAACTGCGAAAGAAAAACATAAACAAACAACTTACATCTAATGTTGGAACGATCATTATCGCTATACTCTCCTAAATATTCTCCCAGCGGGTACGGGATGCCTTCCACAAGCTCCACATCACGTACTTTTGCACCGTAATGCACCCGAAACACGAAAACTTTTCACTTTTCGTAAACTATTTCACTATTTTGCACGTACTGTTTTGATCGCGAGCACCATCTGTGCCGTCGGTCGGTTTTGACGTTTCTCTTTGTTGTTGATGACTTGTATGTGTGATGAACTGCTACGTGTGTATGAGTGAGTGATGAATGAAACGATCGAAACGATGAACTTCGTTCATTTTGAGTTTGAATGTGAGGGGTGTGTGAATGGATTTTTTTTTTGTCAATGTTTTAATATTTAATTTCTTTAAGAATTTTGTTGTCGAGTTAAGCTCGGCGTTTAAAAATTCTTTTAAGAAGATACTTTGCGTTTCAGTGTTACGATAAGCGATTATGGCGGATCATTATCCGTGGAAGCAAATCGTGAGTTGAAGCAGTCATTTATGGTGGGAAAGAGTTGAATCTCGCGTGCTCGCTTCGGGTTGGGCTAGAGATTGCAATTCAGACCCATCGGTTTACGTCCATTTCGGTGGAGATTTTCGTGTACATTGTCTTCGTTAATCGGCGTTAGTCCTGGTGTAGAAGATGATGTATCGTTTCGTGTCAGTTTTCCGCGTGAGCTCTCTCAATGTTCGTCGACCACATTGAGCAGATGCCTTTTAAATGTTGTTTCACTTTTCATGTATTTTTCCGATTTTGTGTGTTTGGAGTCATCAGCAGCAGCAACAACAATAAATCCAAATTTCCTCAAACTTTTTCTTATTGCCGTTTTCTTGCCATTTCGAGGTTTTCCGTTAGTTTAAATTATTGTAAGTAGTGATGGATCATTTGAATTTGTTTTCGCTGGAGACTGGAGACAAAATTGTCGTTGATAGTCAGTAGCAGGCAGGTTCCGTAATAGAATCAGTGCTGTAAGCAGAGATGGAGTCAACTTCGGTTGATGATGAATCTATATGACCCCGAAAATTTAGTTCAATGTTTCTTAAGCTCTTGCAATTTGTAAATATGTAATTAGGTTTTGTGTTCATTGTTTTGCCTACGAAAATTTGATTGGTGATTGTAATCTCCATTCCAATGCCAATCAAATTTTCGTACTTTTAGTGGGGAATGATGTAACGGGTATACATATGTAGTTTGTTCATTTAGTGTTTTTCGTAATCTTCTATAAAATAATCTCTTTAATTATTAATAAAATATTGGACCAGTCTAAAAGATTGAAATCGCCTTTTTGCATGAACTTTCATTAGAACTCACGAGTAGCACCTCTTAAGACGGACAGTTAAATGAGTTCCACTATAGCCGACACGCACATGTGACCTGCAGGCCCAAAAGGCATAGTGCTAACACTTTTCGCAAAATTGCGCGCTCGGTGCTGTGCATTGACCCCCCCTATAATTGCATTCAAAGAACATTGAACTTAGCCGAATGGGTCGACTCTCTCTTGGGTCGGAGATATAGACGAGTCGTATGACGAAAGACTTTGGATGCAGACCACCCTCCTCCCCCTGACCTTGAATATTTCGCGAGCGTGGATACGATATCTGCGATATTTCTCTCGGGAAATATTTCAGATTCGATGGAAGATAATTGCATTTCGCGACTTATCTGAGGCATCAAGAACTTGGACCGATCACTTCGTTCTGGCTAGTGGAAGAGGCAGGAGTGATCAAGTTTAAGTTTCGCGCCGTGATGTGTTGTTAAAGGTGATATTTGTAACATGCTTTGTCTTCTTGAAACTTAATTAAGTCTTTCCCTGTTTAGTGTAGTAGATTTGAGCTAAAGTGCAAATCATTGCAAGTTAATTGCTGCGTGTTAATTTCGTGTGTGTTTTCTTGGAATCAAAGGTAAAATGTGTGCTATTTGTGTGCAAATTGTGTGTGCTAATCTAGTCGTGGAACGACACCACGTGTTCCCAAATAGGTCTGTGGCAACCTGCGAAACCGAACACATCACACCCCCCAGTCAAGATCGCTTCTGACCCCACCGTCAGCTACGAGGTTTTCCCCGGAGGTGCGGAAACCGGAAGAGGGCCAGCGTCCGTCAATCGCGCCCTAGGCATAGGTAGCAGGCACCCAAGTTCATCGTGAAATTGCGCCAACCGTCGAAAGGTTCATCGGCGGCGCCGCGTCGGCCGCCCCCGTCGCCCAACACACAGACCGGAGGTTTCCTGCAGCAGCGTCCCTCTCGACAACCGTCGACGCGGGATCCCCAGCGGCGAGTTCATGCTCGGATGAGTGACCGCCGTGGGTAGATCTCGGAAGCAGACCTCCAAGCGTACGCAACGAAAGTCAAACCGTGAGTAAATCATGCATGATAGTAGGTAAGTCCATGCGCATGGCTCAGTTTTTCCCGCTATCGAAGCAATCGAGTAGATAGCGTAATTTCCTTGAATCACGTGGCCCACCGTAGTACCCGCTTTCGCGCCGGTGGCCCCCTCTTGAGCACGCACACACACACGCACACCGTCCCGGATGAACACTTGCACGTAAGAGTACTCGACACGACGACAGGTTAGGAAGAAAGTAGGTAGAAGGGAAAGCAAAAGGCAGGCCTAGGCTAGAGGAGAGAAGAGAGTCCATGGAGAGAGAATAAAAATGTTAAATGAATGTTTTGTGTCTATGCCGTTCTAATGTATTGAGTGTGGGAATACTTTTAGGCGTTGCGGGTGGATAAAACTACTCTGATGATAGAGGACAGTCGTCAATAAAGTTCCATGAAGGTTTAGCATGTTAATATCGGTCGTTGTTTAATTTATTTTCTGTTATTTATTTTACTGGGGCGGTTCCCCGAAATAACCTAGATAACTCCCTAATTTTCTGTTGGATAGTTCGAGGGTTGGTTAAGTCAGCCAGTGATGAAAACGTAGCGATCTTACTATATTATTACCGTCTCGTTTCCTCGTCTCAAAGAAATAAAACCCTTTTTCCTTGAATTGTCTCCCGAAGTCTGACGTCAGCCGACTCGTTTGTATTTTTGATCGGGAGTAATTAGACCCATTTCCTGGGGGTCTCAACGGCCGGGCAATCCATAAACTGGTAGGTGGTCTCCGAAAGGAGTGGCGCATAAGCCACCTTACTTTAAACCCGACAAACTCGCAGGCTGGCGTGTTACAAATTCCTTAAGAAATTTTTGGAAAAAATCCTAAAGAAATTCCTAGAGGATTGCTTGGAGGTATTCCTGGAAGAGTTTTGGAAGAAATTCCTTCAGGATTTTCTGCAGGAATCCGTGGAGGGATTCCTGAAAGAAATCACTGGTTGCATATTGGAGGAATTTCTTAAGAAAAGTCTGAAGGAACCCCTCGAGGAATTTCTAAAGGAACATCTGGAGGAATTACAGAAGAAATTCATTATTGAATCCCTGAAAGAATTCCTGAAAAAAATCCTGGAAAAATTCCTGGAGAAACTACCGGAGGAATCTGTGGAGGATTTCCTGTAGAGATTCCTCGCGAAATTTTTGGAAGAGTTCCGGGAGACATTCTGGCTGAAATTCCTAGAGGATTTTCTTGAGAAATCCCTGGAGGAATTTCATGGGGAATCCTTGGAGGATTTTTTTTTAGGAATTCCGGTGGGAATTTCTGGCGTTATTTTTCGAAAAATTTCTGGAGGAATTTGTTGAGGAATTTAAGAAGGATTTTTTGAAATGATTCATGGATGAATCCCTGAAGGAATTCCTGAAGAAATTCGTTGAGAATTTCCTGGAAAATTTTCTGAAGGAATTCCTGGAGGAATTTCTCAAGGAATTCCAGGAAGATATTTTTCAGAAATTCCTTTAGGATTTTCTGGGGGATTCCGTGGGGCAACTCCTAGAGGAATCCCTGGAGGAAATATTGGGGGCAGACATTTCTAGTGGATTTTTCCTAGAAGAAATTTCAGGCGGAATTCCTGGAGGTAATTTTGGAAGAATTCCTGGAGTATTTACTGGAGGAATTATTTGAGGAATTTCTGGAGAAATACACGAGACTTCCTGGAAGAATTTCTGAAGGAATTATTGGAAGATTTTTTGAGGGAATTCCTGGAGGAACTCATGCACGAATCTTTGAAGAAATCCTGGAGGAGTCTCTGTAGATTGCAATAAGGATTCCGATCAAAATGTTCTATCTAGGAGTTCTGACATTCTCCTAGCATCATTAATTGTCTAGGATCAAAATTCTTTCACAACGACAATATTTTTTTTTCTATAATTGATAATTTTCTAGATATTCTCCATTGTACTTGATACGTTTATAAAATTTTATAAGAGTCGAGATAATGACTTCATATTTAAGTTTCGTATTGCCTTGAAATCATTACCATCCGAAGCTTTCTCTAGAATCCTAATATGAAGTACTTGGTGATGTTGGCACCACAACATGTTGAAACCCCTACTTGGGAATTCATATTGCGTGTAACACCATCATTCTATTTTGCACCATGATCATACATATATTGCACCATTATTATAGTGCCCCCCCTAAGGAAGAACCCTGCGCACGCTAGTGGACGCGATGCCACTTTTTGCGCGCCAAAGCGTGATTGCACCCGAAAAGCTAGTTTTTAGGCAACATTTGGCTTTCACGAATTTTAGTAATTTTTGCTCAACTCCTACAGCATTGGTGTCAAAGAAGCAAATAACCAAAAAACATTGGAGAATACGATGCCGTTTTGAAAAATCCAATTTATTACGTATATTAGGGTATTCCAGAACAAAATCTACCAAAAATACACTTTTTAAGGTTTTTCTGATTACAAATGTAATAATTACACATGTTTCCTTCAATTTTATTGGCACACGTTGTTCGGAGAAGTTGTAGCAAACAAGTATAGCTTTCAATTTCTGCCAAAAGAATTAAGTTTTGATATGTTCTAGTGTAGTTATGATTTTTTGAAGTTCAAAAATAGTCGAAAAACACAAAATTGATTTGATGCACCTCTTAATTTTATTGGATTTGGCTGAAATTTTGACCAGTTACTTCTTTTAGGATGCCAATCAAAATATGGGGGTGGACTTGAGAATCAGAGAACATTTTTGAAAAGCTGGACAGGCCTAATGCACATCCTTGCGTTGATCGGCTGCCACCCGATCACACGTTGTCGCATCTTGCCCAACACTATAAGTCCTGTTCCCAGTTCATTGGTGGTGCCATAACTTCGGTAGAAGGTAGCCGCTCGATGGCCGCTTTTCCACGCTTTCTGCCCAGCGCAACAAAGTTCATGCAACGCCACGATGTCGAAATTGCTGGGATGTAATTCGTCGTAGATTATCCTGTCACATCCTGCGAAACCAAGTGACTTGCAATTCCATGTTCCAAGTTTCCAATTGTAGTCTTTTTATCGTCGCGTGGGTCTGTGCCGACTATATCGAGTCTCCTATGTCATTCGTAATGGGGATTTTCACGGGTGGCTTATTGGGCCTACGCCAACACTCCTGTCTCGCCGGAGGGCTATCGTGTCAGTTCTGTTTAACGTCCCAACCAACACTGGGACGACCACGCTGATGGGGCTAACACCTTGGGTCTAGCTGGGCGTGGTGCAGCGTTTCTTACTCAGCCGCTAGATGCCAGAACAGACGCTGTTTGAGCCGCACCTCCTTGGTGAACAGACGCTCGGATCGTACCTCCTCAATCTAGCTGAAGTCAGAAGAACAACAGTGCCCAGGCTGCACTACCAGCTAAGCACACAACTCTTAGCTGGCGGTCTTTGTCATCGCTTGACCCGTAGAAGCATGAGGTAGGAACTTGTGAGGACTAGAGCTATGTAGGACGCTCGCCTTATCGACTCACTGTTTTGCAGCCTCCTTCCAAATCTCCTTAAGAGATTTCTTCCAGAATTCCATGTGTGATTTCTCCCGGCGTTCATTCTAGGTTTTTTTTCAGGAATTCTTTCTGAGATCCTTCCAGAAATTCAACAAGAACTTCTTTCAGTGTTCCTCGAAAATCTTCATCAGGATTCTTCCAGGGGCTTCTTCCGGGATTTAAGGAACTATTCCTGGGATTGCTTCAAGAATTTATTGTAGAATTTCTAAGGTCACTCCACCGAGTACTTCTTCCGGGATTCCTCCAGGAACTACCTCTAGGATTCTATAGGAAAATCTTTCCGGAAATTCTTCGCAAACTCCTTCAGGGATTCCTCTGGGAATTTCTACTGGGAAATTGCTTGCGAAATTTCTTCAGAAACTCCGCCGTGGATTTTTTTGGGGTACTTTTTCGGGGATTCCTCTTGTAACTTTTTTATTGTTTTTTTTTTAAGAAACTGCTTCCGAGATTTCTTCAGGAACCTTTTCCAAGGTGTACCTAGAAACTCCTTTCAGGTTTCCTCCAAGAGTTCTGTTTGAAATTTCTGTGGATCCTCCTGAAATTCCTCTGTAAATTCATTCTGGAATTCCTTCTTCTTCTTCTTCTTCTTTATGACTCGACGTCCCCACTGGGACTTGGCCTGCCTCGCTTCAACTTAGTGTTCTTTGAGCACTTCCACAGTCATTAATTGACGGGCTTTCTTTGCCTGACATTGCATCAATTTGTATATTGTGAGGCAAGTACAATGATACACTATGCCCAGGGAGTCGAGAAATTTTCTCGACCGGAACGGGAATCGAACTCGCCGTCTCCGGATTGGCGATCCATAGCCTTAACCACTACGTTAACTGGAGACCCTTCAGATGTTTCTAATAGAATTCCTCCAGCGGTTTATTAATGATAATAAGTATGGAGGCGAACCAGCGACCAGGCTGAAAGCCTCTCAAATACAGACAAAAAAATGAGTATATTGAGAAATTCCTTCAACAGATTTATAGAATTTCTCATGAAGTTCCTACAGGATTGCCTTGGGGAAATACTCTAGCAAGTGCCTTCTGGTTTGCTTCCAGGATTTCATTTTTTCTAGAAATACCTTCTGGAAGTCAATAAACAAACTTTTGAAACGATTACAAAACAAACTATCAGTAGAATATCTGATGGAATTTTCGGAACTCCATGAGAAATGCCGGAACAATTCCCTTGAAGTCCCAGAAGGAATCTGGTAAGGAAACCTGGAAGGTGTTCCTGAGTTGGAACTATTTAGGAATCTCAGAAGAAACCCCTGGAAGGACCCTAGAGGGACCTTCTGAAGAAACCCCAAAACGAATCTCAGTCAATGATGCAAATGATCACCTCACTAGTGCTCATCACAACTCATCAACTGTATATTTATCGCGTGCGATTGAACTGTGCACTGATCAGCGATGACCAGCAGCAAAGAGGTGGCAAAACGAACATGATGTAAATCACAAACGATTTTGCACACATCTGACTGGGCCGTCACACGCTCGCCCGAACAGCCGAACCATACCGAATAGGTTGGTTTGCGAAACTACGGCATGAACGCTCGACACGCACACAGAAGCAACATTCGCATGTACCGATACCATACTAATAAAGCTTCCAGCCAACGATGCTTCGCGATAAGCTGTCGAAAAGCATCGAAAGCGATGAAAAGAGATGCTTGGCTAGAACGCAACGGCTCAACGGCGAAAAGAAAGAGTCAACTATGCTGATTAGTGTTGAGTCCGTTCGTGTGCTACTCGTATGGGAGGTTGATTGAATAAAGCGAGGATGGGTGAAAACGTATTCGTTGTCGAAGCAAATCGCATCATTTCGCGAATGTTTTCATCAAATAGCAAGCTTGATCTCAGTTATAGCTCCCGGAGGAAGCATAGAAAGAAATTGTAGAGTATCCTAGGAAAAAAAATCTGGTGAAACCACGAAAGCAATTCCTGGAAGAATTTCAGCAAAAATGTCTGGGGCAATTCTGGAAGGAGTAGGATGGTCATGGGTTCGATCCCAACCCCGGCACTTGCAATTTTTCGTCAGTTGCTCTTCCCCCCGAGAGCGGCTGACACCTGACCCTCTTCTGAGCATATGATCTAACAGACCCGGAAACTTGGATATCGGCTAACGGCAACTCACAAATGGACCCCCAATCGGACTGGAAATGAAACAAAAACCACACAGCAACATCGTGCTCATCATTCTACCATGAACAGGGTAGAAGAAGTGACAGCAGCGCAAAAGGCTACCAGTTCGAATAAGAATTAGTGGAATTAAAATAGAATACATTTAGGCGCTGTACAAAGTGTAAGTGCAGCCGCCAATTGGAATCGCTCACGCAGTGCCCCAGTGGACAAAAGAGCTGTAAATTAGGTTAAGGTTAAAAAAATTCTGGAAGGAGTAATCCTAGAGGAATGGCGGACTCAATTTCTAGAGAAACGGAAGGATTGCTTAACGACTGGATATTGCAGCTAGGGCATTGCTATATTTTCCGGCCCAAAGGCTGCAATTTGCGGAAAGTGAAGCCATATTGTTCTTGCTGCTTTTAAAGACTGTAAAGGCCGTTTCTAGAGAAAATTCGTAGAAAATTTGAAGAAATCCAGGAACTCCTAAAGTAACCTCAGAAAATATTCCTCAGGCAATCCAGGAAAGAATATTTAGAAGAATCCCGAGAGTACTTCCTGGAGGAATCCTCGCAAGAGCTTTCGAAGGAATGTCAGAAGAAACTCTTGGAAGGTTATACCCAGGCGGGCGGCCGTCGGTATCGTATGTTGTTAACCACGAGGAGTTTTTTTTAGCGTAACTTTACCATCACCCGAAATAGCGCACATGTCACATAAATGTCGTGACCAGCGTAACTTTCTGTTTATAGTGGTCACTACACACTTAAAACAGAATGCCGAGATCGGCTGTGCAAATCTCGGTTGAAGTTCATTTGCTGAATCTCGACTAAAACTTGACGTTTGAAGTTTGATGCCAGCGGCACCCATAGGTACTGCTATGATTTTTTTTTTATAAACACATTTATTTAGTTCATTTTAATCTAAGGACAACAACAACTTAAAACAAAGTCAAGAGCTTCTACTGTAAAACTACTTTTGACATATAAAACGAAGTTTACATATACAATAAACATTTTTAGAGCCTTGTTTCTTGAAATGGAATCAGTATTCTTCAACTCTGGAAATGACAACATTTTGTAGTTTACTCTTCTGTTCAAGACTGCTTCCAGTTTCGGACGAAGATAGCTCCAAAGATGACGTACACGGACACACATTGAGAACTTATGTTCAAGATCCTCCTCTACAGTTGTGCAATGGATGCACATGGGAGTGTCTACCCTGTTCTGTCGATAAAACAAAGCAGCGAGTGGGATTTTTCCGTTGACGATAAGATAGTAGGAGGATTTCTCGGCTGATGTCAATGCGCTGCTTCGAACGTTTCGCCAAATCCTGGACCACTGCACATTAGGATTTTCTGCAACAACTTTTGGAGTTTGCATTGTGTTGCGAAATGTATCCAGTACCGCTGGAGACGATGGATTCCTGGTTATGTTTTCTGGCAGATACGGCAGTTCTCTTGCAATCAGCTTCAAGCAAGGATATAAAGCTGGGATTCCACTGACATTTGGAGGATTTTGGAATTGGTCTAAGAAAGATGAAGCGAATCCCAGAAGTGCTATCCCAGATCATCTTCCGTCGTCTTTCACCTAAAGTAAATGAGTTCGTGGGAAGTTACCAAGCCGGTTTCATCGACGGCCGGTCGACAACGGACCAGATCTTCACCGTACGGCAAATCCTCCAGAAATGCCGTGAATACCAGGTCCCAACGCATCACCTGTTCATCGACTTCAAAGCGGCGGCATACGACAGTATCGACCGCACAGAGCTATGGAAAATTATGGACGAGAACAGCTTTCCCGGGAAGCTGACTAGACTGATAAGAGCAACGATGGACGGTGTGCAGAACAGCGTAAGGATTTCGGGTGAACTATCCAGTTCATTTGAATCTCGACGGGGACTACGACAAGGTGATAGACTTTCCTGCCTACTATTCAACATTGCCCTGGAAGGTGTTATGCGACGAGCCGGGCTCAACAGCCGGGGTACGATCTTCACGAAATCCAGCCAATTTGTCTGTTTTGCGGATGACATGGATATTATTGTTAGAACATTTGGAACGGTGGCAGAACAGTACACCCGCCTGAAACGTGAAGCAGCAAAGGTCGGACTGGTGGTGAATGCGGCTAAGACAAAGTACATGCTGGTAGGTGGGACTGAGCGAGACAGGACAAGCCTTGGCAGCAATGTTACGATAGACGGGGATACTTTCGAGGTGGTAGAAGAATTCGTCTACCTCGGTTCCTTGCTAACGGCTGACAATAACGTGAGCCGTGAAATACGAAGGCGCATCATCAGTGGAAGTCGTGCCTACTATGGGCTCCAGAAGAAACTGCGGTCAAAAAAGATTCACCCCCGCACCAAATGTACCATGTACAAGACGTTAATAAGACCGGTGGTTCTCTACGGGCACGAGACGTGGACGATGCTCGAGGAGGACATGCAAGCACTCGGAGTTTTCGAGCGACGGGTGCTAAGGACGATCTTCGGCGGCGTACAGGAGAACGGTGTGTGGCGGAGAAGGATGAACCACGAGCTCGCTGCACTTTACGGCGAACCCAGCATCCAGAAAGTGGCCAAAGCCGGAAGGATACGATGGGCAGGGCATGTTGCAAGAATGCCGGACAACAACCCTGCAAAGTTGGTGTTTGCTAACCATCCGGTTGGTACAAGAAGGCGTGGAGCGCAGAGAGCACGATGGGCGGACCAGGTGGAGCGTGATCTGGCGAGTGTTGGGCGTGACCGACGTTGGAGAGCTGCAGCTGCAAATCGAGTATTATGGCGGCAAATTGTTGATTCAGTATTATCATGAATTTGATGTTAACTAAATAAATGAATGAACCTGGGTGAAAACACATGTTACGCATCACATTCAACAAAAATTTCACATTCACACGGTCAAAAGCATGGTCAAGATCAAAAGAAATTAGCCTTCCTGTCTTTTTCTTACACTTTATCTCTGCAATTCGATCTTTTATAACCCAAACGGCCTCAAAAATGTACCTTTTAGAATTTGAACACTTTTGGCTAGAGTTAACAATGTTGTTAGATGTCATAATCTTTTCCATTCTTTGCTTGAGTATACGTGCAAGTATTTTGTAATCAAAATTAAGCAAGGAAATTGGTCTCAAACCTTTGATAGTTTCATCGTTACCTTTTTTCCTACACAGGACAATGACGCCGTCAACAAATTTCTTTTGTATATTGCCTTGAAGTGCTTCATTAATGATGAGGTTGAGTTGACGGTGGATAATTTCAAATGTTTTTATATAAAACTCCTTTGGAAGGCCATCACTTCCAGGGGATTTGCGAGACGCACTAGATTTGATAGCAAAGTAAATTTCTTGAGTTGTTATCTCATCCATTGCTTCAAGATTCGATGGACAAATAGGAGGAATCGATCTACTGCATATGAATGAAATTGATTTTTTGTCGATATTTCAGTTAAATTTAGATAGCCGAGCACTCGGCTGTGCGGATCTCGGCAAAAGAATGAAAATTAGCCGAGCTCAACTAAGTGTGTATGACTTTATTACGTCTAGCATTCTGGACCATTGTGAATCAGATTTACGAGCAAAGATGCAGTCAGCGCCTCCAAATGATTTTTTAAACAAATATAGTCTTCTACAAAGTTGTCCCTAATAATGGGGCCCTCTTTCCAATGTACATGAAAATTAAGGGGGTTCATATTTTCAAAGAAAATGGAAACCAAAATTTTTATTTGCAAGAATAACTATAAACACTCTTTGGAAAAGTTCTAAATCTATTAATTTTGAGCAAGTTTGCTGAAGGCTGTTTTTATGTAGCTTTAAAATTGACCAAACTAGAGATGTTTTTCTGAATAAGCATAGGGTGGTTCAAGAAAAACCGGTTTTCTAGCATTAACTTTTTCAGTTTCGATTTTTCATCAAAGTCGGCCAAGAAATACTTGTAGAGCATTTGAAGACGCGTCGTTTCGGCGCTGGATGCGAAAACTCCAACTTTTCCGAAGAACGTTCATAGTTATTCTTGCAAATAAAAAAGTTTGGTTTCAATTTCTTTGAAAATATCACAATTTTCACGCACATTGGAAAGAAAGCCTTATTATTGGTGACAACTTTGTAGAAGACCATATTTTTAGTGATAGTCAGACAAACTTTTAGGCAGCGGCAGTGTGGCCAAAGTTAATTTCTTCCAAGCTTGTCGGGTTTTAAAGAGCTACAAAGTATTTTAATTTGTTGAGGCCAGACATAGCCAACGACATACTGGACTGCATTGTTCCCATGGAACATCATACGAGGCATATCATTTACATTGGCCAGCAACGGCGTTGGAGCACAAATTCCAAACAACCGTTCCTGGTTCGAAGAGCAACATAACAATATTATTCCATGCATGCCACCCACTCTACCATAACCTACCAGCCCCGCACGCCATTCCCCTGGAAATAGAAAATATGTTCTTCCTCACCGGAAAGCACAATAATTGTAGGCTGTTGTGCAAGGCTCACTCACCTTCACATCCTGTGCTGTATACGGAATTGCTGCAGGTGGTGTTTGCTCTCGGAACACTCCCGCTCGCTCCAGCATACACCACAGGACAGGAGAGTGGAAAGCTTCGTCATGATGTTTCTCTACGTACGTCGTCGCTATTTTCCAAAGAGCCGAATTGTGTGAATGGCTGATGATGCTTATCTATGTATTTTGTACGGTGTGAAGCAGAGCACTCAGTAACTCAGAGAAAAGAGAAACTCCGGCAGTTATCGGCTTGGTGATTCTCCACGAGTCACGAACCAGTGAGTTCCGGCTGCATCGGATCCAAACTGCCGGTTCTACAGCATTGTGACGTCAGCGGCGGTATGACACATTTTCAATTTCCTTTTGGAATTTATGTATCGGCACTACCCCATGTACCCACGTTCATTATATCCAAACGGGGCAGAAGTTTCCGGGGCACGTGAGTGCGGCGTTGTCGGGTGACTCGGAAAACGTGCTCCACTCACATACGTCCCGTCGCACAGTTTTGGTCTCGGGGTTTCTTTCGACGACGATGGATTCCACCGTTTTCAGCCCGGAAGAAGCAAACACGAGACGATGACCTGCAAGCGCACTTGATGGTTTGGTTGACCGAGTGGACTTGCTCCACACTAGCCAGCAGCGCGATAAGGTTAGGTAGGTAACATATGTAATGTACCTACACACCTAGATAGAGAGAGAGAACTTGGCAAGTACACACGGCGACAGATCGGTCCCATGCGTGCAAATGCGGGTCAACGAGGAAGAAAACAGCTGTAATCCTCCGTGCGAGCGGCGGATTGTCTGGGATGTTTAAGTCTAGAGCGATGTAGTGCACTTAGAATGCTGTATGCAATATGGATGGAATTGATTATGTAATTGGGAAAACAGGTCGAGCGAAAAATGGAAAGGTTGAAAAGATGTAGTTTTTTATATCATACCTAATAATTATTATTAGTTTTACCAGGAGATTGCTGAGGTTGGAAGCTCTTAAATAAAACCTATCCCCTACGTTTTCATTATGTTTAAAGCTTGTCCCGACGAAAGATCAGTGCTTGAACCAAGAATTTTTTTATCTAGTTCATTTATTTGGGGCTCAATCGCGTATAACGCTTTGCGGAGCCGAAGATCTTTTTTTGTACTTAATAGTATACATTATACAGAGTAATAACTTTTTGATGATATCTGTTAGTAATGGGTGGAAGCCAGGGTACTCGTGGTAGCTCGAGGTTAGAAGGTCACATTTTGTGGGATGGACAGTGTAAGGATTGGGCCAAAGGTTTCACTGCAGCTCATCCGGGGGTGAATCGCATCTTGCTAGCTGATTGGGTGCCTTGTGCTGTTGGTACCAACTTGTTCTGGGACTTGGTCTTCCGGATGGCCAGGAGCTGCTTGGTAACACAAAAAGGAAAAAACAGAGAAAAAAAACTGGAGAAGAAAACACAAGCGAATTAAACTTTTATACCAGCAGAGCGAAGAAAGTCGAAAATACATGCCATGTATGTGACATCGCGGGTCCCTCAACACATCTCTCACAAGAACAAAGGGTTGTCTACCTCGGGCCTCAAGGGTATACAAAAGTAGTGCTCTGGATGTCGATGTCATCATAACCGGAACCGCACTTAGTACAAACATTGCTCAACGCGAGGTTAATCCTGTGTAAATGCGCGTCTAGCGAGTAATGGTTGGACATAAGTCTTGACATCACGCGAATGAAATTGCGACTTACATCCAAACCATACCACCACACTCGCAAAGAAACATTAGGAATAATAGAATGTAATCACCGTCCCAGCTGGCCATCTCGCCAATCATTTTGCCAACTTTGAAGAGAACTCTGGCGAACAAAATGGAAAAATTCATCATGTGAAATTCTTCTATCATAGATCTCACCTTCCTGTGCGCCCACCTTTGCGAGAGAGTCCGACTTCTCATTGCCATAAATTGAGCAATGTGAGGGGACCCATACAAAGGTAATCTTGTATGATCTTTCGACCAGTGCACCCATCTGCTCCCTTATTTTTGTAAGAAAGTAAGATGAATGTTTTACAGGTTTCATCGACCGGAGTGCCTCAATCGAACTAAGGCTATCCGAGAAGATGAAGAAATGGTCTACGGGCATGTTGAAAATCATCCCCAAAGCGAAGTTGATTGCTGCCAGCTCAGCAACAAAAACCGAACAAGGTTCCTGAAGTTTGCGGAAGGCGATATAATTTTCATTGCAGACACCGAAACCAGTGGATCCATTTATGCGAAACCCATCAGTGAAGAATTTCTTACAGGAATTGACATTTTGGTACTTTTCGTTAAAAATGCGAGGAATAGATATACACCGAAGTTAATCTGGTATTCCATGAATAGCATGTTTCATGGACAGATCGTATTTAACCGAGGAACTGTCATTAGTGAAATGTACACGAAGAGGATTATAATTTGGTAGGCTTATCTCAAACGACATACTTACCTTACCAATCAGGCTAAGGCCGGGGTGGCCTCTGCTGTACATAGTAGCCGTCTCCATCCCACTCGGTCCATGACTGTTTGTCTCCAGTTTCGCACTCTGCGTAGAGTCCGCAGATCGTCCTCCACTTGGTCGACCCACCTAGCTCGCTGCGCTCCACGTCGTCTTGTACCGGTCGGATGTCTCTCGAGAACCATATTAGTCGGGTTGCTATCCGACATCCTGAAGACGTGACCCGCCCACCGTAGCCTCCCGATTTTCGCGGTATGGACGATGGTTGGTTCTCTTAGCAGCTGATGCAGCTCGTGGTTTATTTGCCTTCTCCAAGTCCCGTCTTCCATCTGCACTCCGCCGTAGATGGTACGCAACAACTACCGTTCGAAAACTCCAAGGGCGCGTTGGTCCTCTGCACGTAGGGTCCATGTTTCGTGCCTATGGAGGACGACCGGTCTAATCAGCATTTTGTAGATAGTTAACTTCATGTTACGGTGAACTTTATTCGATCGTAGAGTTTTGCAGAGTCCAAAGTAATCACGCTTTCCTGCCACAATGCGCCCAAGTACACGAATCCTTCAACCGTCTCAATTTCATCACCGTCGATATAAATTCGGGGTGGAGGGCGCGGTGATTCCTCTCTGGAGACCGTTGCCATCATGCACTTTGTCTTCGACACATTAATGACTAATCCGATTCGCCTGGCTTCATTATTTAGTCAGATGTACGTTTCCGTATGTTGAATGTACGTTTCGTTGTTGAACAGCAAGCACGAAAGACCATCAACTTGCCGTTACCCTCTGCGAGATTCGAAGGGACTCGAGAGTGCCCCTGATACTCGAACTACGCACATCATTCGATCCATCGTCGCCTTGATCAATCGTATCAGTTTATCCGGGAATCCGTATTCGTGCATAATCTGCCATAGCTGTTCTCGGTCGATTGTATCTTACGCCGATTTGAAATCGATGAACAACTGATGTGTGGGCACGTTGTATTCGCGGCATTTCTGCAACACCTGGCGGATGGCGAACATATGACCCGTTGTAGCGCGTTCACCCATGAATCCAGCCTGATCTTGCCTCACGAACTCTCTTGCAATCGGTGATAGACGGCGGCATACAATTTGGGAGAGTACCTTGTAGGCAGCGCTCAGCAGTGTGATCGCGCGATAGTTCCCGCAATCCAACTTGTCGCCCTTTTTGTAGATGGGACACACGATACCTTCCATCCATTCCTCCGGTAATACTTTGTCCTTCTAAATCTTGGTAATGACCCAGTGTAGTGCTCTCACCAGTGCTTCTCCACCGTATTTTAGAAGCTCGCTTGGTAGTCGATCTGCCCCAGCGGCTTTGTTGTTCTTCAACCGGCCAACTTCCTCCTCAATCTCTTAGAGGTCAGGAGCCGGAAGTCTTTCGTCCTGTGCACGTACTCCTAGATCTGTTACCACGTCACCTTCGGTACTTGCAACGTCGCCATTGAGGTGCTCATCGTAATGCTGCCGCCACCTCTCGACCACCTCACGCTCGTTCGTGAGAATATTCCCGTGATTATCTCGGCACATGTCGGCTTGTGGCACAAAGCCTCTGCGTGAGCGGTTCAGCTTCTCGTAGAACTTTCGTGTGTCCTTAGCGCGGTACAGCTCTTCCATCACTTGGCGATCTCGTTCTTCCTGATTGCGCTTCTTCATTTGGAAGACTGAGTTCGGCCTGTTCCGCGCCTGTCTGTAACGTGCCGCATTCGCTCTCGTCCATGCTGCATTCTTCTCGTTTTTCAGCTGTTCACATTCGTCGTCGTACCAGTCGTTTCTGTGATCCGGAGTCGCGAAGCCTAGTGCTGTAGCTGAGGTACTACCTATGGCGGATCGGATGTCCCTCCAGCCATCTTCAAGTGTAGCTGCGCCAGGCTGCTCTTCCGTTGGTAGGGCCACTGCTAACTGCTGCGCGTAGTCTTGAGCCACTTCTACGTTACGCAGCTGCTCGATGTTGGACCGCGGCGTTCGGCTTCGACGCGCGGTGATAACCGTCGAAAGTTTTGAGCACATGCATACAGCAACTATAAGTAGTGATCCGAATCTATATTCGCTCTGCGGTATTTGCGGACATTGGTTATATCCGAGAAGAATTTACCGTCGATTAGAACGTGGTCGATTTGGTTTTCTGTTTGATGGTCGGGTGATCTCCAGGTGGCTTTGTGGATATCTTTGCGAAGGAAGAAGGTGCTTCGGACTACCATACCACGGGAGGCTACAAAGTTCACGCATCGCTGGCCGCTATCATTCGATACGGCGTGCAGGCTGTTTCGCCCGATTACCGGTCGGTACATTTCCTCCCTTCCTACCTGCGCGTTCATGTCGCCGACACCGATTTTCGCGTCACGCGGCGAGCAACCATCGTATGTATGCTCCAGCTGCGCGTAGAACGCTTCTTTCTCGTCATCAGGTCTCCCTTCGTGTGGGCAGTGGACGTTGATGATGCTGAAGTTGATGTCGTAGTTGCGGGGATGTAGTTCGTCGTAAATTATCCTGTCACATCTTGCGAAACCTAGTGACTTGCAATTCCATGTTCCAAGTTTCCAATCGTAGTCCTTATTTCGTCGCGTGGGTCTTTGCCGATTGTATCGAGTCGTATTTTCTCCTATGTTATTCGCAATGGGGATTTTTACGGGTGGCTTATTGGGCCTACGCCAACACTCTTGTCTCGCCGGAAGGCCATCGTGCCAGTTCTGTTGACCGTCCCAACCAACACTGGGATGACCACGCTGATGGGGCTACCACCTTGGATCTAGCTGGGCATGGTGCAGTGTTTCTTACTCAGCCGCTAGATGCCAGAACAGACGCTGTTTTCGCCGCACCTCCTTGGTGAACAGACGCTTGGGTCGTACCTCCTCAATCTAGCTGAAGTCAGAAGGACAACAGTGCCCAGGCTGCACTACCAGCTAAGCACACAACTCTTAGCTGGCGGTCTTTGTCATCGCTTGACCTGTGGAAGCATGAGGTAGAAACTTGTGAGGACCAGAGCTATGTTGGACGCTCTCCTTATCGACTCACCGTTTTGCAGCCCCATTCAATTGGCCTACCGGGTCGGTTAATATCTGTTTGGGTGTGCCTTTCGCGGACATCGTAGCGTTCATTTTAGTCCCACTAAGGCGACGTAAAACATATTAGAGTAGACGAATGTCGCCGGTATTTATGACTTCTTCGCCTTCGTCGGCTAGGAAGCGTTTCACTTTCTTCTCAAAAGCCGAATTGTGCTGACGAGCTACGGCATTGGCTGCTCGTGTTTTTGCTGGCTCGCTTGCTCTTTCGCGGCTTTGTCGTTCTTTCGCTCCTCTATTTTCCTACAGGTGTCATCTGTGATCCACTGTGATTTCCGGGTGCATAGCTCACCCAAATTATTCTCACCGGTGGCAATGAAGGAGTTTTTTATGGCGCTTCAATGATCTTTGCTTCCATCTTCCAGTATATCCGCGAAACGGTTCTCCAGCTCCTCGACGAAGGACCTTTTCACCACAGCGTTTTCCAGTCGGTCTGTGATGAACTGGCACCCGATTTTCTCCTCCTGTCGATGGATCCTAGCAATGCACGGTCGGGTCTCGCCGATTAGGAGATGATGGTCGGACGCAATGTCGGCGCTACGTTTGTTCCGCACATGAAGCAAAAAGGCTCTGTCTACATTTCCGGCTGATGCAGATGTGGTCGATTTCATTTTCCGTGACGCCATTATGGGATACCCACACAGATAGAAATAATGAGATTTACACGTCATGTAAACTTCATGTTAGTCATGTAAACTTATTGTTATGATGGTTTACATGATATATCATGTACATTTGTGTTGTTATATGTCATGTAAACACTCAGAGTCATGCTGAATTACATGGCATATAATGGAAGTTTACATGATATTTCATGACTTTTACATGATATGTCATGTAAACTTCTGTGATATCCCACGCTTGTGACCAAATTCCTTTTGCTTACAGGAATCCGTCAAAGGAAACATGAAACGCTATGATTTTACGGGGAATGCTTTTGATGCTAAGAGGAGCCAACTAAACAGGAAGATGTCTATCGAGTGGCATCACACCTCTTAATTCAAACTTTTCAAGCCGGCTAGCCACTTTCTTGGTTGTTGGAGGTGTGCTAGCAGCCGATGGACTCAAAAGGCAAAATATCGTGACTCAAAAATAAACTAGTGTGAAAAGGCTAATCTTTGCTGCTTATAAAAATATAATGACTCATACTGGCCAACTTTGCTTAAAGCTAAGGTGATACATACATAAACTTTCTCTCACATGTTCTTCTTCGGTGGGGGCCCCGTTGGTCTCGTTGTTGAACTGCAGCTGATGTCTGTTGCGCGATACAATGCACCAGGTCGCAACACTCGATGCAATTCGACCTGTCGTGTCGCCTTCGAACTGTGACGCAACACCGCCTGTGTCACGTAGCACTTGTTGCAGGCTCTGGATGTCGCACTGTGCTGCCTCGTCTGTCGCACTTAGATGCACTTTATCGCTTGTGTCACACCGATGCGAAATAGATTGTCGCACGTTGGTTGCCTCGATCGTCGCACTATTGTACGGTGGAGTGCCACAGCGATTCGGGGATAAACCGCTACGAATCGTGCCCAGGCTTCAGATGATGTCCTTCTTGGAGACGTTTCTCGCAATCAGACGATCGGTCGAGACGGAATTCCAGGAACCCACCAGTCGAGTGAAGGACGTTCTTGTAGCTCTTTGACGCTTGAATGGCGAGCTCTTGAGGCGAAGCTTCCGTGATACCGGACCGGTTGGAGCGTTTGGGGCTAGAAATAAAAGGCCCTCTAATGAGGTTGGGCTTGGTTAGTTCCCTCTTCCTGGGGATTATGGACAGTCATTTCACCTTTCGAAGGCCTTCTGGTTCGAATGGTCGAATCGTTCGTTCAATCCCGAACTTACGCGCTGCCTACGTTGTTGTATGGATATTTAGCTGTGGACAATATGCACTTGAGTACAGGTTCATATAAGCTCATTTAGCAGTTGCGTGGAGTTACCTGTCGTGTGAGTGTGATCCCAAACAGGGAATGTCTGTCGCACAGATTCCTCTGGCACTTACAGAGTCGTCCACCGTGCATGCAAGAACTGTAATTAATTGATTAGTGCACGAAAGAGCCCAATATCGGTAGTAATTACCTGGTTGGAAGGGGCTAACGGGACTTGCTAGTGGTTGGCTACACGTTTTCGCCACGTGGGCGTATTTAGCCTTGTACCTGTTGTGAGGAGATACATTAAAGCCTGTTCTATGGCACCAAACATAACATTTACCCACTTAATTGCAATTTCGTACGTTTTCACTTTTAGGCTTCCTTTTAGGCACAATTTTGCACAATCTTCGTTGCATGCACTAAGGTAAGGTTCTTCGGGGCTTCACTTGGTGAACCACACTCGAGCATTGTTTGATCTACAATGGTCCATTGTACTCATGTGCACCAGATTCTGGACATCTGTTCGACACTGTGTTAGCGATATCGAGGAATATCTTTCCGTGGTGTGTGAGAAGAAATTTAACGGCGTAGAATGATGAAGTTGGCTGCGATTTATTATAACTGCACTCAAAGAAATGTTGTTCCATTTTGTCGGCATAATTCCAAATTGTAACACAACATCATACAAACGGTCACGAAATTTTTGCGAATGCTGCATTCGCAAAAATTTCGTCTATCTGCTGACGATCAGGTCTTGGAGAGGCTAATTGTTTCTATTTATATCTATCAACCTCGAACAGATCTCCTAATGTGGACATCGAGTGTTGTGTTCGGTTTCTTAGTTATCTACGGTACCTCACTACATATCTTATTAGCTAACGGTATAATGGTTCTTGGTTACACGTTTTGTGCCAGATCAATTCAAGAAAATACTTCACCGCTGCTGCTGCGCTGCGGAATATCTCTAAATCTACCCCTTATACTATTCTTAATCTAGGGCCAATTGCGTCGTCAACACCTGAGTTACGGTTCAGTTGTTGGGCGCCAGAAATTTTGCCGAGAAATAGTCCAATTTCCATTATCTAATTTTACCAAGCAGCATATAATATTTTGAGTCATTGAAAGTTTGAGTAAATACTTAGCGTTATTTTTGGCGTTCTAGAAGTTCCAGACTTAAGTGAGTGATCTTGACAGTAGTGATTGTTTAGTCGTTGACTTTGGGAAGAATGATCTCTCACGGATTGCAAGGTTGAACTGTTCTGTCATCTCCGTAGGTGCTCCTATCCCATTCTTCGCTGCGAGGAATCCAATGACTTGCTGGCGATATAGTAGACACCTGATGGGTGAAAGAAGCAAGAGACCCGCGAGACTTCTTGCTGCGACGAGGTTTCCTGGTAAATGTTTTTGGGCCTTCGAGTCAGCAGCAAGTGTGTTTTGTTGGCATGATGCTCATAGTCGGACAGTTGATCTGCGTACATAGCTGGGACTTGTTGGATTCTGTAGATTTGTAACTCGCCAGACCAAGTTCTTTGAGGTGAAGGCAAGTGCTTGGCAAGGTCCTGCAGATTGCCTCCGAAATGGTCTGATAGCGGTATTCTCTTTGGCAATTGCTGCTCATTGTTGACAGTGGAGTGCTGTGGACATAGCTGAACATTTGAGAAGTTGGTTGTTGTTAATCTGGAGTGGTTGCTGACGACGAGGTTTCTGTATTGTTGTTGGGCCTACAAGTCAATCAGCAACACTAGTTCGATGGCGTTGCCGCTCCTGGTCAGACTAATGAGTCGTATACATAGCTTGTGAAATGGTGCTCAATCCGATTTGATGTCCTTCGAGTGATAAACCCCGGTTTTCGAGGTTTTGATGTCCTCCAACAGGTAATTGTTGCAACCTTGTACCTGTCGGACGATGCACGGAATGAATTTGACTCCAAGTTTCTTCGTCCGATGATCCGCTGCACTTGAAAGTTCAAAAGAACGTCGCCATACGATGTCGTCCACTGCGAATGTTCTGGATCGAGCTCTCAGATCGTATCGTTTTTTGCTGCTATCGTGTGCTGCTCTAATCTTCGCCAAAACAAAATGTTGAATATTCTGAGCAGTTTTTATTCGTACGTTTTGCGCTGTTGCCGGGTCGCTCTCCGAGTTCAGTTTGGCTGCTGGATATTGGTCCGTATATAGGATGTGATCCCTTCCAAAGTTACAGAAGTAGGGAGTGCATCCGAGGGTTTCGTGCTTTGCCGTGTTGATTGCACAAACTACTTGCTGAATGTGGTCGTCCCAGTCTCTATGATCCTCATCGAGCAGGCATCGAATGCACGTTATTAGAGTACGGTTTGTTCTTTCGGCAGCATTACACATTGGGGTATAGAACGCTGTCCTCATGTGGATTACGTTGTAACGCTTGAGTAAGGATTGAAAAACTTGCGAAAGAAACTGTGTCCCCGAGTCCGACACAACTATCCGGGGCGTTGAAAATCTTAGGAACACGTATTTTTCCAGGAACAACGTCATTTTTAACGCGTTTGCTGTACGAAATGGTTCGCAGATTACGAATTTAGTAACCCAATCCACTATTACCAAGAGGACGGTGTTTCCTTTTTTGGACTTGGTGACTGGTCCTATCCAGTCAATCGATATCAACTCCCATGGTAGTTGAGCTGGTTTCGGATGTCCTAAGGTCGGAGTAAGGGTCGTGTTCGGTGCCTTGCACGCTTTACAGACTTCACAAGCATTTACGTATTGTCGTACATCCGTGGGTAATTGGGGCCAATAGTGGTCACGTTGTATACGGTTGAGTGTGCGCTCAAATCCCAGATGAGCTGCTGTTGGAATGTCGTGGAATCTGTGTATGAGTTCTCGACGTAGATGCGTTGGAACTACCCTTTTCCAGCGATGACTTTTGCCTCCAACTTCATTCTTTACAACGCAATGTTTATAGAGCTGCCCTCCAATTATTCTGAAATCAGGGAATTTGTCGCTGTCTGCTTGAATTTCACTGAATAGCTTGTCGAACCACGGATCGGACGCTACTGATCCGGAGACTGCATTCGCGATTTCTATTCGGCTAAGGCAATCTGGAACTATGTTAATGCTTCCTTTACGATATTTGATGTCGAAAGAGTACGCATTCAATCGAAGTATCCATCTAGCCAAAAGCGACGTAGGGTTCTTCATCGTCCTTAGATAGGTGAGACTTGAATGGTCGCAGTAGACTGTAAAATGTGTCCCCTCTAGATATCCTCGAAATTTTTCGATTGATCGGATTACTGCAAGACATTCGCGTTGTGTAACCGAATACTTCCTTTCGGACGATGAAAGTTTCTGTGAAAAGTAGCAGATGACTTTTTCGTGTCCTTGAATTTCTTGCGTGAGAATTCCACCAATGGCGATGTCGGACGCATCACAAGCGACCGCGAAAGGCTTCGAATAATCCGGTGTTGCGAGTATTGGAGCGGAGACTAGGTGGCTTTTGAGAGTTTGAAATGCTTTTTCACAATCTTCAGTCCACTCAAATTTGTGCTTTGCTTTGGTCAGTTCCGTAAGGGGAGCTGCTGTCTTCGAAAAATTATTTATAAACCTTCTATACCAACCGCACATGCCAATGAAGCGCTGAACTTCTTTCTTAGTAGAAGGCGTCGGGAACTTGTTGATGGCCTCTACTTTGTCCTCATCCACATGCCAACCCGCTTCGTCGAGTACATATCCGAGAAATTTCAAGCTCTTACGGCAGAATACAGATTTTTCTGCGTTTATGGTTAGTCCCGCTGCTTTTAATCTGCGTGATATTTCTTGGAGCAACTCTAAATGCTCTTCAAATGAGTCAGTCGCTAGCACCAGATCGTCTAAATAGACAAAGACCTTTGGCTCAAGATCTATGAATAGATGGTTCATGACCCGAGAGAGTGCCTGACTAGCCGTTGAGAGGCCAAAGGGTACCACTGTGAACTGGTAGTGACCACGCTGAGGGATGGTGAAGGCGGTTTTCTGCTTCGAGTCCTCTTCTAGCGGAATTTGCCAGAATGCGGATTCCAAATCAATGGACGACAGGTATTTGGAACCACTAAGATTGTTGACTATCGATGCTATTTGAGGGATGGGATAAGCTTCCTGGACAAGAACGGAGTTCAATTTCCGGGCATCCAGACAGAGACGCATAGAACCGTCCTTTTTCTTAACTGCAACCGTAGCGTTGTTCCATGGACAGCAAACCGCTTCTTCTATTACCCCTAGCCTTAACATTCTGTCCACTTCTTTATTCAGATCCTCCAGAACAAATTTTGACATTGGGTAATGCTTTTGTTTGAAAGGGGGTGCGTTTCCGGTGTCTAACTTGTGGCAATAAATGTTGGTCCTGCCTAATCGACCCTGACTTTCTGATGTTGGAAATGATTGAATGACTCCTTGAAGTTCTCGTTGCTGTTCTAATGTCAATGTTCTGATAATCGAGGCTTCCGATTTCCAGTTTGCTGTGATGCCACAAACGGTTGGCTTTATTCCGAACTTCGTCCAGAAATCCATTCCAAGGATCAGGATAGGCGGCATCGTTTCAATGAACAGCATTGGTAATGTGAGGTTTTTGTTGTGGTACCAGATAGGAACGTGTGAGAAGAACGAAACTGTATGTGCCGAGTTGTCTGCGGTTTTTACTTCCCCTTTGACCGCGAACTTGCGAAGTCCTAATTCGTCTGCTATTTTCACCAGTGATCCTCCGATGAGACTACATGTCGCCCCGCTGTCGAGTAGTCCTCTTAATTCTCGTCCAAGAATAGATATAGTCGCGTATGGTCGATTGTCTTTGTTATTGGCGTCGATTATTATTGAATCCGCCTTGTAGAAAGCTGGAATGCTGTTAAGAAAGGGAACGGCAGAATTTCCAGGAGATCCCACACCCTTTACTGCGGGTTCTCCCAGTTTCGGTTTCCCGGAACCTGAGGGGCGTTTTGTGTCTCTAGCTGCCTCAAGCGTAGAATGCAGGCATCACAGTTGCGTGTGGTACAACCCTTTCTCCCACAGCTGTAACAGAAGAAGTAACGTTTCGGGTTTGGACATCTCATGTAGGTGTGTCCAGGATTCTCACATTGCCAGCAAACGACTGCCGTTGCCAAGTCTCTGTTGCCGCTTTCTCGTAAAGGAACTTCTAAAGCGTTGTCCGCTGGCCTTGCTCTCCAGTTGTTTTGTGTTCGAATTGCGTTCACTTCGTTGACCACATTCAATGACATCTCATTTCGAAGAGCTATGTCTTGTTGAAATGCCTCTCGCTCTCTGATGTTCTCTAAATTCAGCTCCTCCTCGTTTTCCTGGTATAGTTCCATCATGTTGATTTGTTGTGCTGTCCCGAACTGCTGTCTATTCATCGGGAAGCGATTTGTGTTGTCTATTCGATTAGTTGTTGGTCGTTGGAATGCTGAGGATTCTTGTCGCGGTCCTGAAGTTCGTGCCGTTGTAGAGGCTCGTCCCCGTATTGCGTATGACCGAGAAACCTCAAAGTCCTTGCAGACTGACACTAGATCCCGAACATTACCAGAGCGAGACGCAGCCGCGATTGGAGAAAAGTCTGAGTTAAGATGGGATTTCAAAATAAACAGTTTCTCAGATTCGGTTATCGGAGGATTTATGATCTCAAACGCCGCTACCAGATCTCTATAAAAGCTCGTGAAGGGTTCGATTGGACCTTGGAAGCGTAAGTACAGATCCTGTTTTACAATCTCTGAGTAGTTGGGAGGCAGAAACTCTTGTTTGATTTCAGCCTTAAAGATTTCCCATGTCGTAAGGTCGAGGTATGACCGTGTGTACCATTGAAGAGCACGGCCCTTCAGCAAATGCTTGATCGAACGAAGCAAGGCTTGATCATCCATGCCCTCTGTCACCGCGTAAGTATTCACTTGATTTAGGAACTCTCCTAACTTCACGATGTTGTTCTCGCCGGCGTATTCAAAGGGCCATTTGTGCACTGGTTGTGAGAATCGATTAGAATTTACCAGTTGATTGGATGATCTGGGTGTGTTGGGTCTGGACGGAACTCCTACCGGTGGAGTAAGGCCACTTCGTTGTGGTTCCTGGGCTATTCCAGATTCTCTCTGGTTTTGAGGACCCCAGTATCCCGAAATGGATCCATAGGTATAGTTTGGCGCATAGTTCGCCTGCTGTTGCACTGCTGCCACGCTTTGTTGGTGCTGTTGGTGTTGTAACTGCCATTCCAGTTGCTGCCGCCTCTGCTGCTCCTGCCGCAGCTGTTGTTCCAGTTGTTGTTGCTGCAACTGCATTTGATTCAGCAACAAATGTAGGCGCTGCTCTGGTTGGAAACCTCGCTGTTGTGATTGTTCTGTTTGCTGCTGTTGATGCTGTCCTGAGAGTGGTGGATGCTGAAGCGGATCGAGAACCTCTTGCGAATATTGCTGAGTCAAACCGTGTTGCTGCTGTGATTTTGTTGGATTCGGGTTCTGTTGTCGCATGTGAGATTGTTGTTGTTGCTGCAGCGTCGAAAACACGTTGTCCTGATCTGGTGATCGCTGAGGAATCTGCCCATCCTGTATCGTTCGTTGAAGCTCTTGTTGTAACACCTTTTGCTGCTTATCTGCCTCGTCGATGCTCGATTGCAGCTGTGCGATCTTTAGCCGCTTCAGTGTCTCCGGGTCGCTTGGAAGATCTTCCGGGTCCTTTGTGTCGCTCTGGTGTTCTATGTTTTTGTCGCTCAGGAACTCGTCAATTTGGTGCAGAGCGTTGCAAATCTTTGTCAACGATTTTTTGGCTTCGTCCATAATCGTGGCTTCTGTTATAAGCGAGAGCCTGAATTTGTAGTGCAGCAGTCTCGATCGCAAGGAAGTCACCTGCGCTTCATTTTGCTGCTTGAAAGCTGCATTGAGAGCGTGGAAAATCGGCGAAATTGTTGTTTGGCAGTGGTAAATGCTGTCCATGTCCGAAACCACATGCGATGAGTACCTTGGTACCGGTGATCCATCCTGCTCACTGTCCAGCAGCTGTTGCAGTCGCGAAATCTTCCATTCCAAATTCTTTCCTCGAATTCCCGTCGTGTTTCGTAACAGGAGCTCGAAATCTATCTCCTCCGGCGTCAGCTGGTTCAGATCCATTTCTGAATTTCACTTTCACTAATAACTGATGTTGCACGTCTTCACTCACTGATCACTCACTTGACAGAACCGTTACGCGAGTTATAACGAAACGCGAAGTGGGTTTTTTAGTCTGGGCGCCAATGTGACCAAATTCCTTTTGCTTACAGGAATCCGTCAAAGGAAACATGAAACGCTATGATTTTACGGGGAATGCTTTTGATGCTAAGAGGAGCCAACTAAACAGGAAGATGTCTATCGAGTGGCATCACACCTCTTAATTCAAACTTTTCAAGCCGGCTAGCCACTTTCTTGGTTGTTGGAGGTGTGCTAGCAGCCGATGGACTCAAAAGGCAAAATATCGTGACTCAAAAATAAACTAGTGTGAAAAGGCTAATCTTTGCTGCTTATAAAAATATAATGACTCATACTGGCCAACTTTGCTTAAAGCTAAGGTGATACATACATAAACTTTCTCTCACATGTTCTTCTTCGGTGGGGGCCCCGTTGGTCTCGTTGTTGAACTGCAGCTGATGTCTGTTGCGCGATACAATGCACCAGGTCGCAACACTCGATGCAATTCGACCTGTCGTGTCGCCTTCGAACTGTGACGCAACACCGCCTGTGTCACGTAGCACTTGTTGCAGGCTCTGGATGTCGCACTGTGCTGCCTCGTCTGTCGCACTTAGATGCACTTTATCGCTTGTGTCACACCGATGCGAAATAGATTGTCGCACGTTGGTTGCCTCGATCGTCGCACTATTGTACGGTGGAGTGCCACAGCGATTCGGGGATAAACCGCTACGAATCGTGCCCAGGCTTCAGATGATGTCCTTCTTGGAGACGTTTCTCGCAATCAGACGATCGGTCGAGACGGAATTCCAGGAACCCACCAGTCGAGTGAAGGACGTTCTTGTAGCTCTTTGACGCTTGAATGGCGAGCTCTTGAGGCGAAGCTTCCGTGATACCGGACCGGTTGGAGCGTTTGGGGCTAGAAATAAAAGGCCCTCTAATGAGGTTGGGCTTGGTTAGTTCCCTCTTCCTGGGGATTATGGACAGTCATTTCACCTTTCGAAGGCCTTCTGGTTCGAATGGTCGAATCGTTCGTTCAATCCCGAACTTACGCGCTGCCTACGTTGTTGTATGGATATTTAGCTGTGGACAATATGCACTTGAGTACAGGTTCATATAAGCTCATTTAGCAGTTGCGTGGAGTTACCTGTCGTGTGAGTGTGATCCCAAACAGGGAATGTCTGTCGCACAGATTCCTCTGGCACTTACAGAGTCGTCCACCGTGCATGCAAGAACTGTAATTAGTTGATTAGTGCACGAAAGAGCCCAATATCGGTAGTAATTACCTGGTTGGAAGGGGCTAACGGGACTTGCTAGTGGTTGGCTACACGTTTTCGCCACGTGGGCGTATTTAGCCTTGTACCTGTTGTGAGGAGATACATTAAAGCCTGTTCTATGGCACCAAACATAACATTTACCCACTTAATTGCAATTTCGTACGTTTTCACTTTTAGGCTTCCTTTTAGGCACAATTTTGCACAATCTTCGTTGCATGCACTAAGGTAAGGTTCTTCGGGGCTTCACTTGGTGAACCACACTCGAGCATTGTTTGATCTACAATGGTCCATTGTACTCATGTGCACCAGATTCTGGACATCGGTTCGACACTGTGTTAGCGATATCGAGGAATATCTTTCCGTGGTGTGTGAGAAGAAATTTAACGGCGTAGAATGATGAAGTTGGCTGCGATTTATTATAACTGCACTCAAAGAAATGTTGTTCCATTTTGTCGGCATAATTCCAAATTGTAACACGCTTCAATTATGTGCATCATATGTCACAGAATTTAACACTCTTTTTTCGATCTGTGTATGTCACTTTGTGAACTGGTCGATGAGGAAATAGCGATCCCTTAATCACCATGTAATTGTTGCCAAAAAACTCTGCAAACAGCTGACCGTTCTCGCTCATTTCTCCGAGACCATGGCGTCCCATGACATGCTCATAATCCGAGTTGTCGGAACCAACCTTCGCGTTGAAGTTGCCCATGAGGATCTTGATACTATCACCTTTTGGAATCTTATCCACGACAGCATTCGGTTGACTGTAAAAATTCTCTTTGTCTTGCACTTTAGCACCATCGGTTAGAGCGTATCAATGGATCATGGTAAGGTTTCGAACCCGTGTTTTGAATCAGGCTACAGTTGTCCTTCATAAGTTACCTACTCAAGTTATCTACATACAAATAAAATGTTCTCCGCGAACAGAACCCCTCATGATCGTTATTTTGCACTTGTGACTAATGGTTAATGTGTACATTATTCCTTAACCACTTTTCAGATTTCCTCCAAATTTCTCAAACTTCTGGAAGAAGATTCTTAAATAAAAAATATAATTTCGTTGAAGACTGTCTTTTCTTTTTCCATTAACTTTCCACTTCCCAATGAGCCTGTGCCGTTGCATCGCAGTCATTTATTGTTAATGCTTGTTTCCAGCTGCTGTTGACAATCATTACAGCCACTTGAGTTTTGAGCACTCCAGGCGCAATCTTTACTCCCACAATTTTCCACTATCTGTTTGGAGGATCCTCGCTTTTTTTTATCTCCGCGCCGGTTGGTACTCCATCCAAGTCCACTGCATTGTCGCTGTGCCTTTCCATTGCAGCACCCATCTAAATTATGCAAAATTTAAAAGTAACGCAGTTGCAGCTATTGTGCTGGTGATGGTGTTGCAGGCAATGTTTGAGCCGAACAAAGCCCTCATGCATCCGTAGGTAGGTCGGTAGGTAGGTGGATACATACCATCGTCCAGCGTGGTGTCCCGAACACAGTGAGTCGGTCGGCTGTGGTGCCAAGTGACAAAAGGCAAGTGCGCTCTGGCTGGAGTCCGTCGTGTGTGGGCGGATGCGGTTGGTCGGGGTGGATTGTTTATGAGTGTTGACGCCAAAGCAAAGTGGCTGCTGAAAGAGCGCTTCCACTCACTTTTGTTCGTATTGTGTCCGCAAGTGCCTGGGGGTTTTCCTGGCGAGCCCCGACCGTAAATGAGAATTGTCTGGGAAGTTTATGACTGCCAGATTTTTTTTTTCTCGAGCACTCACACGTGGTTTGGTGTGCCACAAAGAAGCAAGATGTGAAAGGACACATTTTCTAGCATGCAAGGTAATAATCTTGTGAGTTTTAGGACCTAATATTTCTTCATTGCTTGACATTCCGTCAGAGTAGAATTTGAAGTAATTCTAACATGAAGATACACGGTTGCCTTAAATTAAATTGAAGTTATAGGTATTATCTTGAATTTTTTTCTACAGTTTCTCGCGGGATTCCTTTTGAGTTATTTTTCGCAATTCTTTCCAGTTTTTCTCCTGCGATATACTGAAGAGTTCTTCCAAAGATTTCTACAAGACATTTTCTAATCATTTCTCCCCAAATTTCTGCAGAAGCTATTCCTGAGCAAGTTTTTTTTTTGCAAGAGCTTATTTCGGATTTTTTTCAGAAGTAGCACTTTTTGGATCTCTCACGGGTATTCTCCGCAATTTCTTCAAGAAATTGGCATGAGCTTTCGATCTCAGTTTCTTCTGAGGGGTTTCCGAAAGTTTCTATTGAAGTTCCTCTTTGATTTCCTTCTGAGTTTTTGCCAGAATTTATATTGCAAGTGATTTTCAAGTTTTGCTGCTGGGTTGCCTGTTATAATTTTTCAGAACTCATCCTGGACTTTACCCTTAAATTTTCTATCGGGGTTCATTCAGAGTTCCTTTTGGGATTTCTACAGGCATTAAATATTCTCAGATCTCCTACCGAAATTTGTCCTGGGATTCTTCTGGGTGTCAATTTTTTCGAATTTCGGTAATGAACATTCCGGGAGTTTTTGCCCACATTTTTGACGAGTTGTTATCAGAATACACTGGCATCTTTTCAGGAGTATTCCAGGGAGATTTCAAGGGGCTTCAGGGGTTTTTGATCAGTTTTATATTGTTTAAAACCCTAAAGACTTTTCAAAATATTTGGAGGGTCTTTCTGAGGAATTCAGATCAAATACGCCATTCGGTAAGCACTGTGGGAGCAACTTCGGGAATTTTTCCGGTAATTCTTTCGGGTATTCCTCCAAATATTCCTCAGGAAAGTCTTCAAAAAATTCCTCCAGGAATTCTTTTAGAAATTCCTCCTGGAATTCCTCCATAAATTCTACTTACAGATATTTCTCTGGGAATTCTTCCAGAAGTTCTCGAAAAATTCCACTGGAAATTTATCCAGAAATTGATTGGAATTACTGGGAATTACTGCACAATTTACTCCGAAAAAATCTTCACGAAACTACTTCGCGAATAACTCTAAAAATACCGCTGGGAATACCGCTGGGAATACCTCCAGAAAACATCATTGAATTGCTTCAGATTTTTTTCGGGAAAATCCACCAAAATTTCATCGTGAATTCCTCCAGAAAACTCTTCAGGAATTCCTCAAAAAGTTCCTTCAGTGATCCCAAAGGAAATTTCCAGAAATTTCTTCGGAAATTCGCCAAGAAATTATTCCAGGAACACTTTTAGAAATTCCTTCAGGAATTCCCCCAGAAGTTTTTCTGGTAATTTCTCCGGAATGGGAATTTCTCCAGAAATTCTTTCGCAAATTGCTCCAGAAACTTCTCCCGAAGTTTCTCCAGAAGTTCCTCCGGAAATTTCTTCGGGTATTTCTCCAGAAATTTCTCAGGAAATTTTTCCAGAAACTCGTCCGTAAATGATTCATGAAATTCCTCAAGAAATTTCTCTGGTAATATATCTGGATTGCTCCGGTAATACCTCCGGAAATTGTTCTGGAAATTACTCTAGAAATTCTTCCGAAAATTCCTCAAGTTCTCCTGGAATTTATCCAAAATTTCCTATGAACTTTCTTCTAGGAACTCCTTTAGGATTTCATCCAGAAATTCTTCAAGAAATTTCTTCAGAAATTCATCCGGGATTTTTTTTTCAGAAATTTCACCGGAAATTCCTCCAGATATTCCTCTGGGAGTTTCTCCAGAAATTCGCACAGGAATTCATCCAGGAAGTCTGCAAGAAATTTCTCCATATATTTCAGAAATTTCTTCAAAGAAACCTAAAGGAATTTCCTCAGGGAATCTCCAATAATTTTCTTCAGGACGATGACCCAAGATATTCCCACACAGAATCCTGAAGAATTTTTTTCAGGGATTACTCAAGACATTTCTCTAGTGAATCTTCAAGGAATTCCCACAGAGATTACTCAAGGAATTCCCGCATAGACTCCTCGAGGAGTAGATGCTCAAGAATTTTTTTCAGGTAATCATCTAGGAATTCCCTTAGAGTTTGCTGATAAAATTTCGGCAGGGATCCTCAACGATTTTCCTCACAAAATCTTTAAGATATTTTCGCATAGATTACTTCAGAAGTTTCCTCAGAGATTTTCAAGAAATTACCTCATAGCATCCTCAGAGAATTCTTTCTTAGATTGTTCAAAAAAAAATCGTATTGGGCATTTAATGAATTTCGTCTGGGATTTCTTGAGAAAATTCCTCAGATAATTCTCAAGGAATGCGCTCAGGTATAGTGTCTAGAGGCATCCTCAGAAAAATTTCAGGAAGAATCCTCGAACGAATTCCTGGAAGAATTCCCGAAGGAATTCATTAAGTAATCATCGTAAACATTTCTGGAGGAATCCACAAAGAAATTCATGGAGATATCCTCAAAATGTATCCTGGAGAAACCAGCGATGGAATTCGTGGAGACATTTTCAAAGAAATTTCTGGAGGAATTATCGAAGGAATTCCATAAGGAATTATCGAAGGAATTCATGAAGGAAATACCGAAAACAAACCTCGAGGAATCCCAAAGGTTGAGGAATCGTCTCATGATTTTCTGGAGTAATCCCCAAAGGAATTCCTGCAAGAGTTTTCAAAGGCATTCCTGGAGGAATGCGCAAAGCAATTCCTAGAGAAATCAACAAAGGAGGAATCTCCGAAGAAATTCCTGGAAAATCACTGAAGGAATTCCTGGAGCAATCCTTGATGGTATTCCTGGAGGAATCGCCGAATGAATTCTTGGAAGAATCGCCGAAGGAATCCCTAGAGGAATCCCCGAAGAAATTTCGGGAGAAATCCCCGAAGCAGTTCCTGGAGCAATCTTTGACTGAGTTCCTGGTGGAATCCCGGAAGGAATTGTTGGAGAAGTACCCGAAGGAAATCCCACATTAAACCCAGTGTAAAAACCAAAATGCGAAATATACGAAAAAATCTTAGAGAATTGTTGGACGCAATTTTTAAAGGAAATCGAAAAAGAAGCTCCTGTATTTTTTTTTTGTAAAAAAAAAACTACGATAGAAGTCATAGAGAAAACATAGCAGGAATTTTGAAAGGAACTACCGAAGGAATTCCTGAAAGTGTCTCCAATAAGCTTTCTTTCTGGAGAAATACATGAATAAAAATCCTGAAGGTATCCCCGAAGTTATTGTTGGAGGATTCGTGAAAGTATTCTTGAATGTATCCCCGAAAGAATTACTAGAGGAATCCTCGAAGGGAGTCCTGAAGAAATTTTTTTTAAAAAATGCTCGACGAAATTAATTAAGAAATCCGCAAAGGATTTCCTTGCAGCATTTTTTAAATAACTCGAAATTCTCGAAACTTTTCATGAAGATCTCCTAGCTTTGACTTCGAAAGAGTCCACGAATAATGCACGACGAAATTCCCGAAGGTGTTCACGGAGAAAACCACGAGAAAATTTCAGGAGTTTCTGACCGGATTTCTCGAAGGTATTTCTGGAGACCGAAAAAAGACACGAGAGAAATTCATAGTAATCCTGGGGCATCCCCGAAAAAAAAATCTCCGATTTTTGGTTGTAACTTCAGCTTCACTCCAGCGCCCAGTTTTTTTCCTCCGTTTGTTTTGATCACTATGCTCTAAAGTTTTCCCAACATGTTTACGTGGTATTAAGTAGGCATTCCAATGAATTCTAGCACGCAGCCAATTTTTGTAAATCCTAGATTTATTTTTAGAGCGCTGAAATGGGCGCATTAAAGTTCAATCTCAGATTAAAATCAAGAATAATACCGTTTGGTGCTTAAGAAAATCGAGGATAATACGTGATTGGCGTATAATACGCTGTGGAGCTTACCGTCATAAGGGTCGTTGCGCTTGTACCGATTCTAAAGTTTGTTATATTGAATAATAATTTCGGAATTGATCAGTTGTTTGACAAGCTTTATCCAAACGCTTTGTTCAAACGCTTTTTCGAAAACTTTGTGAGCTTCATGAAACTGTTACAGCAAAATCAGAGACATGCGCAGTGGCGATTTCGACTCCTATTTGGTATACGTTATGTATTACCAGAGCTTTTCAAAAGTATGGGTCCTACTGTAAATTATTGTTTGCTAGATTTCCACCTGCTGGGCTTCCAATGAATTTTGGTGGAGCTTTTAGCAATCAAGTTTTCATTGGAGATCAACCAGGTGTCGTGGCAGTATAAAAGGTGATTATTTTTATCAACCTTAAGGTTACTCCGCGGTGGCATTTTGATGTTTGCCCGAACGCGAACATTATCCTTTCCGCTCAAACATCTGCGGAGTTTTAAAATAAAATAAAATTTAAGAACGATTAGTGGGACTACGGTGTCAGTGAAAGACACGTCTGGACAGTTATTGACCGACCCGGCTGCGCTGGTTAGAGCACTTTGGATTTTTTTTTCAAATGGCGGCTACGCCACCAACCAGTGCTGAAAATTTCATTTCGTCATATCTAAATTCCATCACCTACAGCACATTTTAGAAGCTGAACCTAAGAATATGGTATATGAAAAACTTGTGCGGCTAGACCAGTTCTGCAAGAAAGTCACGGAAAAACCGCTATTTTTCAAATATTCAAGGTAAATGTCACGGACTACCTTTGAAAAATGCCAAATGATATTCACCGTGAATATCATTCGCATTTTTCGAAGGTAGTCCGTGACATTTACCTTAAATATTAGAAAAATAGCGGATTTTCCGTGACTTTCTTGCAGAACTGGTCTAGCCGCACAAGTTTTTCATATACCATATTCTCAGGTTCATCTTCTAAAATGAGCTGTAGGTGATTGAATTTAGATATGACAGAATGAATTTTTCAGCACTGCCACCAACATCTCAACATTGCAGGAGATATTAAGAGTTACCCGCAGCATGAAAAAGAACAACCGAGATGAATTTTATTCAATTACCTGGAAAACCAGTACTCATTCACTTACAGATAAATATCTGGATGAAAGTATTGAAAATTTAAGTTTTATTTTTTGGTGATATGACTCTATATCGCCAATTGAGACACAGCGGTGTCAAGTCCCAGCTAGACGTGAAATGATTTCTATTTTTTATTTAGCAAAGAATTGATTTATTGATTGATTTGTCTTTATTTAAGAGACTTTCACAAAGAATTGAGTTATGCTTTAATCAGCATATTAAATAGATTTCGTATAAGTTTAACAATTTTGCCACCAATAAACTTCATAACAGAAGGACTAAAAAAAACTTTAGGGAAAAGAAAAGCAAATATCTGGTGAAAGAGTTGGCCGTTTGACCGCCAAACAACTTAATAACAGTTCTCGAGAATTCCTTGGAAGATTCTTCAAGAAGCTCCTCTGGGATTCCACCTTTTAAACCATTCAGGACGCGTCCTGAAATTTCCTCTAGGATCTCTTTCGTAGTTTGCTTCAGTCAAAGGGGGGTAAAAAAGGATTTTTGAAAGAGTACAAAAGGTGGTCGTTTCGAAGCTTGGGGGAAAAAAGTGTGGTAAAGGGCAAAGATGATTAATAAAGGGCTTAAGCAATGGGAAAACCTGGAATTAGTTGGAACAACAGAGGGGTAGAAAAACAAATGACAGCATATAAAGCTGTACCAGTACAATATTGGCACGATAAAGGCTAGGTTGGGTTGTAGCGGTAACCCGCTACGTCTTGAAACAGAACATAATCTGCAAATAGCTTTTATAAAATGTATACGTAGAGCATCTTTACATTGAAAGCTTTGAAGCCTACTGTAGTACCTTTATAGAAATAAAATCAAATGAAATCCCATACTGCGCCTAGATCTATACAATCAACGACTCTCATAATTTGAAATGATAAGCTTTCCATGAGAAGTTCCACAACCGTTTAGCCTCTAGCGAGAATTAATTCATTGCCCGCCATGACTCAAAAGAAAACCGAAGGTCAAGCTCTGCAAAAGACCTTGTAAATTGGGAAGAAGACATGAACGGTACATTAAACGACTACTGGTGGGAGCGAGAAACCGAAAAACCGGAAAAAGAATGCGAAAGCCAACCCGAACTGTCCGTTAACGAGATGTTAGCTTGTCCGAGGTTTCCTATCTGAGGGTCAAAAGATTCTGGATGACTTTGCCTGGATAGTCGAAACGATTACCAAGTGTTTCCTCCCGTGTTCCGCGAAATTTCTTTAAAATAGCTTTCTAGATTCCGTTTGCCAAGTTAGTTGGCAAAGCCAGTGTGGTTAAACCGTAGTGCAGTTAGTAGAAGAGAAAGCCGTTCGGCGGTCTATTTTCCTTTGCGATCTAGGAAGGTGCATAGCCAAGCTCGTTGTTTGTGACCGACAATCCAGCAAAACGCCAGCAAGCCAAGCCAGCGAACAATAGGACCGAGTGTGGTCCACCAACAATAGCGGCGATTGCCGCTGACCATCTCGCCGTATGATGAGGGGATCACCGTGTCAGCAGTAAATGCGGTATCTGAAAGTGAGTACATGTGTACATGTGACGTCAATTTGGGGATGATATGGCATGCTAGTGAGGGGAAGAGCACGCACGCATAGGTAGGGATGATAGGCCTAGTGAAGTACGTAGTAGAAAGAATAAATAGCACAGTTGTTAAGATGAGACAGTGTAATATGCGAATTCACGAGACGAAATTCCTACCGACTCGATGTGTAAGATTCTTTGGTTATTAGTTCATATATGAGCAATCCCCTTTGGCGCGCGTTCATTTTCATTGAGTTTGGTTGAATGATGATAAAGGGCTGTCCATAAACCACGTGGTCATGGGGGGGGGGGGGGCCGGTGTTGAGAACTTCTAGTGATGATGAAGCGTTAATGTGGGAAAGTAGCTCTCCGCACGTGTAGCTAGGGTAGACTGATTAGTAGTCGCTTTGGGTTTGTTCGGACTCTAGTAAGACGGACGCTAGGAAAGTGGAAGTGGACGGGATTGTTCTTTGAACCTTTTTCCAAGGTTTTTCAATGGGCCAACTAACGTGGTTCTCATACCGGGCAGATAATTAACGCGAGCGAGAGGTCCTCTAACGAGGTGACGCTTAAGCCTCTCGCTTTACTGGAACAACCGTATCACTCCATGGTGGCGATAGTTGTTTTCGGGTTATTACAGCCGACCACGAACTCGGAGGTTCGTGCGGCTACAGGGCATGTTGCGCAATTCAGATCCCATTGTGATCCACTAGGCTCAGTCTGCCCAGCAGCCCCTAACCTTATCTCTTCGTGGTACCGGCTGGAAACTACCAACGAGCAACCTTAGGTAAGATCGGATAAACAACCCCGGCGGGTACTTTGGTCGTGGGCTGATAGGGAAGGGGGGGGGGGTTGTTACTGCAAACCTGAGCGTCTGTTCTCTAGAAGGAGCGGCTCACAACAGCGTCTGATCCCCATGTAAGGAGCGGCTGACCAACGTCCGAGTGCCAGGAAAGGACTCTGGCTCAACTTTGCACTATGGTCTTCCGGAAAGTAGGGGGTTGCTTCCAGGCCCTACGAGCCAGTCGTAAAAAAACATTGTAACGGAAAACCAGCATACCAGAGCTGCGGCAACACACGCGAGCTGGGAATAGTTTTCATTGTGATGGGTAATATGCAAAGGCGCATGATCGGTTGGCGACTGATCGACGAAAGAATATGCAGGTTGAGGATCAAGGGCTGATTCTTCAACTTCAACATAATAAACGTGCACAGCCCACATTCCGGAAGCACTGATGATTTTATGCGCAGCTCGAACGCGAGTACGGTCGCTACCCAAGTCACGGCGTCAAGATCACCATAGGAGATTTAAACGCTCAGATAGACCAGGACGCATTCAGGCTGACGATTGGGAAGTTCAGCGCCCACCAGCAGACGAACGAAAACGGCCTACGACTCATTGATTTCACCGCCTCCCAAATATGACTATACGTAGCACCTTTTTCCAACACAGCCTTCCTTATCGTTACAACTGGAGATCACCACAGCAGACGGAATTTCAAATCGACCACGTTCTGATTGACGGACGGCACTTCTCCGACACTATCGACGTCAGGACCTATGGTGGTCAAACTGCGCCCAAAACTCTCCGTCATCAACAATGTACGGTGCGGGCGACCGCCCCGGTACAACCTAGAGCGGCTAAAACATCCGGATGTCGTCTCAGCATACGCGCAAAATCTCGAGACCGCGTTGCCAGATGAGGGCGAGGTAGATGAGGACTGCTGGAGTACAATGAAAGCAGCCATCAACGACGCAGCCGAGAGCACCATCGGGTACGTGGAACGGAATAGAACGGAATCGACGGAATGAATGGTCCGACGAAGAGTGCAGAACGGTTTTGGAGGAGAAGAACGCAGCGTGGGCGGTAATGCTGCAGCAAGGAACCCGACAGAACGTGGAACGTTATAAACAGAAGCGGAAACAGCAGACCTGCCTCTTTCGGGAGAATAAGCGTCGCCTGGAAGAAGCGAAGTGTGAAGAAATGGAACTGCTGTGCCGTTCCCAAGAAACACGGAAGTTCTACCAGAAGCTCAACGCATCCCGCAACGGCTTCGTGCCGCGAGCCGAAATATGCAGGGATAAAGACGGACGCCTCTTGACGGACGGACGTGAGGTGATCGAAAGGTGGAAGCAGTACTACGATCAGCAACTGAACGGCGTGGAGAACGTAGGCACGGGAGCCCACAGCAACGGAGGAAACGACGACGCCAGTGCAGCGGAGGACGGAAATGAACCAACTCCCTCGCTGAGGGAAGTTAAGGATGCCATTCACCAGCTCAAAACCAACAAAGCAGCTGGTAAGGATGGTATCGCAGCTGAACTCATCAAGATGGGCCCAGAAAAGTTGGCCACCTGTCTGCATCGGCTGATAGCCAGGATCTGGAAAACCGAACAGCTACCAGAGGAGCGGAAGGAGGGGGTAATCTGCCCCATTCACAAGAAAGGCAACCATTTGGAATGTGAGAACCTCGGAGCGATTACTATTTTGAATGCTGCCTACAAAGTGCTATTCCGGAACATCTTCCGTCGTCTGTCACCTAAAACGAATGAGTTCGTGGGAAGTTATCAGGCTGGCTTCATCGCGGTCGACAACGGAGCAGATCTTTAACGTACGGCAAATCCTCCAGAAATGCCGTGAATACCAGGTCCTTACGCATAACCTATTCATCGACTTTAAGGCGGCATACGACAGTATCGACCGCGCAGAGCTATCGAGAATCATGGACGAAAACGGCTTTCCTGAGAAGCTGACTAGACTGATTAGGGCAACGATGGACGGTGTGCAAAACTGCGTAAGGGTTTCGGGTAAACTATCCAGTTCATTCGAATCTCGTCAGGGACTGCGACAAGGTGATGGATTCTCATGCCTACTCTTCAATATCGCTCTGGAAGGTGTGATGCGACGAGCCGGGCTCAACAGCCGGGGAACGATGTTCACAAAATCCGATCAATTTTTATGCCTTGCGGACGACATGGACATTGTTGCCAGAACATTTGGAACGGTGGCAGAGCTGTACACCCGCCTAAGTCGTGAAGCAGCAAAGGTCGGACTGGTGGTGAATGCCTCAAAAACAAAGTACATGCTGGTAGGCGGAACCGAACACGACCGGATCCGTCTGGGTAGTAATGTTACGATTGACGGGGATTCTTTCGAGGTGCTTGAAGAATTCGTCTACCTCGGATCCTTACTGATGGCTGACAACAACGTGAGTCGTGAAATTCGGAGGCGCATGATCAGCGGAAGTCGGTCCAACTACGGGCTTCAGAAGAAGCTGCGGTCTAGAAAGATTCATCCACGCATCAAATGCGCCATGTACAAAACGCTAATGAGACCGGTGGTCCTCTACGGACACGAAACATGGACCATGCTCGAAGCGGCCCTGCAAGCACTCAGAGTTTTCGAGCGACGCGGGCTAAGGACGATCTTCGGCGGTACGCAGGAGAACGGTTTGTGGCGGAGTAGGGTGACCCACGAGCTCGCTGCACTTTACGGCGAACCCAGCATCCAGAAGATGGCCAAAGCCGGAAGGTTACGTTGGGCAGGACATGTTGCAAGAATGCCAGACAACAACCCTGCAAAGTTGGTGTTTGCTACTGATCCAGTTGGCACAAGAAGGCGTGGAGCGCAGAGAGCACGATAGGCGGACCAGGTGGAGCGTGACCAGGCGAGCATTGGGCATAACCGAGAATTGTGGCGTACTATTGTTGATTATGTCTTGCCTTAAATGTGATGTTGAGCAAATAAATGTATGTAATGTGTGTAAGTACAATATTTACCGAGACCGCCAGTAAAAAAAGCATGCATATCATTTTGATTTTTTAAAACTTTTGAAAGATATAGAAAACGAAAAAGAACTCCTATGTTTTACAGAAGGCAGCAGAAAAAATAGCGATCCACCAAAGGCACACATACGATGTTGATATACTGCTCGTAGCCAAAGGTACCATGTAGCCTGCGAGCAAAACCAGTAATGAAGTGCCGATTCATTCAATTTAAAATGGAAAACAACTTCCCCCAAAGGATGACGGGCGCGTATGCCATGTCTAAGTGCCAACGAACAACGAATGGATCAAGCGCAGGAACTAGTTAGGTTACTACCTACATACCCGGATAGGGCTTGCCGTAGGTTCATTGAGCGGGTTCACTGTACCGCCGCCCGGAACCAAGCTGCCTGCTCAATGACGAAGGGAAATTGCAATCAAACTGCAACAGAGAGAAAGAAAAAACCCGCTGCATCGGTGACGGCGGCGGCTAGAAGGATTAATCGAATGCCCTCGAGTGGTACAGCATCCAGAACTTCCCTATTGATCTACGTGGTTGGTAAGTGTACTTTTTGCGCTCATTTGGTCGTGTAATTGGCAGGATATGGAAATATTTTCCACCATGGAACGGAACGGGTGATGTTGCATGATTTCGGAAGGAAAAAATGAAGAGATGATTGGTCATCCGGATGCAATCAACTTGATACTGTAGATAAATCATCTCACATCGCGATCTCGGCGGCACTATTGATTATCTTCCTATATTATTTTTATAATGGTAAATTAGGAGTCCATTGAAGAAACAGTTTAATAGGGATTTTTTTCAGTAAAGCCCTCGATGGTATTAATGGACAATAGGAATAAGTTTGGATATCAAACTTCAGTGAGTTTGATTGGTTTGTACACGTGTATAAACAAACAAATCAATCAATCGTACCCGTCATTAGCAAATGTTATAGCTCCACCACTTCAACTCCTGTACGTTTTCAGGAAATGCGGAAATCTTACATCCACAATTATTTCAATTTCCTCTTGTCGTGCAAATCTTTGGCGCAAAGTTTTTCACTTCAGCTGATCCCTCAACACTTCCCAGCGGAAGCGAAAATGTTCGAAGGCTAGAGATCCTGTCGGCAGCCGCGGTTCGTCTGTGATTTCCACCAAGCCGAACAGGTGAGCTGAGCACGCTTATCAATCTTATTGCAGTCAAAGTCGGAGGTGTTATAGTACAACTGCCAGTGAACGAACGGCAATGCACGCGCGAACCCCCGGAGTGGCTGCCAAGGTGTAAAAAAGTTTTCCACTTTTCCGAGCGTGAGATGTACCCAAGGAGAATAGGTAAATTCCACCTCCGCTCCGGGGGGAAGACGACGAAGACGACGACGACGCGACGCTACGGCTGTTCTGCAGCTTATTACGAGATTAGCTCTGTTGGGACAAGTTGGCACGCAGCACAGTGACGACGACAGCGAAGACGACAGACAGATAGACATACTTGTAGATCGTTCGGGTATCCAACTTATAGTGGAAAAGAAAAGTTTCCTTTTCTATTACTGTTTTCAGCTGCAATCTTCGACGGAACGCTAACGCTGATCGATGGGGAAGGTGGAGCACACGGGAAGCAGACGAGATGTAGCTGTTGAGTTTTACTGTTTTATCTACATGGTACTGACGCAGCAGAAATTTGCATACGAATGGAAGTGGTTTTATCAACTGGTAAAACTTGATGTCAGTGGGAAAATTGGTGCGAGACAGCTTATTTTAAACGATTTGATTATCCGTGGCACTATCGTGGAGGGTGGGATATTTTCTTCGCTTGAAGAGAAAAGAATATGAAACCGACATAGAATAGCGAACTCGGCTCCACCCCACTACCCCGAACGCTCTACCCCGAAAGCCATTACCCCGAATAGGCCACTACCCCGAAAGCCACTACCCCGAATGGGCCATTACCCCCACTCATCCAGGAGATCACCAAAAAAGTGATGGCCGATTAGAAGTTGATGGTTATAAGTTAGAAAACGCTAATCAGTAACAAGTGTATGAATACTCTTCTCCGCCCTTCCCTATAGTGGTAAAACTGAACTTATTCAAATGTTTGCCTTCTTTAAAAAATAGGCTGTTCTTTTGAGTTTACAGAGTCCAACCGTGTACTTTTGCAGAGTTGTTTGGCAGCCTGTTAATTTATCTATAGACATTTTCCTTCTGTTAAACAGATGTTGTTCTTTAGAGTTTGAGTGTTATATAGTTTATTTACGGACGAACCACTAACTCCATAGTGGATTTGTTCTTCTTTGAATAATAGGCTGTTCTTTCAAATTAAGTTATTGAAAATTAAGTGGCGGCCAAATTGGTCCAATTTTTTCTCTTGAGGATAGACTGTTCTTCGGAGGCCTGCTCTTCAGTCGATCTATAATTTATTCGGCCTCAATGTTCATGGCTATGCTAGAATGAAGCGGTTCAGTTGACATATAAACTCATTATCTTGATTGAGTCTATCAGTATGCATTGGCTGTGGCCCTGCTATGATGAATTGGTTCTATACTATTTTCCAGAATGCCACATTTTTTCGAAAAATTTATTTCAAAGAAAACCTGAGATCATTATATTAATTAATTTTAGTACATTTAAACATGATCTGATATTTTGTTTCTTATTTTAATTAATTGTATCAGTTGATGATCAGTTTCCGGAACGTCAAGCCTTAAAATTGTTTTCAAATATTTTCAAGATTTTAGTACTTGCAGTACTTGCAAAGTAAATCCAGCATCGTTGGACCCAATGGACTTTTTTGTCTAGCGATTAAACTGTAGCTTTTATTTTCGTCAAAGGCTGTTTTTCTAGGTGCACTTACATAGTTTACTGGCAGTTGAACTGCTTACTGTACAGGGGATACTCAAAATAACTGGGATAGGTAAAATTTTCACTTTTCAAAAAATGTTCAACTCGCTGTAACTTTTCGAAAAGGGCATCAAATATTCTCAAATTTTTACTGTAAGTTCATCAAATAGTTGTGCATCAGTGGTTCAAATTTGGAAAAAATCGGGCCATTCTACAAGAAGTTATAAAGGTTCTAGAAAAAGGTATAATAATTCGATAGCCAACTTTGAGCTGCTATATCTCCGGATTCATTTAACCGAATGCAATGAAATTTTGATCATTTATGACTAATATAATGAACTTTGAAAAACAGTTGACCTAATTTGAAATTATTAATAAGAAAAAAAGTTATGGCGATTTCATTTACTCTATGTTTTTTTAGTAAATTTATTTATTTTTCATATACATCCCATTACTTTTTCAATTTATTGCCGGCTATTTGGTTGCTTTCCTTTAAAACATAAATATACTCAAATCAATTAGAAGGAATTTAAATGAACTATAATTACTATCTAAAATTTTGAAACGATGATGAAGTTTTGGATAAATTGGTGTTGTATTATAAAAATAATCTTATCGTAATAATTTTGTTTCGTGTAAAGAATTTTAAGTTAAGTCAAAAGTTTTAGATAGCTCATTATGTAAGTCATAAATGATCAAAATTTCATTGCATTCGGTTCATTGAATCCGGAGATATAACAACTCAAAGTTGGCTATCGGATAATTATATCTTTTTTAAGAACCTTTATAACTTCGTGTAGAATGGCCCGAACTTTTCCAAATTTTGACCACTGATACACAACTAGTTGATGAACTTACAGTAAAAATTTGAGAATATTTGATGCCCTTTTCGAAAAGTTAGAGCGAGTTGAACATTTTTTGAAATGTGACAATTTTACCTGTCCCAGTTATTTTGAGTATCCCCTGTATATGAGATTTGCCCTTCTTCAATTTATAGGCTGTTCTTGCTAATTACATCGTTACCGGGTTGATTGACGACTAATCTATTAATTCTATCTGGTGTTTTTCCTTCTTTGAAAATTGGACTATTCTTTCGACCTATATTGTTACAGAGTTGTTCGGTAGCCTGGTGGTTTATTGGCCCTTGCAGGTTTCTGTATAGAAGCCGTGCACAGGCACGGGAAAATTCATTCACTCACATTCATCTTGCCAACTGTGCTCTTTGTTTTGATTGCTTTGTATCGTTCGCTCACGGTTGGATCAAACCGCTCCAATGAACTCCACCGAGTCTCAATACAAATGAACTGCAGAAAGAGAGATTGCATAAAGAGAATGGCACCGAAGCAATTGGATCATGTCGATCGTGGTTCTTCGGTTGGACCGTGATTCAATGAATCTTTACGCGAACGTTCACACACGAATCAAATTTTAGATTCAGTGTGAATGAAAGATTGCATTCGCGTGATTGTTATTTTGCGGGTTTGGTGCGTTTTCTTAATTTATTGCTAGATGGGAAGGTAAAGCATGTCTATTCGTGTTATATTTCCTTGGTCGTGCGAGGGCAAAGGGGGAAAATGCGTTGACCTTGGCGGTGACATTGTGCAGATGGTGCGGCGCGGAAACGGTTGATTCGGTAAAATATATCTACTATTCTACCATGTATCATGATGAGATGTGCTAGCCTTCTATCAGAAAATATTTCTACATAGGATACTGGTTCCCTTATTAAGCATGTGGCTCCCATTTTCATCCTACGAAAAACAAAGGAATGAAGCGTTGTTTGTTTTGTTTTATATTTTTGTATTTTTTGTTAGGAGTGAGCACGCATGAAATCAAAAAGAACGGAATCAATCGGTGCCGTAATCGCTTGTTTTCGAATAGGATACGTTTAGCGATGTTAACCCCATGCACTAGTAAAAATGCCTGATTCCAAATTTCGTGGAAATCTATAGACCCTTTCATATTTACCATCGATACTAGTTAATTTCCTAATTAGTTAAAACACGCAATTGCTTAATATCCCCAACAATATAAAACTAGCACCATCAGCATCAGCAGCAGTACGACGAACGAAACGAAAGAATCGCCGCGATTGAAGGAATGCATTCACGTGTGATCCTTTCAAGACATTCGCCTTGCGATTGCAGTCCCGTACCGAATGAGTCAATGGGTGAACGTGAACAACGATGAACGCTGCCATAATTTTCGTGTATTTGCTTTTTCCCCTTCATTCGCCTGAGTGCGTAACACACTATGCACAGGATTGCTGGGATTGTGTTCGTTCGGCGAGAATGTTTGTGAGAGAGCTCGAAATGAATGAATCGTGAACGATTATTCCCATGCCTGCCGTGCATAAACTAGGTAGAGTTGATGATGATTAACCTGGGTTTGTTAGGGGAATATCTGTAAGAAAAAAGAAAATCGCGTTAAGTACTGTTCCTTGGCATTCCACTAAGAATTTGCATCCTTTGACAGATACGTATTTCGACCTCAACTGTAAGGTCGTCTCAAGTCGAGTCAAGTACAAGACACTGAAGACGACCTTACAGTTGAGGTCGAAATACGTATCTGTCAAAGGATGCAAATTCTTAGTGGAATTCAAAGGAACAGTACTTAACGCGATTTTCTTTTTTCTTAGGTAGAGTTTCAGAGGAAGGGGTCTATCCATAGTCTATGCACCATACAATTTTCTAAATTTTTGTATGGACAAAATTATATGACAGGGAGGAGAAGAGGTCTGAGGTGACCGAAATTTGGTCTACGTGGTTTATGAATGAACCCATAGGAGATTTGCCCTTCTTTAATTTATAGGCTATTCTTTCTAGTTATAACCATGCAGACCTTGTTGGCGACCAACCTATTAACCACATTTTTCCTCTTGTTAAGAATGTGTTGTTGTTTTTTTAAGCTACACTGTTACAGAGTTTAATTACCAAACTGTCTATTCATCCTTAAGAGATTTTCCCTTCTTCTAGGTATAGGCTGTTCTTTCGAGGCCAATTTTTCGATCGGTATTATTTTGATCTAGCCTTTTGATCATTTGGCATAGTGATAGTTTGTCCAAATGTCTTTTCGGCCGAATGAGCCAGTATTGACAGCCAGTATTTAACAGACCTTTGCTGGCCGTTATATCTCATGCAAGATCAGCTCTAACACGCATTTACTTACGTGCGCACCTTTTTCTTTTTTCTCGCTCATTCTCTTTGATATACTCAAGAAAGATCGAGATGGAAGAGGCAAAATGTCCCCTCTTTTATCTGTTTCTTTCTCGTGTTTGTTTCCGAGAGTGAGTGAGAAAAAAAAGAAAAGTTGAATGATTGATTGATTTATCTTTATTATAAAGACTTTCAGCCCAAAGAAAAGTTGCGCACACTAGAGTACGCATAACTCCTTTATGTTGTTTTGAGGTTATTCTTTCAAACAGTATCTTCTGGTATTGAAGCTGTCAGTAATGTTATTGAATTATTTCTTCTTTCAACAATGGCTTCTCTTTCAATATCTTTTACGAAAAATATATAAACCATCATCAGAATAACTCATTTAAAAATATGTTTTCGGGGTAATGGCGTTCGGGGTAATGGCCTATTCGGGGTAATGGCTTTCGGAGTAGTGGCGTTCGGGGTAATGGCGTTCGGGTAGTGGCATTCGGGGTAATGGGGTAGAATCAGCGAACTCAAGTCAACTAAAAAGTTGATAAACCTCACAAGGTTGTTTTCGTTAGATCAATCCACCCCACTTATCACTTATCATAATCTACTCCACATATTGTTTTTATTCAACTCCAATAGGACAGATCGGTGAAGTACTGGATTTGTAGTAATAAGCTGAATTTTAGTATGGTGAGAAGGTCAATCCTCCGTTTCTGCAATGAAATGGTGCAAAAAGCGTGGGTATTATGATTCCTTACCTAATTTGATGCTGTTTGAGCAAAACTTTGGGCAACAGGGTTGTTGTTTTCTCCATTTCTTGCAATATAAACAACATAGTTATCCAAAGTTTTGCTCAAACAGCATCAAATTAAGCAAGGAATCACAATACCCACGCTTTTTGCACCATTTCATTGCAGAAACGGAGAATTGACCTTCTCACCATACTAAAATTCAGCTCATTACTACAAATCTAGTACTACACCGAACGTGCCCCATTAGGCTGACACAAATTTTGAATTTTACCTTTGTCAAAGTGGTTCTATGACAAAAGGTCAAAGGGTAAAAGTCGAAAGATCGACTAGGACAAAAGGTCGAAAATACAAGTGGTTGAAAGGTCGAAATTTAAAAAAATGACTAGTACAAAATGTTTAAAGGAAGAAGGTTGAAAGGTTAAAAGCTCGAAGGCTGTATGTACGCCATATTTTTTTTCGCATTCCGTCACTCATAATCAATATGAATATATGTATGTATGGAATAGAAATAAATGGTCAAAATAAATAGAAACATTACGTACAAAGAATGTGTGTGTGTGTGTGAGTTTTTTTTTTTCCTTCTAAACCATAGGGGGATAAATCTGCTCATCAGACACCCTAACAGGAAGGTTAGGGTAGTGTGGGGATGAGGCCGTCTTCTACAATGCCGGTAGAAGCCAGGACTACTCTCTCCTCGACCCACTAAAACACATTCCTATGGTCGCCAAACCCTACGTCTCTCCGGAAACACCAAGAAGGTATTGCTTCAGAGAGGGGCTAGTGCATATCGCACCCTCAAGGTTAGCTGCCGTAGCCTAGCAGCAACGAACATCGATGACTCGCTCTGGAGAGTCCATCACGATAGCATGCTGGCGCTTAGCCAGTTTCCCGAGTGGTCCTCGCCACTCCCTTTGTCCTCGGAAGGCGGGCAGGGTCAACCCCGCCCGCGCCCTGCTGCTGAGCGGACATCAAGAACTGATGCCCACGTGCAACCCGATCTGACCTGCCCGCAAAGGAAGGGTATCACTACCCTTCAGGCCCTATCAGATGCACCCGTAGGTTGCAGACAGCAGGATCTCACCTACCCCGACCCTTGCCGGGGACTTCTTTCCAACCGCGGGCTCAGATCCAACCCAGTAGACCGACGCCACGACAGCACCGCTACCGGGACTTCCTCTCCGCGGCCACTTAATCGCTGTAAGGGTCGATCTCGACCGCAGGGCACCGGTATGACCTACGAAGCCGACTTCGAACCCCTGGACCACCTCTTGTACTGCATCTGGACTAGCCATTCTCCGAGTCCACGCACCACCTCCTCTGTAGCTCCCAGACGATATGGGTGATAGCCGTTGAAACGGCATTCCAGCTAATCTCATCCCTACACATTCTCTGGACCAAGTTGTCCGGAGTTGTGTCCTCCCCGCATGTGGCAAGCATGCGGTCACGCATTGTGCGAAAACGCGGACACACGAACAACACGTGTTCCGCCGTTTCCTCTAAACCATTGCACACTGGGCATTCGGGAGAATCCGCATGCCCGAAACGGTGTAGATACTGTCGGAAGCAACCATGACCTGTAAGGACCTGTGTCAGGTGGAATGAAACTTCCCCATGGCGCCTATTAATCCAACTATCTACCCTCGGTATCAACCTATGGGTTCACCTTCCTTTGGTGGAACTGCCCCACGCGCGCTGCCATTTGACCATAGAGGCCATCCTGACAGTCTTGCGTATGCCTCTTGTGCCGCGCATTTCGAAGCACTCCATGTCCTTACTGATAAGAATGCTGATAGGCACCATACCAGTAATGACGCAGAGAGCGTCGTGTGACACGGTACGGTACGCGCTTGCAACCCTCAGACACATAAGCCTGTAAGTACTTTCCACGCCGGGCCGCCATACCTAAGTATGGATGTAGCAACACTAGCCAGAAGCTTGCGCTTACTGGCGTACACCGCTGAGCTATTGGACATCATCCGGGACAGTGCCGCAATAGCTGTGGAGGCTCTTTTACAGGCATAATCGACGTGGCTACCGAAGGTAAGCTTATCGTCGATCATCACGCCCAAGTGCTTGACAGAGCGCTTCGACAGGATAGTGCACTCTCCTACACTGATCTCCGTCTGCTGCGCCGACTGCATGTTGTTAACAACCGTCACCTCTGTCTTGTGGTGAGCCAGCTCCAGTTTTCTGGACCGCATCCACGCCTCCACAACCTTGATCGAGTGGTCGGTAGTCAACTTCACCTCCTCGATCGTTTCACCGTAGACTTCGAGCGTAATATCGTCGGCAAATCCAACGATCACCACTTCCACTGGGTACTCTAACCTCAACACCTCGTCGTACATGACATTCCATAACACCGGACCCAGGATGGAACCTTGCGGGACTCCTGAGGTTATGTGAAAGCACTTCCGACCCACCTCCGTGTCGTAAACTAGTACGCGATTCTGGAAGTAGCTTCCGAGAATCTTGTACAAGTACTCCGGTATCCCCAGACGCAAGAGCGCATCGGCAATAGCAGCCCAACTGGCGCTATTAAATGCATTCCTTACATCTAGAGTCACTACCCCGCAGAAGCGAATTCCCCTCCTCTTAGGCTCGAGTGCTTTCTCGGCGGTTTTTGTAACCGACAAGATAGCGTCTACGGTGGACCTCCCCTTCCGGAAGCCATACTGGTTGCTCGAGAGACCATTTACGCCCTCAGTGAACTTCAACATTCTATTGAGGATGATCTTTTCGAGCACCTTCCCCGCCGTGTCAATCAAGCATATTGGTCTATATGCCGTCGGGTCTCCGGGTGGTTTCCCCGCCTTTGGCAATAGTACCAGGCTCTGCCTCTTCCAAGCTTCTGGGAAAACTCCCTCGTCCAGGCATTTCTGCATAGCAGACCTGAACATCTCGGGAGCTTCTGTAATAGCTACTTTTAAGGCCAGGTTCGGAACTCCGTCCGGACCTGGGGCCTTACCTACGCTAAGGGACTTAGCTATCCCCGCAAGTTCCACATCGGTGACCCTTTCCTCATCGCCAGCCCCAGTCCCCGGCTGTCCTACGAAAGGAGGCCAAGGACTAGGATCATGACGCGGAAAAAGTCCTCCAATGATCCCCTCCAACATCTCTGGAGATTGCTCTGTAGGAGCCATCACACCTCTCGTCTTGGCCATAACGATCCTGTAGGCATCACCCCACGGGTTCGTATTGGCACTCTGACAGAGACCCTCAAAGCAGGCCTTTTTGCTTGCTCTTATCTCGGTCTTGAGCGCGGCTTTTGCAGCGGCGAACACCACCCGCCGTTCGTTTCGCTCTTCCTCTGATCGTGCTCGCTGCATCCGCCACCTAGCCCGTAGGCAGGCGCGGCGCAGGTCCGCAATCGCGTCGGTCCACCAGTAAGCCGGTGGCCTCCCATTTCTAGGGTGGACTCGCCTAGGCATGGTCGCATCACACGCACGTGAGACCACCGCTACCAGCTCGTCGCCGTCTAAACCGAGTAAGTTTCGCTCACGGCGGAGCGCTTCCCTAAATACCTCTTCGTCGAAGTATGATGTCTTCCACCTACGAGGGCTTGGCCTTGGCCTAGCCGCCTCTTCTTCTATCCGCTGTCTGCTGTTATTGTAGTCGATACTGTAGCGAACCGCCAGGTGGTCGCTGTGAGTGTAGCCATCATCTACTCTCCAGTTCGAACTACTTGTTAGGCCAGGACTACAAAAGGTCACGTCAATAATTGACTCCGCTCCGTTTCGACTAAAGGCACTCTTGGTACCGACATTAGCCAAGTCGACATCTAAGATGGCCAGTGTTTCTAGCAGGATATGACCCCGCTGGTTCGTGAAACGGCTTCCCCATTCCACGGCCCAGGCATTAAAGTCGCCCGCTATTACCACCGGCCTTCGCCCTGTTAGCACGGTCGTTAAGCGGTCCAGCATTTGCGTGAACTGCTCGATCGGCCACCGCGGAGGCGCATAACAGCTACAGAAGAAGACCCCGTTTACTTTGGCGACCACGAAGCCCTCATAGGTAGTAGACACCAACTCCTGAACGGGGTATTTACCCGTCGTCCATATCGCCGCCATTTTTCTGGTCCCATCCGCGACCCAGTTGCCGTTGCCGGCGGGTACTCGGTATGGGTCCGATATGATGGCGATATCCGTCTCCCACTCAGAAACTGCCTGACAAAGCAGTTGCTGAGCCGCATCACAGTGGTTCAGGTTCAGCTGCGTTACCTGCACTGTGATTTGTTGTTCACTGCGGCTTTCTTGAAGGCCGGGCACCTTGGACCACCCATCGGATGTCTGTTGTTCGAGGATTTCCCGGTACAGATCATGCAGATGGGCGCACTCGTGCAGCTTTGGGCCTTATGACCTTCAGCGCCGCATCGCCTGCACAGTTTGCGCCTGTCGGGGCCTTTGCAGTCCCACGACTTGTGTCCTGGTTCCAGACACCTGAAGCAAACCTCTGGTGGCTCGTGGAATGTCAGGTGACATACACACCAACCCACCTTTATGCTCCCTACTTTAACGGACTTTTTGACGTCCGCCACAGGTAGCTGAACCAAAGCTATCTGTGTCCCTGCTGGCCCTTTCCGTAGCTTAACGGCTGCGGCGGCCACCTGCACATCGCACTGTTGCCGCAGTGCCGTGACGAGCTCTTCCACTTCGGTGATCTCATCGATGTCCTTGACCTTCAGAGTCGCCTCATGTGTCAGAGCCCTCACCTGCACACCCTCGCCAAGGACCTCTTCTGCCAGCCTCTTATAGGCGGCGCCCTTGTGCTCCTTCTGGCGCTTCAGCTCCAGGATCATCTCGCCCGTACGAGTACGTCTAATACTGCGTACGTCGGCTCCAAGACCCTCAAGCTTGGCGTCGCTTCGCATCATCTTCAAGACGTCCGAGTACTTGGACTGTTCCGTCTTGATGACGATAGCGTCGCCTTTCTCGCGCTTGGCACCTGCCCTCCTACGCCTTGGCTTGGCGTCCTGTACTTCTACCTGCGGATTCGCCTTCTTCTTCCTCTTCCGCTCTACCTTCGTCCAAGGGGGGTCCACCCCTTGGATCGCCCTACTCTGTGGCTGTTGAGGGCCCACTAGCGGTCGCAACCCCTTGTTCCCATCGTTCCGGGACGGGCCAGCCTTTTCAGGCCCACCCTTCCCAGCTTTCCGGGAACCCTGGCTGGGGTCCGACCTTCCGGCATTATTACCGACTTTCGGGGTAATGATTCGCCTGGCCTTGCGGGCACCGCCAGACAGCTCCTCGCCTGACGGTTGCCTCGCCCGCTTCTGCGATTGCTTGCCCCGTTTGTCGCGAGCAGTCGCTTCCGCCTTATTCGGACTTCCTGCGAAGGAGAAGGCCTCCGTTTGGGTAAACTTCGGCACTTTCTCATTTGCAGGCTCCGCTGCTGCAGCAGTCAGCAACGCGAGTGCCGCGTGCTCCTGCTTGGCATCGTCGATCGACGCCCTAAGTCGAAGCAAGGCCGTTTTCAGGTCCTTGCTTATATTCGACTTAGTGGACGCAAAGTCGATGATTTTGCCAAGCTGCTGCTCAGCCACCTCTATTGCGGACCGTCCTTTGGATCCTCGGTTGACGGCCCTCAACAACCACGCTCCGTCCATAACCTCCACCGGCTGGCTTGCCGGGAAGTGGGCTGGAGCACCCACGCTTGAGCTGCGTACGCAACTCCCAGCGCCTATCTCCTCACTTCTCCTTGTCGGAGATCTCATCAACCCGCTTCTTGCGAAGGGGTTGATCCCACCACTACTACCTGCTACACTTGATTTCTGTATTGGTTTGTTACTCATATTTTATTCCCACGAGTCGCACGAGAAAGAATGTCCACCACGCCAGAGCTCTGCATTAACACGGTAAGGGACAGCTTACTGTGGGGGGTGCCCAGGTGCCCCACAGGCTCCGTTAAAGATCGAGCATCTTTTTCACCCCCTCGATCACTCATTCCTCGGCACGGGTCGCTTGACACCTTGAATTGGGGTTAGTAGTCCTATTCTTAGCCGGCAACTACGCGGCTGACTCGCAAGCGGGGGGGTGCGTCAGGCCCCAGGACATCCGTCCCTGCTGCCCCTGTGTATGTGTGTGTGTGTGTGTGTGTGTGTGTGTGTGTGTGTGTGTGTGTGTGTGTGTGTGTGTGTGTGTGTGTGTTTTTTTTTTTTATTCTAGGAGTCCAAAAATCTTCTAAAGACGCAGTGTGGGATTCGAATGTGCGCCTACCCACTAAAAACACTCTCCTAGTTCACCTCCACCTTAAATTCCCCTCCGGTACCACCATGCAGTATTTCTTCGGAGGGGAGGCGTTAGGTGCCTTGTGCACCATCACCAATTAGTTATCCTAGTCTTCTTCATGCTATGCGCACCGCTTCGTTAGTTGCTGTTAATATTCGAGTATCGCCACTAAGCGACATGCATGCTATTTTTCAAATTTGTTATTCTAATCGTTTTTAGCCTTTCGGCTCCGGTTAGCTTGTTATTTGCTTAATGTGCCGCCATTGAGCGGTAAACTCTATGTTAGTACCACTTTCATCAAATTTGTTATTCTAAAGCTACGCTGAGTTCATCGGCTCCTACTAATTTGCCCCGAGAACGTTGTCCTCCCGGTGCCGCCCGAGTGCCAATCAGCACTCGAGGTTTCCGCGCACGACTCGGATAGTCCCCGACGGTGGATATATCCTACCCGACGAAGAGTTTCCCGACACTGAAACTTCTCCCGCAACCGACTTCCCGGGCAGATGCCAAGGTCGGTCCTGCGATTCCGGTTGGAGACGGCTTCCGGTTCACAGGCGCCCTGACGACCATGCTCCGGTGCTTCTTCCCGATCGCTCTACTCTGACAGTCCCCGGCGGTGAATCTGTATTACTCCGACAGAGAAGTCCCCGACGAAAGACGTTCTCCCGTTACCGCCCGTGTGCCATTGAGCACAATGACTTCACGCGCACTACTCGGATACTCCCCGGCAGTGGATCTATCCTACTCCGACAGAGAGTTCCCCGACGTAGGAAGTTCTCCCGAATACCGACCGAGAGCCAGTAAGCTCCGCACCTTAATCGCTCACGACACCGGTAGTCCCCGACGGCGGATCTACCACACGCGGACGGAACTACTACGCTTGCCCCGGATTGTCTCTACGATCATTCATTTGCTGCTCTCGCCATTTCCGCTGGAGAAACGACATTATCTTTACCACCGCAGCATTCACCGCGTTCCAGCAGGCTTCGTCACGGCACATTCTAGTCACAATGTTGTCGGCCCTTATACCAGCACCGCAGATTGCTGTCATCTCGCTGCGTTCCACAGTGAAACGTGGACACTCGAAGACAATGTGTTCCGGCGATTCCTCTACATCTCCGCACTCAGGGCAGAACGGCGACCCTGCGTGTCCGAACCGGTGCAGGTATTTCTTGAAGCAGCCATGACCTGACAAGAACTGCGTCAAATGGAAATTGACTTCTCCGTGAGCTCTGTTCACCCATTTCGTCATATTTGGAATAAGCCGGTGGGTCCACCTTCCCTTCGCTGTGGTATTCCACTCGTGTTGCCACTTCGCCATCGTGACGACTCGCGCTGCCTTCCGAGCTCCTCTAGCGCCCCTGGCCTCGTAGCACTCTTTGTCCTCTTCCAGAACGAAGACGATAGGGACCATTCCGGCGATCACGCACACCGCATCCGATGATATCGTGCGATAGGCGCTCGCCACTCTCATGGCCATCAGTCTGTGCGTGCTGCAGAGCTGAACGCGATTCCTCCTAGTTTTTGCTGCGGTCGCCCAAGCCGGACCAGCGTACCTTAGGATCGATGTGGACACGCTAGCTAGTAACCGCCTCTTGCTACTGCTGATTGCCGAGTTGTTCGGCATGATCCTCGACAATGCTGTGATCGCCTTTGCTGCTTTTCCGCAGGCATAATCGACGTGGCTATTGAAATTTAACCGGTCGTCGATCATAACGCCGAGATGCTTCAATTCCCGCTTGGAGTCTATGGCATGTTCCCCGACTATGATTGCAGCCTTCTGCACCACCTTACAGTTGCTGATCAGCACCAGCTCCGTTTTCTGGTGGGTTATGGATAGTTTCTTCCTCTGCATCCAGTTCTCAACAGCATCTACCGCCTCCGTAGCAAGTATCTCCACTGCTTCTAGGGACTCGCCAACTACCACCAACGTGATATCGTCCGCGAATCCGACGATTTTGACGCCTGTCGGTAGCTGCAGTGTCAGCACCCCGTTGTACATTGTGTTCCACAACGTCGGACCTAGGATAGACCCCTGTGGGACGCCTGCACTTATCGTGACGTTCTATTGCCCTGCACTAGTATGGTAGCACAGAGTCCGGTTTTCGAAGTAGCTACTGCAGAGGTAGTCCGGAACCTTCATCTCGTGCAGCGCTGTAGCGATGGCTTCCCAGCTTGCGCTGTTAAATGCATTCTTCACATCGATCGTGACGACGGCACAGAAGCGGTTACCCCGTCGTTTTTTCGTCCTTGCTTTATCGGCTGTAGTTACAACCGCCTGGATAGCATCTATCGTTGACTCCCCTCTTCGGAATCCGAATTGCATCCCCGACAGACCATGCTCTCCTTCCGTGAAAGTTGTCAGCCCATTGAGAATGACTCTTTCTAGCAGCTTGCCGAGCGTATCCAGCAAGCATATCGGCCGGAACGAGGGCCGGAATGAACCTGGTTCACCGGGGGGCTTGCCTGGTTTCGGTAGCAGTACCAGTTTTTGCCTTTTCCACTGAGACGGGAAACAACCCTCATCTAGGCAGATCTGCAGAGATGTCCGGAACATATCTGGGTTGGCCTCGACAGCTGTTCTCAACGCTATGTTGGGGATACCATCCGGGCCGGGCGCTTTCTTCGCCTTCATTTTCTTGGCCGCTGCTATCAGCTCGTCGTTGGTGATACTCACTCTCTCCTCGCCTGTATGGCCGTATGGAGTCGGTGGCCATATCGTAGGCTCGTGTTGAGGGAACAACCCTTCGACGATAACTTGCAGCTTCTCTGGGCATGTCTCAGCGGGTACCGCTGGGCCTCTGATTTTGGCCATCGCCACTCTGTATGCATCTCCCCATGGGTTTGCATCAGCATCCCGGCACAACTCCTTAAAGCTTGTTTTCTTGCTCCGCTTGATCTCCTCCTTCAGAGCAGCTTTTGCGGCTCGCAGCACTACTCTACGTTCTTCTCCCTCACCGTCGGTTCTAGCTCTTTGCATTCGTCTCCTGGCTTTGAGGCAGGCTTTCCGGAGGTCCCGAAGTGCTTCATTCCACCAGTATGCCGGACGACGTCTATGGTTCGGCTCGAACTTTCTAGGCATGGTTGTGTCGCACGCACGCACCAGCGCTGTCGTTAGCTCCTCCGGCCTTAGACTCGACCCCGGATCTTCTCTTCTGAGAGCTTCGACGAACAGCTCCTTGTTGAACTGCTTCGTCTTCCACATTCGATCGCGAGGTTGACTGCCAGTTAGTGTACTCCCTGGCCGTGATCCAATACTATACCGGACCTCCTGGTGGTCGCTGTGAATGTATCCGTCGCAAACTCTCCAGTTCATGTTTCGCGCCAGCACGGGACTACAGAAGGTGATGTCGATTATTGATTCTCTGCCATCCCTTCAATAGGTGCTGGTGCTTCCTACGTTGGCCAAGTCCACGTCGAGCTTTGCTAGTGCTTCTAGCAGAACACGCCCTCTTGGTTTGGTGAGGCGGCTGCCCCACTCAATCGCCCAGGCATTAAAGTCACCGGCGATTACGACCGGTCTCCGGTCGGCTAGCTTGTCGGTTATCTCGTCTAGCATCTGGTTGAACCGTTCTGTAGTCCACCGAGGAGGTGCGTAGCAGCTACAAACAAAAACTCCGTTAATTTTGGCGATCACGAAGCCTTCGTTTGCCTGGTACACTACTTCCTGGATGGGATACTTCCCCATCGTCCATATAGCAGCTGTCTTCGCCTTATCTGCGATCCAGTTACCGTCTCCAGTTGGTATACGATACGGCTCAGAAAGGATAGCCACATCGCACTTCGACTCCGATACGGATTGCCACAGCAACTGTTGTGCTGTGTCGCAATGGTTGAGGTTTAGTTGAGTTACCTCCACTGCGGTTTAGTACCTCTCGTCTGCTTAAAGGCCGGACATCTAGGGCCACCCGTCGCGTGTCTGTTGCGACTTTTGTCGACACAAAACAGACATCTTTGCTCGTTGTTGCAGTCTTGCGCCTTGTGACCTTCCTGACCGCACCACCTGCACAGCTTACTCCTGTCGATTCCTTTGCAGTTCCGCGCCAGGTGGCCGTATTCCAGACACCTGTAGCACCCTTCCGGTCGCTGGGAGAACCTCAGTGGGCAAACTGAACAACCGACTTTGATTTTGCCGATTGTCATCGCTTTGTTGGCTGCGTCTACTGGAAGCTTTATCGACGCTGCCTGCGTTCCAAACGGTCCTCTTCTCAAGCGTACCGTCATTTCCACGCCTTCCAAGTTACATTGATCCCTCATGGCGAGTCTCACTTCCTCCTCGGTGGTGATCTCGTCCAAATCCTTGCATTGGAGCGTCGCTTCGGGACACATGGCTTTCACGTGCACCTTTTCGCCCATTACTCTCTCTGTAAGCTCTTTATACGCTGAGCTTCTGTTTTTCGAGTCTCTTTTCAACTCGAAGATCATGTCTCCTGCCTGGGTTCGTCTGATCTTCTGGACGTCATCACCAAACTCCTTGAGTTGCGGATCCGTTCTCATGGCCCGCAAGACATCGGCGTACGTGTCTTCGCTGGTTTTTACGATGACCGCTTCACCTTTCTTTCTCCTCCTGATAGGTTTTTGCGTTTTAGCGCTATCCTTTTTGTTTCTGTCCTTTCTGTTCCGGACCTCGCGCCAGGGGGAATCACCCTTTCCGCCGCTAATCACTTCGTTCGTCGGTCTTGCATCCGCATTCTTTTGTTTTTTGGGTGCTGCGAGCCTTTCATCTCCAGGTGATGATCTGGTTCTCTTTGGGGTGAATGCTGGTGTGCTATCCATCCCCAATGGCTTTCCTTTCGTTTTGGTACCTCTACCGGGGGCTGTTCCGGTTTCCGCCTGTTGTAGTACCGCTGCTGCCAGGGCGTGTGTGTGTGTGTGTGTGTGTGTGTGTGTGTGTGTGTGTGTGTGTGTGTGTGTGTGTGTGTGTGTGTGTGTGTGTGTGTGTGTGTGTGTGTGTGTGTGTGTGTGTGTGTGTGTGTGTGTGTGTGTGTGTGTGTGTGTGTGTGTGTGTGTGTGTGTGTGTGTGTGTGTGTGTGTGTGTGTGTGTGTGTGTGTGTGTGTGTGTGTGTGTGTGTGTGTGTGTGTGTGTGTGTGTGTGTGTGTGTGTGTGTGTGTGTGTGTGTGTGTGTGTGTGTGTGTGTGTGTGTGTGTGTGTGTGTGTGTGTGTGTGTGTGTGTGTGTGTGTGTGTGTGTGCGTGTATGTGTACAAAAAGGTCACCTCTTTTTTAGATAGTAAATATGAACCGATTTCAACGACCGATGGTTCATTCGACGCGGTATATTGTCCCATTGTTTCCTATTGAAAATGGTTCAGATCGGTCCAGCCGTTCCGGAGTTATGGCCATTTAGGTGTTCCGGACCGGTACCCCAGGAAGGGGCCAGATATGAAAATGCAACAAACCCTTGCATGCGACCCATCAAACCACTGCATTTTCGATTACCTGATGAACGGGAAGTAGAAAAATAGTCTCAGACTATATCTGAATCGGTAGTGTTTCGGAATTGGTTCCGGGTATCCCGCCGGAAGTGGCCAAATATAAAAGTGAACATAACCCATGCATGCGACACGTCAAATAGCGGCATTTTCGATTACCAGTTGAATGGTGAGCAGGAAAGTAGTTTCAGACTATATTTGAACCGGTAGTGTTCCTGAACCGGTTCCAGGTGTCCTGCCGGAAGTGGCCAACTAAAAAAGTGAACCAAACCTATGCATGCGACACGTCAAACAGCGGCTTTTTCGATAACCTGATGAACGGTTAGCAGGAAAATTGTTTCAAACCATATCTGAACCGGTTATGTTCCGGAACCGGTTCCAGGTGTCCCGCCGGAAGTGGCCAATTAAAAAAGGGAACCAAACCCAGGCATGCGACACACCAAATAGCGGCTGTATCGATATCCAGATGTACGGTAAGCAGGCAAATAGTTTCAGACCATATCTGAACCGGTTGTGTTCCGGAACCAGTTCCAGGTGTCCCGCTGGAAGTAGTTAATTTAAAAAAAAACCAAACCCAGACATGCGACACATCGATTTGCGGCTTTTGCGATAACCTGATGAACGGTAAGCAGGAAAGTAGTTTAAGACTATATCTGAACCGGTAGTATTTCAGAACCGGTTCCAGGTGTCCCGCCGGAAGTGGCCAACTAAAAAAGTGAACCAAACCCATGCATGCGACACATCAAACAGCGGCTTTTTCGATAACCAAATGAACGGTAAGCAATTAAACTAGTTTCAGACCATATCTGAACCAGATGTGTTCCGGAACCGGTTCCAGGTGTCCCGCTGGAAGTAATCAATTAAAAAAAAAAGAACCAAACCCAGGCATGCGACACATCGAACTGTGGCTTTTGCAATAACCAGATGAACGGTAAGCAGGAAAGTAGTTTCAGACCATATTTGAACCAGCAGCGTTTCAGAACCGATTCCAGATATCCCACCGAAAGTGGCTAACTAAAAAAGCGAACCAAACCCATGCATGCGACACATAAAACAGCAGCTTTTTCGGTAACAAAATGAACGATAAGCAGGAAAATAGTTTCAGACCATATTTGAACCGGTTGTGTACCGGAACCGGTTCCAGGTTTCCCGCCGGAGGTGGCCAACTAAAAAATTGAACCAAACCTTTGCATGCGACACATCAAAGAGCGGCATTTTCGATAACCAGATGAACGGTAAGCAGTAAGATAGTTTCAGTCGATATCTGAACCGGTTGTGTGCCGGAACCGGTTCCAGGTGTCCCGCCGGAAGTTCGATAACCAGATAAACATGCAGCAGTAAAATAGTCTAAGATTACCGGTAGTGTTGCAGAATCAGGATTAGATGCATCGCTGAAATTACAAAAAAAAAACAAAATCGATGCAAGCGATACATATGCGTAAACGAACAAAGTCTTGATAAAAATTTAAGCGATCTTGTCAAATCTCACCATTTTCCTGAGGCGTAGTTATACAGTAGGATGGATCAACGTTGTATGGGCAAATTTTAATTTTATAGCATCAATCCCCTTTTGATTGCCGGGGCCCGTGGCGCAGTGGCTACACATTCGCTTCATAAGCGGATGGTCATGGGTTCGATCCCAGCCCCGACACTTCGTCAGTTGCTCTTCCCCCTGAGAGCGGCCGGCACTTGACCCTCTTCTGAGCTCTCATAGCTCAAACGGACCCGGATAATTGGATATCGGCGAACGGCAACCCATAATGGACGACCCCCAATCGGACTGGAATAGGAACAACAGCCATACATCATTTCATCATCGTGCTCATTATCCTATCAAGGACAGGGTAGAAAAGTGAAAGCAGCACAAAGGCAAACCAGTTAGATATAGTTGAATAAGAATATAATAGAATACATTTAGGCGCTGTACAAGTGTAAGTGCAGCCGCCAATAGAAATCGCTCACGTAGTGCCTAGTGGACAAAAGAGCTGTAAAATAGGTTAAGTGGTTAAGAATAAAAAAATCCCCTTTTGCGACATACATTACTGCGCACAATTTTTATGCAACTGGTTGAGCCATCGCGCTCTGTAACATGGTTGAAATTTGAATGGGTTTTATTATGGGAAATTTTACATGCTTGCACTTTTTTGTCAAATTTTGAATCTTATACTGCCGTTCCACGCCCAATTGTCCCATGTTATATAGGAATCCCATATAACATGGGATAATCATGCGTAGAATGGCAGTATAACCAATGATAATAAAGTAAAGGCTAAACTGTGCAGAAAAAAATTGCTGAAATGTCTTGATAATGTTTAACATAATACATAACATAGGAATATGAGCCATCAATAAGTTTCCAAATTCGATTATGGCTTTGATAAGGTTCTTGCTTTTCTGAACAAGGCTGACACAAATTTCGATTTTCTCTTAACTCAAGAGGGCCCCCCTTGGAAATTTGGGTCGGAATTCAACATTGTGAGGAAGGGCACAAATGAATAAACCAATAAATTTTTAAATTTTAAGATGAAGAGTCCTTCAGAAAATTTCTTACCAAACCCGATGAATTAAGCGGTTTTTCATAATTGTTTGAGTATTTTTTTCATCGAATACATTTATTATTTATCAACTCCACCCCCTCATTGACGAACGAGCACTGTGACAAAAGAAGAAAATGATATTTGTTCCATTCTAGAGTATTTGCAGGATTCAGGAACACTTCGGCTTATAGCGACGGAAATATCTTAAAGTACATATTCGACGAGAAAGGCGCTATCACCACTAGGTGGATTAATCTGGTTTTTTTTTATCTGTATTAACGAGATTTTTCCTAGGCTAGTTCATCTCGGGACCTACGCTTTACTTCCCTTCCGAAGGAAGAACCCACATTTTGTGAGTATGTCGGAAGTGGGATTCGATCCCAGGTCCTCGGCGTGATAGTCAAGTGTTCTAACCATCACACCAGGTCCGCTCCAGAAACAAACATTAAAATTTATTCAATTTTAGTTATTTGTCTATATTGGGGTAAGATAAGCACCCCTAATGGGAGTATAGAAAATATTTTGAAATTATTGTAATCCACTCAATAGTGCCAAACATAGGTTTCCGTATACTTTGTAACTTTTGGTTGCGTAAATTTCTAAAAATAAGCCACTTAATAATCGTTCATTGTTTTCGGATCATTTCGTATAAAGTATTATAAAATCGCATTTTCTTAATAAACGAAATAGAAACTGATAATTTTGGAAAGTGATACCATAGCTATAAACAAGATTTGCTATATCAATCACTCACGGAGAAAAAACGGTACAGATTGAAATAACAAATATTTTGGTTGTTTTTCAACCTAAGGAAATTGTTATTTTTAATTTGAAAATAGTTCTTTCAATTTAATAAGGTTAGTCTGACACAAGCTTGTAAATTGATTGTTTCTACCAACAATATTGACATCTGGACAGCTTTTATTTTGGTTGTTTCAAACTAAGGTTGTTATCTTTTTCGATAAAAATATAATTTGAATTTACCAAATTTTGGGTTGCCGTCATTGTCAACAAACCAAAACAACAAACTAAGCAATTAGTTCAAATAATACAGAATAATGCCTCGATTCAAACTAATATTTTGTTTGTAGGAAAAATGACCCAAATTTTAGCTCGGAACAAACTAATTTTCAAAGTTGTTTAGTGTACCCCAACCTGCCGCTCTACTAGCAAGCAGCAGAAGTAGCCATCTTATTTGTTGTTTATTGAAAGATCTTGCAGAATCGGTTATTGGCCATAAGGAAATTGCAATATTTGCTGATTTATTTCGATGGTAAGTTAAAAAATGTGCTGGTAATTGGTATATAATGAAACCTTCTTAAGACCTCTCTGGTTTCTCCCTCCACCACAGCCATCTATGGAAAACATTCCCTGGGGAAACTTGAGCCACCTCGGCGCAACCACCAACTTCGGCAAAAAGTGGCACACAGGTTAATCTTATAATTGACATCCACTAGGGCCTGCGTCATCGAACAGAAACAGGCTTTTTATACGGTTTTTATTAGCCACACAAAAATCGAAATTGTCGCCGTCTGAAATCTGATTGCGCTAGTCCGGATTAATTGCATGTTCCAGAGAGCCAATCGGGCTTTGGAATCAACAGGATTCACTCGAACCAGCGATCCAGTGTTCGAATCGGAGCAGAACCATTGCCTTTGCTTGGAATTTCCCAGAATGTGTGGATTGTTCATAGAGGCTGGGATTGAATTAGAAATGTTCTGTCCAAAAACAGCAGAAATAAGGTTTTTTTTTTGTTGACAAAAATGGGAAATTCGCATCAGAATTGTAAATGTGATTTATTACATTAATAAATAAAATGGTGAAACTTTACTCGATTGCATTATTTTGAAAAAAAAAATAATAATAAGAAAAATAAGCAATGCTCTCCCCAAAGCAACCAAAGCAACTAGTAAAATCAAACAATGAATTAATTTACTTCGAACTAGATTTTGTTTGTTTCAAAAGGTTTCACTTAGTTCAAAACAACCAATATTTTAGGTTGTTCTAGTTGGTGGCAAATAAAACAAGCAAGATTATGGTTGTTTAGAACAAATCTTGGTTGAGTTTACCTTCAAAGTCGAAACATAAGTCACCCACAATTTTAGTTTGATTCAACTAATTCAATTGGTTCAATGAAACTGATATAATGTTTGTGCAAATTTCAATGTGTAATTTAGGTTAAATTTAACTCAAATTTGCTTGTGTTTACTATATATTTTTCTCCGTGCTGTATGGCCAATTTATAGTTGAAATATTTTGTTTTTAATGAAGTGCTCTTCTTGTCCCGTAGGGGTGCTCGTCTTGCCCGCAGCATGTTCGAACTGACCATAAAACATCTTTATTGTTTAGTCAAATAAATCATCCTTATTGTGAATTTTAAACCCTGCCATGTTTATGGGTGGTAGAAAACATGAACTAGAAAAGAACTCCTGAGAGGTGTTCACTTTTAATAAACTCAACGTGATTCTAAGGGTGCTCATCTTGCCCCGCCCTACTCTACCGGGCCTGTCGAGTAAAATCGACAAGCAGCTAAAAAGGACTACACAAACATGAAACTAGCAAACTACAACATAAAAACAGTGAAACAAATCTTAAGCAACATCAAAGACCCAATAGCTCCCGGACAACAAACAAACATCACTTACAGCAAACCATGCAACCATCGTCCATACCGCGAAAATCGGGAGGCTACGGTGGGCGGGTCACGTCATCAGGATGTCGGATAGCAACCCGACTAAAATGGTTCTCGAGAGTCATCCGTCCGGTACAAGAAGACTTGGAGCGGTGCAAGCTAGGTGAGTCGACCAAGTGGAGGACGATCTGCGGACCCTACGCAGAGTGCGGAACTGGAGGCAAACAGCCATGGACCGAGTGGAATGGAGGCGGCTACTTTGTTCAGCAGAGGCCACCCCGGCCTTAGCCTGACCGGTAAGGTAAGTAATGCAACGATTGTACGGTATGCTACATAGGAATGACAACGAACAAATTGAACACACGACTGAGCGGCCACAGAATACATTACAATACACTAATCCGACTAAATGCAGCAAACACCAACATCACAGACCTGCAAATAGTCCTTCTTGCTCAAAAACAGCTTTACTCGAGAATAATATCGAAAACAACCACCGATTCAACCTAGAAAATGCAAACAATAGATATACATGACAAACAACACAAACCACGAATAACGAAAACAGTATAAATAAACGTACAGATACAGATGGACTGAATGCAATCTATGCAGACATCCTTCATGCAATCAAAAATCGAACCAACTAGAATAGGCAAAACAGACGAAATGTATCGCAAACACAAACACAAAATGTACATATGCAATAGACAGACAAGAAAACGGATAGAACCGACTACACTAACACCATAGAATCCAAAGTATCCGTTGAGACGCGAAAAAGCAACCATAAGTGCGGGCGTAAGCTATAAAAAAAGCATCGCCAGAATAAACCCGAAAAACAGTAACAGGGGGCAAGGAAAAAGAATGCATCATTGTCACAATCACCAAACCTAATTCTCAAAACATTAGAAACATTAGCCATAGCGGGACGCCATTCCCATATCGCCGTCAATCACAAGTCAGACAAGACACGTACACTAACAACAAATCGAAGTCTCTGTAAGTTTCACTACACTAGTCACCAAAATAAAAAAAAAATAAAAACTAGCTTAAATTAATAATAATTTTCCAAAATTGTTTACTCACAATATAGAAATTCCTGAAGAAGACGAAATATACGTCGGAACGTCGAAATATAGTAGCAATAGTCGTTTTAGCTGCTTTAAATACTGAAAGAGCCGAAAACCTACGAAACACAGCTTAGGCCATATTTTATTATTATTAGTTACAAGGTTCATGTGAAATTTGACAAAAAATGCAAGCATGTGAAATTTCTCTGAAATGGTGTGATTTATTGACATTACTGTAGCGCTGTAGCACAAACAAATAGACACATCAAACATAATCGCCCAATGCTAATCGGGCTGCATTTCTCAATCCGCTGTCTTGTAGTAGTGGCAAATCGCTGGTACTGGTAGTCTCTAATGTGGTCTGAACCTATTTTCTTGCTAACCGTTCATTAGGTTATCGAAAAAGTCGCGATTTGATGTACCTTCAAGGCGCCAGTCACCATGGGGGCTCCATTCACCGTGCGCCTTCGAATATGTTTTCATTATTTCCATATTACGATTGAATGGTATGACAGTTTCCCTTCAATTTCACCAATACAACACTAATGAATTGTTACCATGTCAAAACTTTTTAAAGTATCATTTTAACACTAAAGTGTGTTCAACACTAAACCGCTTCATGTGGTTTTCTGTTCGTTCACTGCATTCATAGTGAAAAATCGAAAACTGCGCTAAGGTGATTTAAGCGATAAACTAAATGTAGTAACGTTTTTATTCCACCAAGAAGCAATTAATTCCACATATCAGGTATGTATTTTGCATTACCGAAGTAAGTTTAACGAGAAAGTACGATTATTCAAACTTTTTAATTGAAGGAAAAAGGCACGGTAAACGGGTACCCTGAAAATCAATGGTCTCCATTCACCGTGCCTCATATTGTCCCATATACCTAGAAAAAATTGAAAATTTGAGCATTCGTTTTCCTAATTAAATCTGGCAAGTTATTACTTAAAATTAATAAAAACGAAGAAAATTCAATTGGTTGGGCGGTTTTGATCATTTTTAAACAAAATAGAAATTTTTTTTTGACGCTCGGTGAATGATGACCTACCACGGAATCAGGCGACCTTACTACCCTCAGCTAATTTTACTATATCAATAAATTTTGTAAATAAAAAAGTCTACTTTTGTGGATATTACTTCTATTTTAACCTCTAATGAAAGCAATTAACAGCGGCACCAACAATGTTTATAAGATTGATGACAAATGACAGCCCTTATTCGCCCCAAATCCTCTTAGATCCACGGTGACTAGTGACTTGACGGTATAGTATGCATGGGTTTGAATCACTTTTACTTTTGACCACTTCTAGTGGGACACCCGGAACCGGTTCTGGGATACTACCTGTCAATATTGCGTAACTCACCGGAACAATCTGTTCCCAGCCATCTTAGCAAAGCACAGTAAAATCACTTGCCATTATAAGGGACCTCGCGTTCAAGGCGACACTGCTCAATGAGGAGTGAGTATCTAATTGACAACCTCGTCATGATATTTACTGTCACTGATGCGTGTTAGGGAAAGGACAGGCCGCGGGACAGGCAAGGCGAATGCCACTATCCTTTGTTGTCATCTCAAATTACCGGTTGTCCCAATCATCGGTGTATGTTCTTACGAAACGTTCAACAGGTTATCGAAAAAGCTGCTATTAGGATCCATCCATTAAGTTCGTTACGGTCCTAAAGTGGAGGGGGGTTTGTGAAAGTGTGACAAGCAATGTGTTTAGAAACCCCGTACGAAGGGGGGTGTTGCGACAGGTGATGGTTTTCGGACCGTCCAAAGAGCAAAACTCGCTTTTTACGGTGGAATTCGCTTTTAGCTGTAAATCAAATTTAATTGATTATTTTTAAGTATTAACATAGTTTATAAGTAATAGTTTGCATGAATAGTTTTTATGTTTAAACTAACTATTAAGTTGCATGTTTTTTCAATATAATTCAGTCCGATAGCTTACATTTTCAGTCCTTTCTCTGTATAATCCTGTCCAACAAATTCTAACTCCTAAACTGTGCTTCTTCTATCAAACTAGCTCGCGTGTGCTCTCTATCTTGCGGTGTCTGCCTGAATACTAATTGTGTGTCCCTATACAATTGGTTTTGATTATTATTAATCGTTCTCGATGAGTTCTCACATCGGTTGAGTGCCGGGGGAAACTGGGGTACTATGGCTCCGTCCTGAACAGGGGGGATGGTAGAAAATTCCCAATTTTAGCGTGACGTGCTTAATGGATGCTTCCCTATGTATTATATTACCCCGCTTATTCGCCACTCTTTAATACGACACTTTTAATTCATACCTCGCTCATTCCACAATTCTGCCCATATTCGCATAGTTAACGTAACCACCATTGACAATGTCAACCCTCACAAGCTAATATCTATCAAATTTGCATAATTGTGACCAGTTTGATTCAAAAGAGCACAAGGTCAAATCACTAGCTAGATATCAACGTAAAATAAATCATAAACTTTTCATTAATCATTGTTCAAAATTCAAAAGTGTGCCGAAAACTACAGTGGCGCTTACGTCAACTATGCGATTATGGGCAGGCGAATTAAAAATGATCAAATGTCACAACGATCCACAGTGTAAATGCGAATGAAGCGATATTGTGCTTATCCTCACACCCACAGCAGCCACTTCCGGAAGTTCAAATTTGGCACTATCCGACACCTGATCCCTATAGAGATGAATCGGAATGAACTCCGGAAGCTAACAACCGGAGAAAGAACATGCTATCAATTCGCACCACTACAAAATCTGTAGGATTTGTGTTCAATAACAAATCCGAAAGTCAAAACAAGAACTTAAATAGAGTTGCCAAATTGTAATGAACAAGATTGTGTAGGGTAACGAGTTTGTCGAATTAAAAGTTTACCCCGCTAATTTTACAGCAATCGTTGTCGAATTAGCGGAGCTTTACGGTACCGCATGCTTGGATTTGAAAAAAAAAATATGCAATGGCAGGCAAAGAAAGCCTTTCAATTAATAACTGTGGAAGTGCTCAAAGAACACTAAGTTGAAGCGAGGCAGGCCAAAGTATAGTGGGGACGTCGAGCCATAAAAATAAGAAGAAGAAGCATGTATTTGGCTCCTTCTACATTTGACCACTGCCAGCGGGACACCCGTAATCGGATCTGGTGTGTCGCATACATGGGTTTGGTTCACTTTTATATTTGGCTATTATCTGCGGGACACCCGAAACCGATTACGGGACATTACCGGTAGTTTCTAATGTGGTTTGAGATTATTTCTTCATCAGCATGCACGGGTTTGGTTCACTTTCATATTTGGCCACTTTAGGCGGGACACCCGGAACCGTTTCCGGAACACTACCGGTTCAGATATGGTCTGAGACTATTTTCCAGGGACTGGATTCCACGTCGAATGAAAATCGGTTGAGGTTTACACACTCACACATACACAGTACATACACAGATATCACCTCAATTTGACTAGCTAAGTTGATTGGTATATGTGACTCGACGTTTCGGGTCTTCTATCAAAAAGTCATTTTTGGAGTGAATATATAGCCTTTCCAGTACACTTGGTGTACGTGAAAGGCAAAACGGTAAAACGGTTGTGATGTAAGGGGCTGTCCATAAACCACGTGGTCATGAAGGGGGAGGGGGGGGGGGTTCGGCCAATGACCATTTTGTATGGACAAATAATTTTTTTTGTATGGACCAATGACCACGGGGGGGGGGGGGTGTTCAAAAGTCCCAAAAAAATGACCACGTGGTTTATGGACAGCCCCTAATAGTTTCAATTTTGTGGCCGTAAGGGTGTTAAACCTTTTCGATAGTAGGTAGAATGTGAACTCAATTCCCACTACAGTTGGAGGAAACTTTTCATCGCACAGAAAATTCTTCACTGATTGAATACGGTGTGAAATGGCTTTCGGTTTAAACAATATATCTTCTATTCGAATGCAGGGAAGCTTTGACGTAATCTTGTTGGTTTTACAGATAATGTTTTCCACCAAAACAATCAAGACACTAAAATTTGTCTTTTTTCATTGGCGGTCGTACTGCCGTTCTACGCATAGTTGTCCCATGTTTTACAACTCGAAACTGAGAAAAGCGCGATTAAAGTTTCAAAACGTTTTTGCTTTCTTTCGACAAAGTGGTGCGACATATCGAATTTGAGTTTTTGTAGTATTGTGAGAAATCACTAATATTTTGTGGTATTCATTTTGAAACAAAATTTTATACACAAATAGTATTTATTGCTAAATAATGTTTAGTGGGACTGTTATGCCTAGAAATGAGGTAGTGTTGGCGTAATTTCTGCGCATATCAAACCCACAAAACTTACTCGTCTTTTCTGTCGCTTTGATGGGGTCTGCTCTGCACGGTTTTGTCCTATATTTTTTATATAACAAAAAATGGTATCTTCCCTTAACATTATAAGTCTTTCATGCATAAGGCTGGCTTCACACTTTAAAACATTCTTTATAATCGGGTGAGTAGAAACCAGATGATAAACCAGGAGTTGGTGATAGAATAAGAAGGGTAATTAATTTGATGAGTGGGTAAGTATGAGCTTCCCCAAGATTGAGTGAGTTAGGGAGTGTGTCAGTTGCTGACTGAGAAAGTTATAAAGCTTTGGATCCGAGAATTTGAGTGTGTTATTAAGAAAATGTGTGAATTTTAGAGTAAGTAGGTATGAATTAATGAGAAAATGAGTTAGTGAGTTGGGCAGTTAGTAAGTGAGTTAGTGGGTAATGAGTATACTTACTTACCGATCAGGCTAAGGCCGGGGTGGCCTCTGCTGTACATAGTAGCCGTCTCCATTCCACTCGGTCCATGGCTGTTTGTCTCCAGTTTTGTACCCTGCGTAGGGTTCGCAGATCGTCCTCCACTTGGTCGACCCACCTAGCTCGCTGCGCTCCACGTCTTCTTGTACCGGTCGGATGACTCTCGAGAACCATTTTAGTCGGGTTGCTATCCGACATCTTGATGACGTGACCCGCCCACCGTTGCCTCCCGATTTTCGCGGTATGGACGATGGGTGGTTCTCTCAGCAGCTGATGCAGCACGTGGTTCATTCGCCTTCTCCAAGTCCCGTCTTCCATCTGCTCTCCGCCGTAGATGGTACGCAACACCTTCCGTTCGAAAACCCCAAGGGCGCGTTGGTCCTCTGCACGTAGGGTCCATGTTTCGTGCCCATAGAGGACGACCGGTCTAATCAGCGTTTTGTAGATGGTTAACTTCGTGTTACGGCGATCTTTATTCGATCGTAGAGTTCTGCGTAGTCCAACGTAAGCGCGATTTCCTGCCACAATGTGCCTCTGAATTTCTCTGCTGGTGTCGTTGTCGGCGGTCACCAGTGAGCCCAAGTACACGAACTCGTCAACCGCCTCAATTTCATCACCGTCTATATAAATTCGGGGTGGCGGGCGCGCTGATTCTTCCCTGAAGCCCTTTGCCATCATGTACTTTGTCTTCGACACATTAATGACTAATCCGATTCGTCTGGCTTCACTCTTTAGTGAGATGCACGTTTCTGCCATCGTCTCAAATTTACGAGAAATAATATCAATATCATCGGCGAAACCAAGCAGCTGAACGGACTTCGTGAAAATCTTCCACTCGGGTTTTCCCCGCTCTTCTTATTACACCCTCCAAAGCAAGGTTGAACAGCAAGCACGAAAGACCATCACCTTGCCGTAACCCTCTGCGAGATTTGAAGGGAATCGAGAGTGTCCCTGATACTCGAACTACGCACATCACTCGATCCATCGTCGCCTTGATCAACCGTGTCAGTTTATCCGGGAATCCGTATTCGTGCATAATCTGCCATAGCTGTTCTCGATCGATTGTATCATACGCCGATTTGAAATCGATGAACAAGTGATGTGTGGGCACGTTGTATTCGCAGCATTTCTGCAACACCTGGTGGATGGCGAACATCTGGTCCGTTGTAGCGCGTTCACCCATAAATCCAGCCTGGTATTGCCCCACGAACTCTCTTGCAATCGGTGATAGACGGTGGCATAAAATTTGAGAGAGTATCTTGTAGGCAGCGTTTAGTAGTGTGATCGCGCGGTAGTTTCCGCAATCCAACTTGTTGCCCTTTTTGTAGATGGGACACACGATACCTTCCATCCATTCCTCCGGTAATACTTCCTCCTCCCAAATCCTGGTAATGACCCAGTGTAGTACTCACACCAGTGCTTCTCCACCGTATTTTAGAAGCTCGCTTGGTAGTTGATCTGCCCCACCGGCTTTGTTGTTTTTCAACCGGCCAACCTCCTCATCAATCTCTTGGAGGTCAGGGGCCGGAAGTTTTTCGTCCTGTGCACATACTCCTAGATGTCTTACCACGCCACCTTCGGTACTTGCAACATCGCCATTGAAGTGCTCATCGTAATGCTGCCGCCACCTCTCGACCACCTCACGCTCGCTCGTGAGAATATTCCCGTGATTCACTGATATATGTTGCCCTTTACTGGCATTTACCAGATTAGCTGGTATGTCATAAACATACAGAAAAACTTGTAGTTAGAAGACACAGAATGTTGCTAATTGACAAATTGAGGGATGAATTTTTGAAAAAAAAAATCGCGTTCTGGTGGGATTCAAACCCACGACCCCGTATTCGCTAGACCGTTGCTTTAACCAACTATGGCGGATCGGATGTCCCTCAAGCCATCTTCAAGTGTAGCTGCGCCGAGCTGCTTTTCCGTTGGTAGGGCCACTGCTAACTGCTGCGTGTAGTCTTGAGCCACTTCTACGTTACGCAGCTGCTCGATGTTGAGCCGCGGCGTTCGACTTCGATGCGTGGTGATAACTGTGAGATCTGTTTCGTGAAAGTAAGCGTATTAATTTACTCACTAATACGCTTACTTTCACGAAACAGATCTCACAGTGAGCATATGAGTGAATAAGTGAGTGAATTGATTAATATGGAAGTTAATGAGTGAGAGAGCAAGCTAATAGATTGGTGCAGGAGTGATTTAATAACTTGATGGATGGGTGAGTAAGTGGGTATGTTGGTAAATGAGATTATCGCTGACTTAGAGAATGAGTGAGGGAAAGAAAATGAATGAGCTGGTAAATTAGTGACACGGACACGTTTAATGTTTTCAGTGAGCTATTTGCTCTTTGAAGGAAGCACGACCCTAGACAACGGACTAGCATGCAACGCCGAGTGGCACATCCGAAAACTTTTCCTGACGGCTGCGGCGGGAATCGAACCCACGCTCCTCAGCACGATGCCTCTAAATGCTTGGTGACACTAGCCGCACTACCACAAAGCCACAGTGAGTGAGTAAGTGAGTGAACTCACCTATGTGAAATAGTGAGTTTGAGAGTTGGTGAGTAAGAAAGCTGGTTAGTTTTTTTTTTCTTCGTTCGGGACATAACCACTGCGACCAATATTTGATCTGGTAAATTAGTGGGTTGGTGAATTAAAAAGCAAGTGAATGATTTAGTGAGTTTGTGAGTGAAGTAGTGAATTAATATGTACACTCCCGTTCAAAAGTTTGGGGTCACCCCCTCAAAACATGTCATTTTTTAAGCCCATATCTCCGCCAATTTGCGTCCGATTTCAAAACCCTAGATTTAATTCAAAAGATAATAAGTCAAAGAAACTTTGAACATGATTTAAAAGAAACTTTTTCAAAAAATTTGGTATGTAAACTTAACCCAAAGTTGCCGAATTTTCTAAAAAAAGAATATAAACTTACGGCAGTATCGCTGGAAGTTGGGTCGACCAAATTTTAAGATGAGAGCGGTAATATGACCCATTTTCTATTAGCTTTCAACTGCTTTTTACAGAATTTAGCTAAAAAATCTAGAAAAAAAGTTTTTAAGTAAATTAATCCTTGATGTCATCGGCCAAAAGTTTGGGGTCACTATCGTAAAACATGCAAAAGTTATTTGTTGATATCTTTGTCATCTTTCATTCAATTTTAATTCTTCTTGGCTTATTTGAAACAAAATGAATGATACTTACTGCATAGACATTGAACCACACATATTTGTTGAAATTTACATACTAAAACTTAACGTAAAGTTGCCTCATTTTTTGAAGCGTGGTAAAATGTGCTAACTTTACATAACATTTTTATATACAAAAATCGATAAATACGTTAAGTTAAAGACATCAAACGTAAATTTAGTTAATTATCTTTGAAATGAGCCAAAAACAATTAAAATTGAACTATAGATGACGAAGATATCACCAAATCACTTTTCCATGTTTTGATCCCAAACTTTTGGCCGATACATCATTTTGAGGGGTGACCCCAAACTTTTGGTCGATGACATCAAGGATTTACTCAATAACTTTTTTTTCTAGATTTTTTAGCTAAGTTCTGTAAAAAGCAGTTGAAAACTAATAGAAAATGGGTCATATTACCGCTCTCATCTTAAAATTTGGTCGACCCAACTTCCAGCGACACTGCCGTAAATTTACATTCATTTTTTTTTTTGAAAAAGTTTCTTTTAAATCATGTTCAAAGTTTATTTGACTTATTATCTTTTGAATGAAACCTAGGGTTTTGAAATCGGACGCAAATTGGCGGAGATATGGGCCTAAAAAAATGACATGTTTTTGAGGGGGTGATCCCAAACTTTTGAACGGGAGTTTGTGAGTGAATGTGTGACTAAATGCGTGAATTATTGAACAAGTAAGTGTAGAGACGAACCAGCCAAGGGCTGAAAGTCTCTTAAATAAAGACAAATCAATCAATCAACAAGTAAGTGAGTGAGCCAGTTAATGAGCGAGCCTGTTAGTGTGTAAATGAGTGAGTTAGTGTACCTTTTAGTGAGTAAATAAATGAGTTAGTGAGTAAGAGAAAAATACAGTGAGTTAGTGAGTGATGTAGTAAGCTGGCTCCAGAGGCACGTTATCCTTGGATCAGATCACAGTTTCAACCCCAACCCGACTTTGGTTTCGCTTGTACTAAAACTAAAGTTTGTTTGACGTTGTTTGTTTACACATTTTCCGCCAATTCAGTTCCAACCCAGGTTAAAAAATAAAAACGGCATATGTGAGTACGATGCAGAACAACAAATATGTATGAAATGGAAATTAACCTTTGAATCTTCCATTTAGACCACAACTTCCGCATGAAATTTTTGAGTTTAGCAAAGCCATCTTGACTAGGAAACCTTGACCGATTGGTAGTTTGTAAAACTAGCTAAATGTTCAAAATTGTGTATAGATAGCTAGATAGACAGTTGAATAATTATATTTTAGAACCCATGCGGACCGGAACGTCTGGAAAAATCATAAACTAGTGTTTTCGATTCCCCCAAAAGACTGTAAAGCCAACATTCCGAAGCAAAATCATCCCAGTCGTATCTCAACCAAGTTAGTGAGTTAGTGAATTAGTGAGTGAGTTGTTCGTGAGTGAATGTGTGGATAAAATGAGTGGATCAGTGAGTAAGTGAGAGATGTAGTAAGTGTATAATTTAATGAATGTATAAGTGGCTAAATGCGTAAGTTATTAAGTGAGTGATGTAATGAGAAAGTGAGTGATGCAGTGAGTTACTGAATAAATGAGTTGCAATGTTGATTAGTAACTGATTTTTTTTTGTTTTTATTTTTGTGTATTTTAACTAGTTGCTAATTCTACACTCATTAGTAACTGAGTTCATAAGTAAGTGAGCAGAAGAGCAAGTGAATGAGCTAGCCTGATCGAGCCTCAAAAGTGGCATTTTAAAATGGCCTTATTTTCAAGTTTTTTTTGTAGTTTTTTATGACAACTTTTTTTTTGGTAACTTTTATGGCAACGAGGATGACACCATAAAAATTTTGATTCGATTTTCGCAATATTTGATGAGATATATCAGATAATGTTTTGACCCATTCTCGCCTCAATGACCCCTTATCACCCCAAATACTCACTAAGGGGGAGTCTGGCATTGTGTGACGAGCCATGTATTAGATATGGTAAAATATGCTACGAGAGAGGAGGGGGAATAAAAAATCGGCCAAAAAATACTATGTCATTTATGGACGCTCCCCAAGGAAACTGTTCGTGTCCCAGATCCACGCTCAAGCAAGCAAACGCCACGGGTGGAGATTTTTCCAGTTTGTCAAAGGTATTCCCAGAGGTGCTCAGCAGAACCTATTAGTGCATGAGGGAATCAATAAAAAAGATTCCTTATTGCAGCTACTCGGTCGACCCAAAAACATCATAAATAATAACCCATCATAAAGTCCCATAAAATTCAAATCTTGAACCCACAAATCGACAGCCATCCATTCAAGCCTTTCTTTTGCAATCGAGTTGCTCTGCAGCGCTCTTAAAATTTCCAACGGCCTTTGCAACATCACCCCCGGAGAAATCGCCATTTGCATCCTGCTCCATTAAACCGAAACTTCGTCGCCGGTGTGATAAATTTCAATTTGCCGGAAAATATTCCCACTGGCCAAAACGAAAAACTCAATTATTGTGTAACATTCCTTCCGGATACGTAAGCGAGCGTGCATAAAACAGCGATAATTTACAAAACTTTCCAGCTGGTCATTTTTCCTCATCTTCATTTCCCGGATGCGCCTCGCCGCCGCCACCGCTCCACACCTCAATCCCGTTCTCAGCTCACTTGTGGCTGGGAAATGCATCAGCAATCCGCCACCGTGCCGCGCCGTGGCAAGTCCCACACCCTGTCTCTTTCCAGATGAAGATGACAACGATGGCGATTACTCGACGACAGCCAACCAACCAGCCAGCCAGCCAGAGCTTGAGACTCGGGTGCTGATGGTTTGTTCAAGTCCGTTAAGCAACCAACAACCAACCAACCCTGGGGTGGTGAAGTGGAGTCGCTGCTCCGTTCTTGCCTTGGCACCGGACCAAATCTGCGCGATCAGCGGACGAAAAATTATTGCCGGACACATTTGGTCCGGAGACAGGAAAGGATGCGCATTATCGCTTCTACTATGGTGGGTCTCTGGTACTGCTATTCTCGTTCACGGGGAAGAAACTGATGATTAGTTGGTGCAAGTTTTATTATACATGCACAATCGGTTCGTCCGGATAAGTTTGCAGAATAAATAAATTCTCCGGATGTCCTGTCCGTTTCCAGTTAACTAAAGATTCAAGCATTTTTCCCTATTGAGCATTTCCAGCGCAAAATAAGAAAAAAATGCCATGTTTGATTCGATATTTTTCAATTTAAATTCATGCGCTGGATATTGTGAATCATTTACGATTGCATGAAAAAATCTATTTTTCTTCTAAATGTAATTCGAAAACAATTTGTTTGATTGAAATGACGTCTTCGAAGATGTTTCAAGACTTGTAGAAAATAAACTACACTGTGTAATATTCATCGCTGATCTATATTGGCTGTCAAGTCCATCGGCTTATTTTAATATTATTCTACAGAAATCTAACTTCCAGCTTCACAATTTGCCAAATAACCTAGGATGGTCAAATGTATTTTCTCTCAAATTTATATTTTTTATATATTTCCAAAACAAGCAAAAGGTAACTAGGGCTTGCACCATTTGGGCAGGTGTACCTATTTTGGGCACTTGCCGCTATAACTAAGTCAATTTCAAACCGATTGATTTGATTTTTGTACAGAGTTAGATACTGTACGTGCCACACTATTCAAAACTTTAAATCAATCGGTTTGAAATTGACTTAGTTATAGCGGCAAGTGCCCAAAATAGGTACACCTGCCCAAATGGTACAAGACCCTATTTATGAGATTTCTGATACCGGAAAAAATTTCCACGTGAAAAAACTATTCATTATTTTCCTACATCTAACCGTACTGCCGTGAATCGCAAGTCAGTCCCATCTACATTATGGGCAAAAATGAGTTAAAGACCGTTTTCGATCTTTCTTCGGTTGATCTTTCAGCTGCGTGAAAACAAATACAGGGTGTTAGGTTCATGAGTGCAAACTTTTGAAAGGGTGATAGAGGACCATAAATGGTGAAAAAAACTGTTCTACGCATATGGTCAAATCTCAACCGTTACGTAGTTATTGAACTCCCCATGTTTTTGACTCTTATTGCCTTAACTGGCTATAACTTTGAAATGGTCAAACTTATCGCGGTTTTTTTACCCTTATTTGAAAGATTATTGAATTTTCTATCAAATGGCATCTTTGAACCGATTGGTTTAGTTGAATAACTAAATTTTCTAGAACAAAACAGCTAAAAATAGCGTGTTTAAATTTGTTTTTGTCAATTATCTTTGAAACATGCGTAATAAATTAAAATTCTCTCTTTGACAAAGTTGTGGCCCCTGTTCCACTCTACAATTTGTTCTTTGACGCTAAACTTCTAACTCTTATCGTTTTCTTGCAATTTTGATTTGAATGTGCGGCACAGTGCGCAAAAAAGTGCTTACCATGACGATTGCAAATTTATGATCGGCAGCCAATTAAACGTTCCATAATAAATACAAAATTTCCCATAAATAATTCGAAAAGTCCCAGTGAAGAAACAGGGGTGTAAGCAGTAATAAATAACAAAAGTTCCATAAACAAATAGAAAAATGCATAAATAAATCAAAAGTTTCCATAAATAATTGATTTTTGAGCAATTAAAAACGTCAAAAATGCAATGAATAAATCAATTGTTGCAATAAAAAAAGCCAATTTTCCCACCAAATAACTTCGAATTTTCCATAAATAAATCCAATTTTTCCATAATAAATTAGAAAATTCACAATAAAAAAATATAGAAAAAGCAATAAAAAATTCAAAAAATGCAATAAAAAATGACGAAATTACCCATGAAAAACAAATGCAGAAAAGTATGAGACAGTGAAATGCCGAATCGCACTTATATGATTGAATCGACTGAAAAGCTTGCGAAAAGTTACGATTGCAATTTACCAAGCAATTGCTTGCTGTCCGAACTCGCTATCGCTCGTCGGACCTAAAAAAAGGGATAACATCTATGTTTGCATTATACCGGGCAAATTCTTGAATCTGTGGTTTGCCTAGAACCGAATCGATGCAGTTGCGGTGCATCGGATATCGGAAACTTCGGCGGCCTTCTGCCGCCTCAGTTCCTCAATCCTCTATGCGGCTTCGCCGCATGGTCTATGCCATTCTTGGCTCAAAATGCATTTACGTTTATTGCTCGTTTTTTGACATTTATTGATAATTTATTTTTTTGTTATTGCACTTTTTGAATTATTTATTGCTTTTTAGATATTTTTTTATTGTGAATTTCCCAATTTATTATGGAAAAATCGGATTTATTTATGGAAAATTCAAAGTTTTTTGGTGGGAAAATTGGCTTTTTTTATTGCAACAGTTGAATTATTCATTGCATTTTTGACGTTTTTAATTGCTCAAAAATCAATTATTTATGGAAACTTTTGATTTATTTATGCACTTTTCTATTTGTTTATGGAACTTTTGTTATTTATTACAGGGGTGTATGTTTCTTCACTGGGAATTATTTATGACGAATGATCACTTTCTTATGAGTCGTTTATATTTTAGCCATTTATGATCTGAAATGCGACGTTTAAATCAAAATTGCAAGAAAACGAAAAGAGATAGAAGCTTGATGTCAAAGAACGAATTGTAGAGTGGAATAGGGGCCACAACTTTGCCAAAGAGAAAATTTTGATTTATTACGCATGTTTCAAAGATAATTGACAAAAACAAATTTAAACACGATATTTTTAGCTGTTTTGTTCTAGAAAATTTAGTTATTCAACTAAACCAATCGTATGTCCTTTTCAAAAGTTAGGTGACGGATGTTTCAAAATAAATAACATGAAAATATTTTTGGATAGAGGCAAAATTTCATTTTAATTGAAAAAAAAATGCGTCTACGCGATTCGAGCGTTGTGCTGGAAATTATTATTATTATTATTATTAGCTTTATTCACGAGACATTCAGCCCTAGGCTGGTTCGCCTCGTATAAAATGCAAAGAAAATGTGCTGGAAATGGAAATCTATCGTAGACTGCTTAGTAGGGCGGATCAACTTTATATGGAATAATTTATACTATAGAAAAAGCACGATGGATACCTTTTGAATTTGTTCCATTTGTCATCCATAAGCTTCAGTAGAACTTTGTTCAAGTCTTTAGAAATGCTTAACGAGCTTGAAGTTTGTATGAAAAATTGAAAAAAAATGACCAAATAATGCCTGCATAAGAGACTTGTTTTTATTTTTAATTTCTAGATGGCGTTACGAGCATGCAGACTAGACCTGTTCACTTTGAAACTTTTTTTCTCCGATTCTCCGTGACACATCAAATTATCAATCCACATGTAAAACCAAGTCTTCAGTCCAAAATTGAGCCAAATTGATGAAGATTTAAAGGTGTATCAAATCGATTTTGTGTTTTTTTAGCAGTTTTCACAGAAATTTACTCAGAAATTCACAAAATTGCTCCGAAAAGATGCCGGAGATACCGTTAAGATATAGTTAGAACAATACTTTACAACTTTGCCGAAGACACTACGGTGTTTAAATTGCGTATTTCGAAGTTATTCAACAATTTTAGTTAAAAAATCACGAAAAAACATGATATTTTTACGATTTTACATATAAAAGTCATGTAATTTTACATGACGATTACTCCTTTTTATAACGAACATTTCGTCCATACATCGTTTTTGTGTAGGGATTCGTTTTCATTGACTAATTATCAAAAGTATGTCACGTTGATACTAAAAATCGCGTAGAGTTGCCAGCACGAATTAAAACAAAGTTACCCATGATTAAGACGTCATGCCATCGTATTCTAATGTCTTTTGATTTAAATATCAGAAATGGTGTAGATGGTAAGACTCGAGCTTGCGGATCAGAAGGTCCCAGGTTCAAGCTCAAATACATGGTAAACTTTTTTTTTCTTTTTTTTTGTAGCAGTTAGGATGATGAATCTGCCATGACTTACACGCAACCTCCCAAAGAATAATGATCGGGACCTACTAATTAAGCCCATTCCAGGACTAGCTAGATATTTAGTTTATACTTGTTGACAATAAATCGTGTCGACGAGATCAACTGGGCGAAATATTGAGCATCTGTTTGATAATGATCAATTTAGCTAAAACAATTCAATACGATGATGGAACTGCTTCTGGATGCAACATTTTACAGACAACTGTGGGTGGAGCTTACTTGTTATCTATCTACCCATAAATCAGCACAACTACACGATGAAGGGAAACTTCATTCTTACTATGCACTCTACGGTTCCGAAATAATGCTATGATGCCAAATTGCAATGAGATGCAGTGCGTAGTTTCATCAACTTAGGATCGAGACGCAAAAAAATGCTATTCCAGGACTCGAACCTTGAATCTTCGAATCCACAATCTCATGCTCAACCAACTGCACCAAATTTTAACTGATGCAGATGAGACAAAGAAGTGTAATGACGTTTAAATCATGGGTAACTTTGTTTTATTTTATGCTGGCAACTCTGTACATTTTTTAGTATCAACGTGACAAACTTTTGATAATTAGTCAATGCAAACGAATTTCTACACCAAAATGATGTATGAATGAAATGTTCGTAACACATAGGAGCAATAGCTCATAAAATTAGTCACCTAAAACAATGTAAAATTACATGACTTTTACATGAAAAATCGTAAAAATATTGTATTTTTTGGTGATTTTTTAACGAAAATTGTTGAATAACTTTGAAATACGCAATTTAAACACCGCAGTGTCTTCGGCAAAGTTGTAGAGTATTGTTCTAACTATATTTTAACGGTATTTTCGGTACCTTTTTGGTGCAATTTTCTGGATATTGAAGTACATTTTCGTGAAAATGCTCAAAAAAACACAAAATCGATTTGATACACCTCTAAACCTTTATCAATTTGGCTCATTTTTGGACTGAAGCCTTGTTTTTGCATGTGGATTGATAATTTGATGTGACACGGGTAGGTCAAAAAAAGTGAACAGGTCTAATGCAGACATTGCCACATTTTATTTTATTTAAATGTAGATAACAAAAGCTAAACATTAGAGTGTCCATTTCCCGGCCAATTTTCGTGTCCCGGGATTCGGGACAAAATACTTAGCTAATCCCGGGAAATCCCGGGATCCCAGGATTTTTTTAAATTTCAATGAAACCCAGAAAATTGATTTGTTTAGCTTTTGTGCAGTTGAAATATTCATTTTTTAAGTTATGGTTATTTCTGTATCCATCACAAGAAGTATTATAAAATGTCTATACAATGTACTGCACTACTACTTGATGTACAAATGTCAATAACGAAATACATATAAAAGTATCAACGTTATTGTTGGATCACAGCAATCAATGGATTTACATGTCAACTGAATAATACTCTAAACACGAATTAATCATCATAGCAGCCTTTGCTCCACTATATAAGCAGAGGAATCTGCACTGGTTGATTCATTCTAAGTTTGGCTTCCAATAAAGCAACTACTACTTAAGAACTACAAGAAAAGCATTTTCATTCCGGAAGTTACCGGACATATCAATTTGGCGACGAGATTTCAAGAACCCGAAGCAATGGCAGACCTTCAGCAAGCAATACTCCAGATGGCGGAACTCCTACAGAAGCTGGCGCAACCAACACCCAGTAACCCGGAGCAAACCCTAGAAGCCTTGGCTACGAACATCAGTGAGTTTTCTTTCGATCCGGAAAATGGAATTACTTTTGACAAGTGGTACAGCCGGTACGTGGACCTCTTTGATTCGGATGCCAAGAATCTGGAAGATGCCGCCAAGGTACGATTGCTGCTAAGGAAGTTGAATACACCCTCGCACACCCGATACGTCAACTACATTCTGCCGAAGCTTCCCAAGCATGTCAATTTTGCGGACACCGTCGAAATCCTCAAGAAAATTTTTGGAGCTCAAACCTCAACATTCAACAAGCGTTTCCACTGCCTGCAGCTGGTCAAGTCAGAAGCCGAAGACATTATCAGCTACGGAGGCAAGGTGAACCGTGCATGTGAGGATTTCGATTTCAAGAACATGAAAATTGACCAATTCAAGTGTTTGGTGTTTGTCTGTGGTCTGAAAGGTCATAGCTACACCGACATCCGAGCCAGGCTACTTTCCCGGATCGAAGGCGAGACACCAGAAAATCCCGTTACTCTCCAGAACCTCATTGACGACTATCAACGGCTCATCAATTTGAAGGCGGACACATCCATCATCGAGCATCAATCAAGTTCGAAATCATCAGTGCACGCCGTCCAGGAGAAGAAGGGAAATTCGCGTCAACAGCAGTCTTCGAAGCCGGAAGGTAAAGTTCCTCGTACACCTTGCTGGCAATGCGGCCAAATGCACTATGTTCGGGATTGTCCTTTCTCGGATCATCAGTGCAAACAGTGCAATCGTGTTGGCCACAAGGAAGGCTACTGTGGCTGCCTGTCCAAGCCGAAGTCAGTTCCAGCCAAGGAGAAACAACCAATGAACAAGTCCAAGAAATTCCGTCAAGCGAAAACCCGTGGCGTTTACATAGTGAATCACATCGCTCAACACTCCAGCAAACGGAAGTACGTGCCCACATTCATCAACGGCGTGGCAACCAAGCTACAACTGGATACAGCAAGCGACATTACAGTGATCTCACAGCAAACATGGAACTACCTCGGAAAACCAGCGATCAAGAAACCAACGATTGAAGCGATGAATGCGTCCGGAAAACCGCTCCAATTGCTAGGAGAATTCCAGTGCGAAGTCAGTATCAACGGTAAGACTGCTGAAGGAAGATGTTTCGTCACAACGGCTGCAAACCTCAACCTGCTGGGCATCGACTGGATCGAGCTGTTCCAGCTGTGGTCGGTTCCCATCGATTCGGTCTGCAATCAAGTCAGGACGAAGACGATCGATCAGCAAATCCGTGAATTCCAAGTGAAGCACAAGGACGTTTTCGACGATTCTCTGGGGCATTGCAAGAAAATGAAGGTGAAGCTTTTCCTGAAGCCGGATGCAAAGCCTGTTTTCTGCCCCAAGCGGCCAGTTCCTTTCAACACCGTTCCATTGGTCGATGCCGAACTCACAAGATTGCAAACGTTGGGCATCATCGAACCCGTCGACTTTTCCGAGTGGGCTGCTCCTATTGTGGCGGTACGCAAACCAAACGGCCGAGTTCGCATCTGCGCGGACTACTCAACGGGACTCAACGAAGCACTCGAGGCAAATCACTACCCGCTTCCGACGCCGGAGGAAATATTCGCGCAGCTCAACGGCAGTACCGTCTTCAGCATAATTGATCTTTCCGACGCGTACCTGCAGCTTGAAGTAGATGACGACTCCAAGAAGCTCCTCACCATCAATACTCATCGTGGACTGTTCCGGTTCAACCGCCTCGCTCCAGGGGTGAAATCAGCACCGGGGGCATTCCAACGCCTGGTGGACGGAATGATTGCGGATATTCCTGGTGTACGAACATTCATTGACGATGCTATCGTATTCAGCAAGGACATGAAGTCACACGCAGAATCACTCAATCTGCTCTTCAAGCGCCTCAAGGAGTACGGTTTCCACGTTAAACCTGAGAAGTGCCGATTCTTTCAAACACAACTCGGTTACTTGGGACACGTAGTGGACAGTCAGGGCATCCGCCCTGATCCGGAGAAAGTGAAGACCATTGCAGCCATTCCACCTCCAACCAACGTTTCGGAACTACGGTCCTATCTTGGAGCTATCAACTTCTACGGACGATTCGTGCGCAACCTACACGAATTGCGTCATCCCATGGACCAGCTGTTGAAGAAGGAATCAAAATGGCAATGGACTCCACAATGCCAGGACGCTTTTGACAAGTTCAAGAAAACACTTCAATCAAACTTGCTCTTGACACACTACGATCCAAAACTACCGATCATCGTAGCAGCTGATGCATCAAACACAGGGATCGGCGCGGTTATCTTTCACCAGTTTCCCGATGGCAAAATGAAGGCAATACAGCACGCTTCAAGAACGCTCGCACCTGCGGAACGGAACTATGGACAACCGGAGAAGGAGGCACTGGCGTTAATATATGCGGTAACGAAGTTTCATAAATACTTGCTCGGTCGGCATTTCACACTACTGACGGACCACAAACCACTGCTGTCCATCTTCGGTTCCAAGAAAGGTATCCCGCTACACACTGCAAATCGACTACAACGATGGGCACTCACAATGCTGAACTACGATTTCGAGATTCAATATGTATCAACGAACGATTTCGGATGTGCAGATTTGCTGTCACGGCTCATCAACCGAACCAATCAGCCAGAGGAAGAATACGTAATCGCAGCGGTCAACCTTGAGGAAGATCTTTCAAGCATTCTCTCCGACGCAGCAGAAAAGGTTCCGGTTTCGTTTGCAGCACTGCGGAAGGCTACATCAACAAACACCACACTCCAAACCGTTTCTAAACACATCCGTGAAGGTTGGCCAAACTGTTCCAAGGATCTCTCCATTGCAGTTCAACCATACTATCACAGACGCGAGTCACTCACCATTGTCGACGGATGCATAATGTTTGGCGACAGAGTTGTTGTTCCTGACGAGTTTCGACGAAGGATCCTGAAGCAATTTCATCGAGGTCATCCGGGAATAGTTCGCATGAAGTCCATAGCAAGGAGTTTTGTATACTGGCCCGGAATCGATCAAGAAATTGAGGACTACGTCAAGCGCTGTACACCGTGTGCAACGGCAGGAAAGGCTCCTACAAAGACGACATTGGAATCCTGGCCTGTACCTTCAAGACCCTGGTCGAGGATTCACATCGATTACGCTGGTCCAGTGGATGGAGTCTATTTCCTCGTGATAGCAGATCCCTACTCCAAGTGGCCAGAAGTTCATGTAACCAAGTCAACGACATCAAGAGCAACAATCAAATTACTGAATCAAACCTTCGCTACATTCGGTGTTCCAGAGGTACTCGTGTCAGACAACGGAACCCAATTTTCAAGTCACGAATTTCAAACTTTCTGCACCAGTCAAGGAATCCATCACATTCGCATCGCTCCATATCACCCGCAATCAAATGGACTAGCTGAAAGATTCGTTGATACTTTGAAGAGAAGCCTCCGCAAGATTCGCTCAGGGGGAGAAACACTAGAAGAAGCACTGTGCACTTTCTTGCAAGTATATCGCTCAACGCCCACCAATGACCTGGAAGGTAGATCTCCGGCGGAAATCATGTTCGGAAGACCTATTCGTACCATACAATCCATGCTCAGACCGAGTGAACGTGGAACCGCATCCAGGGACAGGAAAAAGCAAAACGACGCCCTCAATAAGAAGCACGGTGCAGTCCAGAGGAATTTCCAGCACGGCGATTCCGTGTATGCCAAGGTTCATTCAACGAATTCCTGGAGATGGGAACCAGCAACCGTAATTGAGAAAATCGGGAACGTTAACTACAATGTGTTCCTGAACGATCAACAACGTTTAATACGGTCCCACACCAATCAACTCAAGAGTCGTGTTATAGACAAGAGTCCAAAGAAGCAACCATCTGCACTTTCCATATTCTTCGATGGATTCGGATTAACGGTCCCGACAGAAGCTCCAGCGGATGTCGCTCCTCAAGTTCAACCTGCAATTCAACCGATTGATGACCAACCTCTCAATAATCTGGAAGATTCTATCTTGACGGATGATATGTCGGATGGAGAAGCTGCTGGAACCGATGAAACCGAGGATGAACCGACTCCGACTCCGAATGCAATTGATGAACCACAACCAGCCCAACCTGTGACTCCAATCCTAGAAAGAGGACGACGCATGATTCAACTACCAGCCCGGTTCAAGCCCTATTGGATGACGAAACCTTAAGGGGGGAAATGTTGGATCACAGCAATCAATGGATTTACATGTCAACTGAATAATACTCTAAACACGAATTAATCATCATAGCAGCCTTTGCTCCACTATATAAGCAGAGGAATCTGCACTGGTTGATTCATTCTAAGTTTGGCTTCCAATAAAGCAACTACTACTTAAGAACTACAAGAAAAGCATTTTCATTCCGGAAGTTACCGGACATATCAGTTATGTTCGCCAAGAACAGTCTGTTTTCAACTATTTAGTAGTTAATTTATTGCAAGTAATTTTCCACCGATATCTAATAATTATCATTATCTGTATTGTATCGCTACGGAAGATGTTTGTATTGTTGATATGTATCGTAAAAATCGCACTTCAATATAACTTGAAAATGGCCAGATAAAGTTTTTGCCTTGATTGGCAGTTTTATCTACAAATTGTCTTCATCCCAGGATTCCCGGGATTGTCGGGATTTCTGAAATGATATCCCGGGATTCGGGAAATCCCGAAATCACTCAAATCCCGGGAATTCTTGTCCCGGGATGTCCCGGGAAGGACACTCTACTAAACATTTTTGACGAAGACCGCAAAGTGATCCGACACTTGTAAAAAGTTATACCCTAGGCGTTTGGGGGCAGCAGGGACGGATGTCCTGGGGCCTGACGCACCCCCCCGCTTGCGAGTCAGCCGCGTAGTTGCCGGCTAAGAATAGGACTACTAACCCCAATTCAAGGTGTCAAGCGACCCGTGCCGAGGAATGAGTGATCGAGGGGGTGAAAAAGATGCTCGATCTTTAACGGAGCCTGTGGGGTACCTGGGCACCCCCCACAGTATGCTGTCCCTTACCGCGTTAATGCAGAGCTCTGGCGTGGTGGACATTATTTCTCGTGCAACTCGTGGGAACAAGTATGAGCAAAAATTCTAAATCAAATAACTTAGGTGGAAGTAGTGGTGCGATCAACCCCTTCGCAAGAAGTGGGTTGATGAGGTCTCCGACAAGGAGAAGCGAGGAGTCAGGTGCTGGTAGCTTACGTAGCTCAAGCGTGGGAGCTCCTGTCCACTCCACGGCAAGCCAGCCGGTGGAGGTCATGGACGGAGCGTGGCTGCTGAGGGCCATTAGCCAAGAAGTTGGTAAAGGACGGCCCGCATTAGAGGTTGCTGAGCACCAGCTTGGCAAAATCATCGACTTTGCGACAACTAAGTCGAATATAAGCAAGGACCTGAAAACGGCCTTGCTTAGACTTAGAGTGTCTGTCGATGAGGCCAAGCAGGAGCACGCGGTGGCGTTGCTGGCTGCTACAGCGGCGGAACCAGCAAAGGAGAATGTGTCGAAGTTTACACAAACAGAGGCCTTCTCCTTCACAGGTAGTCTGAGGAGTGTGGAAGCGAATGCTCGTGACAAACGTGACAAGCATTCGCAGAAGCGGGCGAGGCAGCCGTCAGGTGAGGAGCTGTCTGGCGGCGCCCGCAAGGCCAGGCGTATAATAACCCCGAAAGCCGGTGGTAACGCTGGAAAGTCGGACCCCAGCCAGGGTTCCCGGAAAGCTGGGAAGGGTGGGCCTGAAAAGGCTGGCCCGTCCCGGAATGATGGGAACAAGGGGTTGCGACCAATGGTGGGCCCTCAGCAGCCACAGAGCAGGGCGATCCAAGGAGAGGACCCTCCTTGGACAAAGGTAGAGCGGAAGAAGAAGAAGAAGGTGAATCCGCAGGTAGAAGTACAGGACGCCAAACCAAGGCGTAGGAAGGCAGGTGCCAGGCGTGAGAAAGGCGACGCTATCGTCATCAAGACGGAACAGTCCAAGTACTCGGACGTCTTGAAGACGATGCGAAGCGACGCCAAGCTTGAGGGTCTTGGAGCCGACGTACGCAGTATTAGACGTACTCGTACGGGCGAGATGATCCTGGAGCTGAAGCGCCAGAAGGAGCACAAGGGCGCCGCCTACAAAAGGCTGGCAGAAGAGGTCCTTGGCGAAGGTGTGCAGGTGAGGGCTCTGATACATGAGGCGACTCTGAAGGTCAAAGACATTGACGAGATCACCGAAGTGGAAGAGCTCGTCACGGCACTGCGGCAACAGTGCGATGTGCAGGTGGCCGCCGCAGCCGTTAAGCTACGGAGAGGGCCAGCAGGGACACAGATAGCTTTGGTTCAGCTACCTGTGGCGGATGTTAAAAAGTCCGTTAAAGTAGGGAGTATTAAGGTGGGCTGGTGTGTATGTCACCTGACATTCCACGAGCCACCTGAGGTTTGCTTCAGGTGTCTGGAACCAGGACACAAGTCGTGGGACTGCAAAGGCCCCGACAGGCGCAAACCGTGTAGGCGATGCGGCGCTGAAGGTCATAAGGCCCAAAGCTGCACGAGTCCGCCCATATGCATGATCTGTACCGGGAAAACCTCGAAAAACAGACATGCGATGGGTGGTCCAGGGTGCCCGGCCTTTAAGAAAGCCGCAGTGAGCAACAAATCACAGTGCAGGTAACGCAGCTGAACCTGAACCACTGTGATGCGGCTCAGCAACTGCTTTGTCAGGCGGTTTCTGAGTGGGAGACGGATATCGCCATCATTTCGGACCCATACCGAGTACCCGCCGGCAACGGCAACTGGGCCTCGGATGGGACCAAGAAAATGGCGGCGATATGGACGACCGGTAAATACCCCGTTCAGGAGTTGGTGTCTACTACCTATGAGGGCTTCGTGGTCGCCAAAGTAAACGGGGTCTTCTTCTGTAGCTGTTATGCGCCTCCGCGGTGGCCGATCGAGCGGTTCACGCAAATGCTGGACCGCTTAACGACCGTGCTAACAGAGCGAAGGCCGGTGGTAATAGCGGGTGACTTTAATGCCTGGGCTGTGGAATGGGGAAGCCGTTTCACGAACCAGCGGGGTCAGATCCTGCTAGAAACACTGGCCATCTTAGATGTCGACTTGGCTAACGTCGGTACCAAGAGTACCTATAGTCGAAATGGAGCGGAGTCATTTATTGACGTGACCTTTTGTAGTCCTGGCCTAACAAGTAGTCCGAACTGGAGAGTAGATGATGGCTACACTCACAGCGACCACCTGGCGGTTCGCTACAGTATCGACTACAACAACAGCAGACAGCGGATAGAAGAAGAGGCGGCTAGGCCAAGGCCAAGCCCTCGTAGGTGGAAGACATCATACTTCGACGAAGAGGTATTTAGGGAAGCGCTCCGCCGTGAGCGAAACTTACTCGGTTTAGACGGCGACGAGCTGGTAGCGGTGCTCTCACGTGCGTGTGATGCGACCATGCCTAGGCGAGTCCACCCTAGAAATGGGAGGCCACCGGCTTACTGGTGGACCGACGCGATTGCGGACCTGCGCCGCGCCTGCCTACGGGCTAGGCGGCGGATGCAGCGAGCACGATCAGAGGAAGAGCGAAACGAACGGCGGGTGGTGTTCGCCGCTGCAAAAGCCGCGCTCAAGACCGAGATAAGAGCAAGCAAGAAGGCCTGCTTTGAGGGTCTCTGTCAGAGTGCCAATACGAACCCGTGGGGTGATGCCTACAGAATCGTTATGGCCTAGACGAGAGGTGTGATGGCTCCTACAGAGCAATCTCCAGAGATGTTGGAGGGGATCATTGGAGGACTTTTTCCGCGTCATGATCCTAGTCCTTGGCCTCCTTTCGTAGGACAGCCGGGGACTGGGGCTGGCGATGAGGAAAGGGTCACCGATGTGGAACTTGCGGGGATAGCTAAGTCCCTTAGCGTAGGTAAGGCCCCAGGTCCGGACGGAGTTCCGAACCTGGCCTTAAAAGTAGCTATTGCAGAAGCTCCCGAGATGTTCAGGTCTGCTATGCAGAAATGCCTGGACGAGGGAGTTTTCCCAGAAGCTTGGAAGAGGCAGAGCCTGGTACTATTGCCAAAGGCGGGGAAACCACCCGGAGACCCGTCGGCATATAGACCAATATGCTTGATTGACACGGCGGGGAAGGTGCTCGAAAAGATCATCCTCAATAGAATGTTGAAGTTCACTGAGGGCGTAAATGGTCTCTCGAGCAACCAGTATGGCTTCCGGAAGGGGAGGTCCACCGTAGACGCTATCTTGTCGGTTACAAAAACCGCCGAGAAAGCACTCGAGCCTAAGAGGAGGAGAATTCGCTTCTGCGGGGTAGTTACTCTGGATGTAAGGAATGCATTTAATAGCGCCAGTTGGGCTGCTATTGCCGATGCGCTCTTGCGTCTGGGGATACCGGAGTACTTGTACAAGATTCTCGGAAGCTACTTCCAGAATCGCGTACTGGTTTACGACACGGAGGTGGGTCGGAAGTGCTTTCACATAACCTCAGGAGTCCCGCAAGGTTCCATCCTGGGTCCGGTGTTATGGAATGTCATGTTCGACGAGGTGTTGAGGTTAGAATACCAAGTGGGAGTGGTGATTGTCGGATTTGCCGACGATATTACGCTCGAAGTCTACGGTGAAACGATCGAGGAGGTGAAGTTGACTACCGACCACTCGATCAAGGTTGTGGAGGCGTGGATGCGGTCCAGAAAACTGGAGCTGGCTCACCACAAGACAGAGGTGACGGTTGTTAACAACATGCAGTCGGCGCAGCAGACGGAGATCAGTGTAGGAGAGTGCACTATCCTGTCGAAGCGCTCTGTCAAGCACTTGGGCGTGATGATCGACGATAAGCTTACCTTCGGTAGCCACGTCGATTATGCCTGTAAAAGAGCCTCCACAGCTATTGCGGCACTGTCCCGGATGATGTCCAATAGCTCAGCGGTGTACGCCAGTAAGCGCAAGCTTCTGGCTAGTGTTGCTACATCCATACTTAGGTATGGCGGCCCGGCGTGGGGTACCGCGCTAAGTACTGAATGCTACCGACGGAAGCTGGAAAGTACTTACAGGCTTATGTGTCTGAGGGTTGCAAGCGCGTACCGTACCGTGTCACACGACGCTCTCTGTGTCATTACTGGTATGGTGCCCATCAGCATTCTTATCAGTGAGGATATGGAGTGCTTCGAAATGCGCGGCACAAGAGGCATACGCAAGACTGTCAGGATGGCCTCTATGGTCAAATGGCAGCGCGCGTGGGACAGTTCCACCAAAGGAAGGTGGACCCATAGGTTGATACCGAGGGTAGATAGTTGGATTAATAGGCGCCATGGGGAAGTTTCATTCCACCTGACACAGGTCCTTACAGGTCATGGTTGCTTCCGACAGTATCTACACCGTTTCGGGCATGCGGATTCTCCCGAATGCCCAGTGTGCAATGGTTTAGAGGAAACGGCGGAACACGTTTTGTTCGTGTGCCCGCGTTTTCGCACAATGCGTGACCGCATGCTTGCCACATGCGGGGAGGACACAACTCCGGACAACTTGGTCCAGAGGATGTGTAGGGATGAGTTTGGCTGGAACGCCGTTTCAACGGCTATTACCCACATCGTCTGGGAGCTACAGAGGAGGTGGCGCGTGGACTCGGAGAATGGCTAGTCCAGATGCAGTACAAGAGGTGGTCCAGGGGTTCGGAGTCGGCTTCGTAGGTCATACCGGTGCCCTGCGGTCGAGATCGACCCTTACAACGATTAAGTGGCCGCGGAGAGGAAGTCCCGGTAGTGGTGCTGTCGTGGCGTCGGTCTACTGGGTTGGATCCGAGCCCGCGGTTGGAAAGGGGTCCCCGGCAAGGGTCGGGGTAGGTGAGATCCTGCTGTCTGCAACCTACGGGTGCATCTGATAGGGCCTGAAGGGTAGTGATACCCTTCCTTACGGGCAGGTCAGATCGGGTTGCACGTGGGCATCAGTTCTTGATGTCCGCTCAGCAGTAGGGCGCGGGCGGGGTTGACCCTGCCCGCCTTCCGAGGACAAAGGGAGTGGCGAGGACCACTCGGGAAACTGGCTAAGCGGCAGCATGCTACCGTGATGGACTCTCCAAAGCGAGTCATCGATGTTCGTTGCTGCAGGCTACGCAGCTAACCTTGTGGGTGCGATGTGCACTAGCCCCTCTCTGAAGCAATACCTTCTTGGTGGTTCCGGAGAGACGTAGGGTTTGGCGATCATAGGAAGGGTTTAGTGGGTACGAGGAGAGAGTAGTCCTGGATTTTACTTTTGTTGTAGAAGACGGCCTGTCAGACCTACACTACCCTAACCTTCTGTTAGGGTGTCTGTTGAGCAGATTATCCCCCTATGGTTTAGAAGGAAAAAAAAATACCCTAGGCGAGGACCACTCGGGAAACTGGCTAAGCGCCAGCATGCTACCGTGATATGGACTCTCCAGAGCGAGTCATCGATGTTCGTTGCTGCTAGGCTACGGCAGCTAACCTTGAGGGTGCGATATGCACTAGCCCCTCTCTGAAGCAATACATTCTTGGTGGTTCCGGAGAGACGTAGGGTTTGGCGACCATAGGGATGTGTTTTGGTTGGTCGAGGAGAGAGTAGTCCTGGCTTCTGCTAGTGTAGTAGAAGACGGCCTTAACCCCACACTACCCTAACCTTCCTGATAGGGTGTCTGATGAGCAGATTTATCCCCCTATGGTTTATAAGGAAAAAAAAATACCCTAGGCAAAAAGTGGCCTTCGACAAAGTCGTTGTATTACCCAAATAATCTTTGAGGTACACCTTCTTTATTGCACCAGGACGTTCCTCAAGAAAAGCGTCATGAAAAAGTCATGTATTCATCCCAAGTAGAACTTTTTGAGATTTGCACCAGAGATTTACCCAAAAGTCTCTTTTACAATTTCCTTTGGAAGTTAATCAGAACAAACCAAAAAGAGTAACATGGATTAGGATAAAAGCCTCCTCCGAGAGTTCTTCCAAATATTCCTAAGCGTATTATTCCAGATGATCATTCGGAGATTCTTCCAGATCTACCATAAATTCCTTCGGACATTTTCATGAATAGCACTGAAAGTTTTTGTGGAGGTTCTTCTGAGATATGCGTTTTCCTACAGAACATTCTCCAATATTTTTCTTTGAAAGTTGTTGCAAGTTTTTTTTTTCGTTTTTCCGGATTTTTCTTCGAAAAGTTCTTTGAAGATTTATTGTAAATTTCACAAAGGATTTCTTTAGGAATTCCTCAAAGGATGCCTCAAAGGATTCATTCAGGAATAATTCTAAGATTTTTTTTAGAAATTCCTCAAGAAATTCTTTCAGGAATACTTCTCAGGATTCTTTCAGAAATTTCATGAGTGATTGTTCGTGAATCCTCCAAGGATTTCTTCAGCACTTTCCATGAATTTTTACAGCAATTCATCCAAGGACTTCTTTAGAAATTCCTCTTAGGATTTTTTCAGAGGTTCCTCTAAATCTTCTCAAAGAAATTCCTCTAGGACCTGCTACAAAAATTCCTCTAATGATTTTTATAAAAAAATATCTCACGAATTATTATCGGAAATGGTTTTAGCAGTTCTACGAATGAAGTTTTTCCAAGGACTTTCCAGAATTACTTCCATGCAATCCTCTAGGTATTCCTCTAAGTATTCTTCCAGTGTATTCTCCAAAGATATTCTCTGAAAATTTATCCAAAAACTCTTCAAAAGATTCCATCAGGAATTTTCCCAAGAATTCTGCCGAGGATTTTTTTCCTTAAAATAATCAAGATTTTTTCCGCTAATTCCTCTGGAAAATTCTTCCGAGTATTCTTCCAACAATTATCTCAAGGATTTTATCTTTATTTCATCTGACAATTCCTCTGCGAGTTCCTAAGGAAATCCACCAACATTTCCCTTGGGCTATCTCAAATAATTATTACAGGCATTTGACCAAGGATTCTAACTGGTATTTTTTTTCATCACCTTCTTCAAGGTTTTCTCCAGGTATGCCACAGGGAGTTGGCAAGTGATTACTCAGGGAATTCCTCTAACTATTTTTCATATCTTTGTTTATGTACTAGATTTTTACTTATTGCCTTTCACAACTCCTCAAGGAACTTCTTACAGTTATTCTTTTAGAAAAAAGACTCCTCCTTAAAAGCTTCTCCTGAAATTTTCGTACATTTTCTGAAAACTCTTGCAAAGATTCCTCTGCGAATTCAAAAAGTTCTTCGAAAAATGACTCAAAAGATTGTCCGGGAATTTCTTTAAAAGTTCCTCCCAATTTATTAAGGAGTTCGCGCAAGTGTTTTTTTTAATATTATTCCAAACGTTGTTCCAGATATTCTTCCGGGATTTTTTTTTTCCAATTTTTTCTTGAATTTCCTTCTAAAAGTGTTCTATTCTTGATTGCCACAAATTTTTCAGAAAAATCTTAAGATTTCCAGAAATTCCTCAGAGAAATCATTCGGAAATTCATCGGAAAATTCCTCAAGAATTTATGCGAAATATTCCATAAGTTCTACTGGTAATTCTTCAGCGCGTTGCTCCGAGATTTCTTCGAAGTTTTCCTATTTTATTCAATTCAATTCAGCTTTTTTACAAGTTTCGTCAGGAATACTTCCGAAAGTTTCTTGAAGAAATCTTTTAAGACAGCTTAAAAATTCTTGCAGGAGTTTCCACAGGAACTTTTCCAAGAGTTCCCAGATTTTTTTTTCAGTAATATCATCAATTATTTTTAATAAAGCTTCAGCAGACAACTTTTTCTGGAGTTTCTCGGATTTTTCATCTAGTTTTTGTCCAGATTTTTTGGAGAAGATCCTTCAGAAATTTTCTGGAATTCCTCTGAGGATTCTACATGATTCAAAATATATAAAAAAAATATTGAAATCATTGCAAATTTTTCCAATTTTTTGTCTAATATACCTTCCTCGGACAACTAAATCAAGACGACCCAAAATTAGGTGCGCGGTCCTACGTTTGCCCCTGCATAAACAGTAATTTGTCAAAGGATGCCTTCAGGAATAACTTTTTTAATTCTTTTAGGAATTCCTGCAAGGGTTCCTTTGGGAAAATTACTTCAATATTTCTTTCATGATTTCCTCCAACGATTACTCAGAACTTCATCCAAGGATTTTTACAGCAATTCCTTTAACGATTCCTTTTGAAATACTTCCGGTGGCTTTTTGAGAATTTTCTACAAAGAATCCTTAAGAAATTCCGCTGTCCGCTGAGAGTTCCTACAAAGATTTCTCCAATGATTGTCATAGAAAATACCACAAAAAGTATTTTCGGAAATTCTTTTAACAGTTTCTCAAATATTTTAGGAGTCTCTCCAAGGACTTTTCAGAAACTCATTCCAGCATTCTTCTAGAAATTCCTACAGTGTATTCTCCAAGGATTTTTTCCTACGGGTATGCCTCCTTGGATTTTTTCATGAATGCGGGTCCTTCGGGATTTCCAATGATTTCTTTAAAATCATTTCTAGGACTTCTTCAAAAACTATTTAAAAAAAAAACACTCTACGTATACCCCCAGAAATTATTCCGGGATTCCCTACATAAATTTCTCAAACATTCCTTCAGGTAATTCTTGAATATTTTAAAAATGGATCCTAAATAACAAATGTTAAGATTTTATTTTTTTAACATTTTTCCATAAATACTTTCAAAATACTTCAAAGATTGTTTTAGCGATTTCTCCAAGATTTTCTCCAAGAATTCTGCAAGTGTTTCATCCAGGGATACCCCCGAAAATTCTTTCATGGATTTCTTCATGTGTTTTTATTTTAGGAATCCATCACTTTGAACTTTTTTTTTATGAATTCCTCCAAGAACCATCATAAGGATTTGTTCCGATTTCTTCCATTGGATGTATGGAGTGATGCATAGAGGAACACTTAAAGGAACGTGTTGAAGAATCCGTGGAGGAAATCATGGAAAAATTCCAAAAGGGATAAATAGATACATTGTTGGAAGACTTCCTGGTGGAATATTAAAAAGAATACTATAGGGATCCTTTTAGGAATTGCTGAAGCAAGATTTAGTGAACTTCCTTGAAATCGTTGGGATGATTCGTAGAGGAGTCCTCGGAAGAATTTCTGGAGGAATTTTTAGAAGGATTTCTGGAGAAATTCTAGGAAGGTTTGTAGGAAAATCCTTGACAAAGTTCTTAGGAAAATATCTGAACAAAGAATTTGAAGAAGTGTTGGAAGAATCTCCAGAGAGAACACTGGAGGAATTCTTTATGAAATGTTTGGATAAATTCCTGTAGGAATCTCAGAAGAAACTATTGTAGATATACTTATAGAAATGTCTTTGAGAACCCTAGCAGGTATTAATCAAGAAAATTCTAAAGGAATTATTGGGGATCCATACGATTATAAATTATACGAATAATTCCAGGAAAAATTGATGTCAAAATTCTTGGAGAAATAATTGGAAGAATTCATGAATGAATCGTTGAAAGAATTCCTGATGAAATCTTCGAAGCAATACGTTGAATTATTGGATGTAAAAGGAATCCATGGCGAAGTAGTTGGACTATTCCTTTAAGAAATTATGGCAGAACATTTTGAAAGAATTTCTGCAGAAATTCTTGGAGGAATTACTGATCGAGTCTTTGGAGGAATTTTTGAATAAATACTCGACGGTATTCAAATATATTTCTGAAGAAATGCTTGCAAATAGTCCTGAAGGAATATCTAGATAACTAATAGGGATAGCTTGAGAAAATCCTGATAAAAAACCTAGACAAACAACTACCGAAAATTCTGGTGAAATTTCTGAAAGAATATCTGGCACACCAAAATCTACCTTGGATGGATAAGATCTTACTTGTTTTGCAAACAAGTATTTACATTTAGACATTTTAAATGTCGCAGGCCATAATTTCATAATTGTTCGGGAAATGATTTCTCAAACTTTTTGAGAGTGTCAGACAATAACCTTTTGATTTCTCCTCCAACATACTTGATTTACAAAATAATGAAGCAGGATGTGTAGCAAACCAGCTTCAAAACTGTCTGTAAAATGTTCTCTTTTTTGAGTGGCTCTAGGCTTTTGAACTATACTGAACTGTGGCCATTAAGCCCAGAAACCTCAAGTCTAAAGTATGCTTCACAATACCCGATATACAAAAGTTAAGTCTGTCATAAACCTAGTTTTGGAATTGTGAGGGGTATGGCCTTTTTTCAGGTGACTTCAGAGTTCTACGACATGCTAGGTCTAAAAACCTTCGAAATGTCCTTCTATTTCCTGTTATTTGGGATTGCTCCAGGTCTCGGAACGTTTAAGATGGTAGTCTAAAAACTAGAATCCTCTGAATTCTCCTCCAAGATACTTGATTCGCAAAATCATAAAGAATGAACCATGAAAAGCCTGTTTTTGCAATTATACGAGAAAAAATTCTAGGGTGACAGGAATGTGCGAAAAGTGTTCTCTGAACGCACTCTAAACGTGACCCGGAACATCCAGAACCAGACACGGTGTCTATGGTAGAACAATATTAAAAAAAAAATCAGTATCGATAAGTCATCCACCGCCCAAATTCTTCTACGAAAAGTGCCTGGACCGATGAGGAATCCAACCCATAACCCTCAACATGGTCATGCTGAATGCCAACCCCTTCACAGCTGTGGCTATGTGGCTACCTTGCCATAATTATGCTTAAGGTGAGACGGGACGCCGTGTTATTTTTCCTATCTTGCCTCTCTTTCTAACAATTTGCCTCGCGATTTTGAAGATGGTAATCTCGAGTTCTATCGCACTGAAGATGCTGAAAAACAATCAGCATATGCACTGCAAGTGAGCATACACAGTGATAGATTTTTGTTGCAAAATATGAAGTAGAATCTGAGATTACCATCTTAGTAGCAACAGAGCAATGGCGGATATTTCCCCGACCGTCCCGTCCGCCCTTAACTTTGGTTTTGCTGTTTATGTGAAACCGCATCAGCATAACCCAATGCAAATCATTAATTTCACATCACTCACCTCAGCATTCCCCAAATCAATTGTCAGCTACTCCACTTGAAAACGCCGAAACCTAGGATGACCATAAATTCTTTGATAATGCTGCAAATCCTGAAGAGCGCTGACCACCCAAACTAATGGACCCAACTTTACGACCTTGTGCCTTGTGCAAGCTGATCCTAAACACACACAATCAATCGGTGCTCCCCACGATGCTGGACTGCACAGAAATAAAATTGAAAAATGGAAATTGTCAATCCCTCCGGAAGCATCCCATCACTTAGGGAGGGAAAAGTGCGAGAAAATGGGGGCACCCCGAAAAGGAAGTAAGAACCGGAACGACGTCGACGACGACGATCGAACAAATTCCCGTCAGTTCGGTGCGAATTGAATACGCTAGGAGCGCTCTAGGTACTTCCTGGCGCTGAGTCACTTCGACCTCGAACCCGAAACGGCGGAAGAAGTGTTTCTCCAGAATTATACATTCCTCCAAGTGGAGCGAAGCAGATAGATTTCAATATTTTATCGCTGATAGTAGTGCTGGTAGGTTACTGTGAAGTGGGGTAATGTTGGTTAGCTTGAACCTTCGGTTAACCAATAAAAATAACATGAGATCCAAGTGGGTCTTAAGGGGGTTTCGCAGGCATTTCATGTCCGCTGTTCGAGTCCGTATGAAGTTGATCATCAATATAAACTTCTTTTCTCGATCAGCCTAGATAGCTGTGTAGTGTCGGTAGCGATTGTCTCAATTGGCTAAGAATAACACTACGGACCGCCTGTTCCGACAGGTGACTCCTAATTCATGGTGTGATGCGGCTTCATGCTTACCCAAGCAACACACATGTTATAATAGAGTTACGACAGCGCATGTTTTGGTTGTATAGAAGTTTATTTTACGTAATTCTAACCTTGTGTTGAAATAACGTAAAATAAACTTCTATACAACCAAAACTTGCACTGTCGTAACTTTTATAACATGTGTGTTACTTGGGTACCGTGCCTAGGAATGAATGGATAGGGGGGTCTAATAAAAACCTAACCGCTAACGGAGCCTGTGGAGTACCAGGGCGCCCTCCACAGTATGTAGCCCTTACTGCGTTAACCGGAGCAATGATGCAGTGGGCCTTGTGTTTCTAGTTTTTAAGGGTGGGATTATGAAGATGTTGTTAATTAGTTTAAATTTTCACCTACATATATGGTTTCGCATTATGCGATTTACACAGTGTATTCTGTGTATCCTCGCCTTTGGCGTTTTCCAATCGATACCGATTTGGTTTTATTGTTGCTGTTCTTTGTTGTGCTGTTGTTACGAAGAGTTTAATCTTACCTAGTTTGGGTAGTGGCTACGGTTAAGTTAGCTCATATCAATCTTCAGCAAAATGGTACAGCCCAAGTGGCCTTGGTACAAGAACCTTAATTTCGTAAGGGAAATTTCTATCTAGGAAGCCTTGTGAACCCGGTTTTTGCTACTTTCAGTAAACATGAAATGGTAAACTCGCGTGTCATGCCTCGAGCCTGTGTGCTTGTCAACAACGCAATAGTTGCTACACTCATCTCTGAACTAACCATCAGAGATGTATGTGCTATCATAATTGATGTATCTGTTGGAAACCTCAACAGGAAATACGTATATTGTTCGGTTTGTTTACCGCATGATGAACCATCCCCTACGGATGCTTTCAAACAAGTCATCGCATACTGTACTTCAAATGCCTTCCGCTAATTGTTGGCAGTGATGCTAATGCTCACCGTATCATCTAGGGCAGCTCAGACATTAACTTGAGAGGCTCCAGTTTGATGGAGTACTTAAGTAGTACAGATCTTGCATTACTTAACATAGGCAACCACCCAACCTTCATGGTATCTGCTATAGAGGAAGGGTTAAATATAACGCTTTGCTCTAGCAGAATTAGTCATGAGCTGACCAATTGGCATGTGTCAGATGAAGAGTCTTTATCTGACCACCGCTATATCTTTTTTGAACATTTAAATGATACTTCGCAAACATTTCGTTTCAGGAATCCCCGGTCAACAAACTGGGATCATTTTACTGATTTGGTTGCGGCCAAATTTCATGGATACTCACCATCCATTGACACTCCAAGTGATTTAGATGATGTATCAACGGCATCATGGAAGCTTTTGAAGAAGCATGCCCTCTACGATCTGTGAAGATCACAAGAGGAACCCCTTGGTGGAGCTCTGATCTGGCGAAACTCAGGAAACAATGTAGAAAGAGTTGGAACAGACGACGTTCGGCTGGTTCGGAGGCTTTCAGGTCGGCTCGCAAGGCCTACAGGAAAGCTCTTCGGTCTACTGAACGATCCGGCTGGAAAAACCTTTGTACAAATGTTTCCAGCTTGAGTGAAGTCAGTCGGTTAAACAAAATCCTTGCGAAATCTAAGGATTTACGGGTGAACAAACTTCGTTTGCCAAATGGCGATTAGACTTCCTCTGATGAGGAAGTTCTGGAATGCTTATTCAGCACACACTTCCCTGGATGTGTGGATATTACATCTTCGGATGAACCTGATGTCTTTTCTTGTAGTTATGATTCTTTAGCTTCGACTCGGAGAATCGATTGAGTGGGCACTTAATAGCTTTGCTCCTTTCAAATCTCCTGGGGCAGATGGGATTTATCCTATTTTGCTTCAGAAGGGATTTGATCATTTCAAACATGTTTTAGAAAAAATACTTGTTTGCTGTTTTGATACAGGGTATATTCCCAAATCCTGGCGGGAAATTAATGTGAAGTTTATTTCGAAAGTGGGTCGTGTGTCGTATGAAGAAGCAAAGAGTTTCAGACCTATCAGTTTGACCTCTTTTCTTCTGAAATACTTAGAACGCATTGTCGATCATCACATCCGTGATGTTCATCTGGCCATAGTGTTTCTTCATGTGAACCAACATGCTTACCAATCTGGAAAGTCCACTGTGACTCTTTTACACAAGGTTGTTTACGATATCGAGAAAGCATTCGCTCAAAAGCCATCTTGTTTGGGTGTTTTCTTAGATATCGAGGGTGCCTTTGACAATGTGCCTTTCGATGCCATATTGGAAGCTGCACGGAGTCATGGTATATCTCCAATGATTTCCAATTGGATTTATCAAATGCTCAAAAACCGATATCTCTTCTCGACATTTCGTCTAGCAGAGATTTGGAAATTGAGTGTTTGTGGAGGAGTCTTGTCACCGCTTTTGTGGAATCTCGTAGCAGATACGCTATTGAGGCAACTCAATATAGACTGTTTCAGAAATTATAAATACACTTTGTTTATTAAATTAAACGAACAGTTCCAATGATTTTAGCCAACTTCTTTCAGAGTATAGCATATTGTACTCCATATTTTTATATATCCTTTCAATTGTCTTGATATTTTGAGGTACAGTCGAGTTCTCTAACAAATAACTTAATTTTTCAAATTTGCATTTGCACAAAGGTGTTTTTTAATGATTTCAATATTTTTTATCACTAAATACCTAAAATTATCCGAATTTTTATCACATTCGCTTTCTCAACAAGTTGTCCAAGGAATGCCTTGATCAAAATATGGGAAAAATCGATAATAGCATCTACACAACATTTTTTCGGAGATCAAGTTTCTTATTTTTTAAGGTTTCCTACGGAACATAAGAACTACCACACAGTTTCTTAGCTTTCCTGAACGCATTCAATCTAAACAAACTTATTTTTTCAGCTTATTCGATCCTTCAGATGGCAAAGCTTGTCATAACATAAAAACGAATGCAGTAAGCAGTAAATAGGACATTCGTTTACTTAATGTTTGTTGTTACTGGTGTTGTTGAGAAATTTGAAACAAAAAAATATGTATTGAGAAGGCCCGTAATGGTGGTTCTTGATTGAATATTCCAGTAAAAATTACTCTTACCAATCGAGAAATATCTTTTATAATCGATACAGCAATTTTTATTGTGTTTGGAAATCAAGTATTTTATCTGTGAGATTTTTTTGTAATCTACTATGCTACATTTTTTTACCGCTTTGTGCAACTTCAAATTTTAATCATCTAGTTTATAGAGCCCTACTTTTTTACTTTTACCAGAAACATCAGCAAAGTTGGTTTTATTTGCTTCTTTAGCATGTTTACTATAAGAGCTAGAAGAATTTTTTTTGGATATTGTGCTCAAATTGAAATGGCAGGTAATCGTTAGTGTATTTATAATTTCTGAAACAGTCTATAATAGCGGTTTTCCTACTTATGGTTTTGCCGACGACTACCTAGCATTGTTAGTTGGTATGTGTATCACCACCCTTTTCGACCTGATGCAAAGCGCCCTTCAGCAGCCCTTCAGGTAGTTGAGGGTTGATGACGCCAATATGGCCTTTCGGTTAATCCGGGTAAAACATCTATTGTTCTTTTCACGGAAAGGCGAAACCTTAATGGCGTTCGACCTTTGCGTCTCTTTGATTCTGAAATCGATGTGACTGAACAGGTAAAGTACGTTGGAGTCATTCTTGATTCCAAGTTTTCCTGGACACCTCACATTGAGTTCAGAATCAAGAAAGCTTGTATGGCCAGGCTGCTATTAAAGCACTTGCTTCGGCCAACTCTAGGTCGAAGATAGTTATCGCTTGTTGAACTCAAATCGAGGAGCAGAATTCAGCAAACACTGTTCACTTTGTATGGGTACCTGGCCATTCTTCCATCGCTGGATATGAATTGGCTGACGAGTTGGCTCGCAATGGAGCATCACATGACTTCATTGGCCCTGAGCCAGCTATTCCGATATTGAAGTGTTGGGTAAAGCTTGAGATTCACACCTGGGCTGCTACTCAACACAGACAATACAGGAATAGTTTGGAGTCATGTCGTCAAACCAAATTGTATTGTACTGAGCCATCTTCAAGGGTGGCGAAGTATCTTTCAAATCTGTCAAAGCAGAATTGCAGCATTCTGGTCGAAGCATTGACTGGCCACTGTCGACTCAGCTATCACATGGAAAATATTCATCAAGCTGATTCATTTGCATGTGATTCTGTGTGAGCTGTGAATCCGATTATGGAACTTCATATCATTTGATATGTAACTATCCAGTTTTTGCGCAACTGCGTTTCCGAGTATTCGGTAGACACTTATTAAATGAAACTGACTTCAGACACTTGAATATTCAGGATATTCTGATGATTAACCTGGGCTTGTTAGGGGAATATCTGTAAATAAAAAGAAAATCGCGTTAAGTACTGTTCCATTGAATTCCATTAAGAATTTGCATCCTTTGACAGATACGTATTTCGACCTCAACTGTAAGGTCGTCTTCAGTGTCTTGTACTTGACTCGACTTGACTTGACGACCTTACAGTTGAGGTCGAAATACGTATCTGTCAAAGGATGCAAATTCTTAGTGGAATTCAAAGGAACAGTACTTAACGCGATCAGAATATTCTGTTGTTCTCAACCCGCTGTGGTATAGAGCTATAGGATCTCTTTCGCTTTATGCGTTATTACAGTGCCCTTTTCAGGGCGCTGTTTGAATCCATTGTGGTACGCTTGTGCGTTAGTACCCTCTTCCAGGGTATTTTTCCTACCTGTCCCTATCCCCATCCAAATCCTTTTTCCTTCCTTTTCCCTGAGGTAGATGAAGAAATAGGCTGTTATTTTGGCGATGGCACAAATGTCCCAAATGGAGGATAACGTGCCTCTGGAGCCGGCCTTCTGCTGATACCTGATCACCCAAATTATTATCGCCGGTGGCGATGAAGGTGTTCTTGATGGCGTTCCATTGATCTTCTACGCTTCCACCTTCTGGAATATCCGCAGCACGGTTTTCTAGTTCCTCGACGAAGGACCTATTCACCGCAGTGTCTTCCAGTCGGCGTGTGTTGAACCGGCGCACGATTTTCTCCTCCTGTCGATGGATCCCCGCGAATGCGCAGAAGGATCTCGCCGGTTAGGAGTTGTTGTTCGGACACAATGTCGGCGCTACGTTTGTTCCGCATTTCAAGAAGGCCCTGTCTCCATTTACGGCTGATGCAGATGTGGTAGATTTGATTTTTCGTGACGCCATCACGGGAAAACCCATGTCACTTTGTGCGCTGGTCGATAGGGAAACAGCGATCCCTCAATCACCATCATTGCGCCGCTGATTTCCCCAAGGCCATTGCGTCCCATGAAGTGCTCATTGTCCGAAATCAAGCTTCATATTGAAGCCGCCCAGGATCTTGATATCACCTTTCAGAATCTTGCCACGACAGCATTCAGTTGGCTGTAAAAATTCTTTTTGTCTTGCATTTCGGCAGCATTGCATCGGTTGGCGCGTAGCACTGGATCATGGTAAGGTTTGGAACCCGTGTTCTGAATCTAGCTACAATTATCCTCTCGTTAATAGATTCCCACTTTTTGAGCGCAGTGTGGGTGTGGGTGCTGAGCAGGAAACCAACCCCACGGTGCACATTGGGCAAACTCAAGCCCAAAGGTGGAAACAATTAATAACTTTCTTAATACAAGACACTATGTGACCATCAATGGCTTTTTCGAAAGAAAATTTTCTCAAGACTTGGTTGGTGGATGATTCATGTACGGGCAACTTCTCTGAAGCGAGTTATAGAGCCCGTTTTACCCCAGTTCCCCCTAAAATTTGTGAATTTCTGTTATTTTACGGCACTTATTATGGTTTTAATGATTATTTCGCTGGGATACCATCGCCCCACTCCCATTGAGTAACGTCACATACAAAAAGTTATTAAAATGTTAGAATTTTAGGGTGTCGTGGGGTCAATTAAGCAATGGTATATTTTCAAGGTAGAAATTCATTTTTTATTTCGATTTCTGATTTCTTACGTGACAATAACTAAATAAATGATCGAATACACATGTTTTACTCCTAAAGAAACCATTTTTGGCGAGTTTGATCTCAAATTATTGGTTATATTTAAGTTTTCCCGCATACCCAAGTAACACACATGTTATATTAAAGTTACGACGGCGCAAGTTTTGGTTGTATAGAAGTTTATTTTACGTTATTTTGTAATGAATCTGCTCGAGCTTATCACAAACAGCAGCTTAAGCGCCACTTCCCCAACGAGGAAGGCTGCTGATGCTGTTTGAGACCCTCTTCTAGGGCGAGTTTTAATAGTTGCTCAAACACACCAGCTATTCTTGGCTTCCAAATGACGACCCGACTTACCTTTCGAATCCCTCCCGTGTAAACCTCAAAAAACTCTTTGGCCTTTGGCCCCCTCAATTCATAAAATATGGAGCTAAAAGTTACGAAAAAAAACCGATTTCAAATCACTTCAGTAGAGATTTCAAATCAGCGCAAAATATCGCCTAGCTGTGCCTATGTAGGAACCAGTGCAAGGTTTAAAAATAGCTTTATTGTTCCAATATTCCTTGCACAATCGATCTCCCTAGGCTACCTATCTTAAAGCTACTCTTCTCTCTTCATGCATGCAAGTACTTGCCGGCAGGTTCCAACGACGCGATGATCGGGGCCCCGACGTGGCTTCACCTCGATGCTCTTCGCTCTCGTGCTCAGGCTCTCCGCGTGACCGAGGGGTGATTCGACCAACGTAGTTGGGTGCAACTTACCACTTTCGTTTGGTTTGATTTGTCCAGCGACCGCAAAGTACTCTCACGACGCGTGTCCAAAGCTCTCTTGCGCCTCGGGATGACGACGCCTAGCACCACTGTAGGGGCGTCGGGTGCTGGTCGGTGATCGTTTTGGCTTGACACCGAAATTCAAATATCCGGATATCGAGCAGCTTGGTTGCGTTCTAGCACTCGGTCGGATTCTGGGATAGAACGACACTGCAGTGAGTACTCACGAGCCACCGCAGCGGCGCACCGGGATACGCCTGGACTAGTTGCACGTGGTCGACGACGGTTGGCGGTTGTCAATGGTCCAAGCCCAAACAAAAACCCCACGTTGTAGGGTTATTCCTATAACGTGTTCATTAGATTTTGACTTCGCATTAGAATCCGTTGTATGCTTACCTCAAAATTCACCACAGTAAATTAATTACAGCACACAATCAGGTGTGATAACAATCTCGGAAGGCTCACTATAAAACGGTTAAGACTATCGTTAACACAGTATAAACTTTGAAATTTACAAAAGTTTTACCTATTCGATTCTTAATTTGCGTAATCTTCGCACTTCCGGATTAATAACGTTCTCAAATTATCACTATCGAATTCTTAATAACTTCCACTAGCGTCGTATTAACTTTCAGTTAGGCACATCCGCACTGATCGTAGATCAAGACTCAAGTGATGTTCTTCTTTCAGAGGACTCATCGCCCTAGTCATTGTTTAAAACTCTACTGCGCAATAAATTTGAACAAAGAATTTCTATAGGTTTAACGTTCAATAGCAGCTACTAACCCAGCATTCCCTATGCAGAAATTAGAAGCGCAATATGCAAATATCAGGTAGGCGCTCATCATCTTGGAACTCAAGAGAGAGAGAGTGGAGCAAAAAATATTTAAAACTGATTTTACCGAAAACGATCAGAAGCGATCCATCGAGTAAAGAAGAGTGCCTAAGGGTTTGTGCTCATGATAAGCTTTTCGCTCTGTTGGTTCTTTTCCAATGCACAAAACGAGATTGAGAATTAGTCTTGGCAAATAATATTAAAGTGGTGTACAAATTGGAACATGAATAATTATAGCATTACATTCTCGTCCATGCTAACAAAAATAAAAATTTTGAAATTTTTATTTCAAAATTTTTATCACACAAAGTTTTTTTTTTATTATTATTATTTAAGTTAATATGATTTATTTCTTTTATACTTGGATTTATTTACTTGTATTCTAAAACAAACTTATTCCTACAATTTTGTTCTGTGTCTTAATCTCTTTACAATAAATTCCATTCATAATTCTAATCCAGTATCAAACCTATGTTTTGCCAACTCCCATATATTTTTGCTCACCTACTTCTTACTAACTAAGACTCCAATTAACTCCAAAAATATTTGGAAACTTCACTTAATCCTACCAACCAAAATAACCGACTGACTCCAAAAATATTTGGAAATATTTTTTTTTCTTTTCATAACTTATTATAACCTCAGAGAAATCTGAGAATTCTACTAATTACTGGGCAGTTAGCAAAACATTTCAACTCAAAATTCTATTCATACATTCCTTATTTGAACCTATAAAAACGAACAAACGCTTAAGCGACGGTACCGTCATGGTAGCCGTTACTGAAAACTACCTACCGATAATCGAAACTACAAAACATCGCACTGTCAATAAACTGTCATTAAATGGATGGGTATATGAACAATGGATTTGTGAACAAAAAGATCTACGGCAAAGCTAGAATGAAGGATTGGTAAAAAGTCAGGCATGTGATAGCAACTAATGGTGATTTTATTTACAGAATTTCATCTACTACGGGTTTCAAAGGTACGGAATTGATGGATATTGTTATGGACTCTACGCTATTGAAAAAATTGGAAACGGATGATGGTTAACAATTGAAATGGAAATGAAACAAGCCAAAAAGCTGACCGAGTGGATGTTTTGGTTTGCAAAAGAGGTTAAAATTGTGTGATTTGTATATCTACGATGGAACGGGTTTCGGTATCTAGGAGGTTTTATACATGTTTCTGGTTTTACGCTCAACTAGATCCGACAAATGCAACCTCTAAGAGTGTTTCTAGTGATGATAATCAATGGTTTGAGTCTGAATGACTCTTTCATAGCTCTGGGATTGATTGGAGTTAAGGAAGATGATTCATTGCAATAACACTGCATTGCTGCGTGAAGGTCAATGAACCTTGGGTCAACGACTGAGACAACCAGAGGACTTCTCAAGTCGTGACGAAACCGATTCACCACTATGTGTATTTTGTTTTGGTTTTGTTGTTCCATTTGTATATGCATTCTTCGGTCTGAATGCAGTCATAGCTGAAGTTATTTATGCTCGTTTAAGGAAGGAACCATGAAAGGCTCCTGGAATCCTACGGCCCTGCATATCTTTCAGGACATAGGTATTGGTGCCAATTTTCTCATGAACTTGTGCTTTGGAGAACTTGTTGCTAAACTTACCAACAAAGTGTTTGGCCTTGTCGGAGAGGTGAATGTTCTTTTTATAGACGATATCTCCTACTTGGAAATGGTGCCGATAGTTTGCTCGCAAATTGTATGGTTTAGAGTACTTCTCGTATGCTTTATGCAAATTGTTTCGCACAATTTCATAAAGGCGTTGAGTTTCTGCGCTTAGTTCTTTTTCATCACGTTCCGTTTCTGGATTCAGGTGTCGTAGGCTATCGTACTCATGTCCATTGCTAATCATATTTCGTCCAAAATTAATGAAATACGGGGAGAATCCTGTACTGTCGTGTACACTAGTACGGATGGCCATGGCTATGGTGTTGATGGATTCGTCCCAATCTCGGTGGTTTACTCGCTTGTTCATTGTGCATCGAATCGCTGTTACAATCACGCGATTTACACGTTCAACCGGATTCGGGCTCGGATGGTAGACGGCCAAGTTCCAATGATTGACGCCATACTTTAGCAAGAGCTTTCTGAACAGTTCTGATTTAAAAACTTGCGCATTGTCAGAGATGCATATGGACGGAGCTCCGAATAGGGTGAAAACCATCGTCTCGAGGAAAGTGCATACAGCTGGTGCAGTAGCGTTTTTCATACACTGTATCAGTACAAACTTAGAGAAAAAATCACACACCACCAGTAGCCAAACATTTCCCCGTTTTGATCTAGGGTACGGGCCTAAGAAATCTACAGAAACCATTTCCCACGGTCTGGCACATTCTTTAGGATTTCCGCAGACCGGTCTAGTGTTAATGTTTGGTATTTTAGATTCTTTGCATACCTCACAGGCCAAGCAAAATCGTTTAACGTCGCTGCTCATTTTCGGCCAGTACCATCGTTCTCGAATTTTTGCTAATGTCTTCAAATAGCCAAGATGGGCTTCCCGATGTACTTCCTCAATGATCTTGGATCGATGCGCCTTAGGGACGAGCATTTTCCAACGAAAGTTTGGATCCTCCGGTATCGTTGAATTGGAGACATACTTGAAGACATTTCCGTTTACGATCTTAAAATCGCTGTAGCGTTCTGGGTAACGCTCGATTTGCCTCTTGAGATCCTCAACGTACGGGTCGGCCAATTCACTTTCAATTGAGGTAACGCATCGTGATAACGCATCAGCAGGTACATTCTCCGATCCCTTTCGGTATTGCAGAGCCAGGTCGTACTTAGATAACTTGAGCGCCCATCGGGCAATACGAGGAGATCTCGATTCGATGGACATTGTCTGGAGGAATGTCAAGCTCATCGCATCGGTCCTCACGATAAACCGACTTCCTTCCACAAAATGCTTGAAGTTTTCGATGGCGAGGAGAACCGCTAAGCATTCCCGCTCAGTGGCGCTATATCGTTTCTGGGTACTCGACAATTTCTTAGAGTAGTACGCAATCGGACGTCGATCCCCATCCAGTTCTTGGGTTAATACGGCCCCGACGGCCAAGTCTGATGAATCCGTTTCAATGATAAAGGTCGATGAAAAATCGGCATTGGCGAGCACTGGAGCTGAAATCAACGCGCTCTTTAGTTTTTCGAAAGCTTCATTGGTCTCTTGCGTCCACACAAACTTTTTACGTTTACCCTTGAGTAAATCAGAAATCGGGGTGGCAATATCCGAGTAATTCTTTATGAACTTCTGATAGAAAGCTCCTAGTCCTAACAATCGTCGAACATCTTTCACCGATTTCGGCTGCTCGTAGTCCAAGATGGGCTGAATCTTTGAGGCATCCATGGACAAACCTTCTTCGGACAATACGTATCCCAAATACCGAATCCTTCGTTGACAAAACTTGGACTTTTGCAGGTTTATGGTGAGGCCAGCGGTTTTCAAGCGTTCGGCTACCTTCCTTATGAGTTCACAGTGGTGTTCAAACGAGAGAGACGTGATTATGATGTCGTCTAGGTACACGTATACGAAGGGCTCCAAATCGTGGCCTAGCACCTTTGTCATAAGCCTTGCCATGGTAGCGGGCGCGTTCGTCAGCCCAAACGGCATCACTACGAATCGAAACAGCCCTTTGTTGGTACGGAAGGCTGTTTTGTCCTTTGCCGAATTCGTAAGGCTGACCTGATAATATGATTCAGACAGGTCAATGACTGAAAAGTAGCGAGATTTTTGAATTCGTTGCAGAATTCCCGTCATATTAGGGAATGGAAAATCGTCACGCTTCGTACACGAATTAAGCCGACGTGAATCCAGACAGATTCTCCATTTTCCATTAGCCTTTTTAATGGGAAGAAGCGGATTCAAAAATTCTACAGGTCCAGAGCACTCTTCGACTACTCCGAGTTTCTGCATTCGCTCAACTTCTTCATCAATGACCTTCTCGACGATTGGTGACCACTTATACATGGGTAACCTCCGCGGCTGTGTTCCCGGTAGAAGCTTTATTGGATGTTTTAGAATTGTTGTTCGTCCGAGACTTCCTTCTGCAGTTGCAGGAAGCCGTATAACTGCCTCAAACAACATCTGTCGCTGATCGTCCGTCAAATGGTGTTCAGTATCGATATCCTTAGGTGACTGCACTGTTGACGTAGGTATTTCTACCGTGGGCATTTCTAAGCTCTCGTCTGTCTCCCGAGATTCTTCAGGATGTTTCTGGTTAAATGGTTCAATCTGGAAACATAACGCTTGATCATCGTCTGAAAAGAAATCCTCGGCTATCATTAGGGGTGTTTGACAATCCTCCGTGGTCTGGGACAGAGGGTTGCCGGAATTCTGACTGCTTGTGTTCTCAGCGATCATCAGCTTGAAGTCAAAGGTGTCTAAAAAGTCTACTCCTAAAATCAGCAATTTAGAAACCTCCGGTACTACGATCGTGGGTACCACGCACGTTCTTGTTCCGTAGGTGTAAGGGATATTCACGTACCCAAGGCACGTGTATTCCGTACTATCCGCTGTTTTTATTCGCAAGTTACACTGGTGAATTTTCAAGCCAAGTTTGTTGATCAGGCTGACTGAATTGATGATGGTTACTCCTGCTCCCGTATCGGCCAGTCCTTCGACTTCTTCCTCAAAAATTTTCACTCGAAGGTGCGGACCACGTCTGAAACAGGTGTTGATATCATATATGTGGTTGAATAACTTAAACGGTCGAATGGGAACTTCATCTACGATTCTTTCAGGGGATCTGTTCCCGGGAATCCCTGACATTACTCGTTTTTTGGTACCTCGGGTGACGAATCTCGAGGTCGCAAATTATGGTTTTCGGGACACCGGTATGCAGTCGTTTCAGGTGCTCCACAAATGTGGCAGAAAATGCCTTTCTTGCGATTGCAGTCTCGCCACATGTGTCCACTCTGGCGGCAATTCCAGCAAAGTAACTGACTGTTTTCTTTTTCGCTTTTGTCCTTAGGACCGTTAGTATTTCTCTTGCGGAGGTTTTTCGGTTGTAGTGCCAGCAAACACGCTTCTTCGTCGTCCCCCGAATCTTTATCATACTCTTCGTCGCAGTCGATAGCATTGAGAGCTGGCTTCATCACACTCCGCGGCGCATACAAGTTGGCTTCTAACGCGTCGAATCGGTAACACAATTGAGCTAAATGTTCAATTGAATTGACCGGCTCTAATGCCAGTCTTCGCTTGTAGGAAATTTTCATATTCTCTACAACGATATCGAATTTCTCTTCCCTGGTCATCTTGCGGGTCATCCTTTGCGACATGGCCTTCAAATCCGTCAAATAGGCGCTGAACAATTCGTTTGGCCGTTGCTTACGATTCCTCATTTCCTCCCGGATAAATCGGTCTCTGTTCGGATTGTCATAGCGCATTTTCAGGTAGATTAACAGCATGTCCCATGTCGCTAGTTGACTCTCGTAGGCCGTAAACCATACATAGGCGTCATCTTTAAATAGCAAATGAGCATGCATCCGCAACTCATCTGGGGTGACCTGGTACGAGCGACTAAGGATTTCTACCTGACGCAAGAAATCTACAACCGGAACAGGATTAGAATCACCCGAAAATTTCGGCCATTTCTCAATTATGTTACAGGTCTGATGAGGCAATCTCCTACGGGACGAATAATTCGCCCAATTTCCACCAAGATTATCCGGTATTCCAATCACATTAGCGTTGGAATACGAAGGCTCCCCGCCGTTATCAAAAGGAGATATCAAACCCGGATCCATTCTGGGAGGGTCGACGCGTACACCTGAGTTCGAATGTTGGTTATTCCTTACAGGTCCACCATAGATAGGCGTCGTCCGAGGTAACTGCAATGGCGGATCAAAATCCACTTCGGGACGTTGATTGGCCGCTCTGGATATCTGCGAAACCTCTGGATCATGTATTCCAATGTTGGCAATTCTGTCAACCAACGTATCGACCACGGGTGGGTTCATCCTTCCTGGAAAATGACGTTCCGACGTGAAAACTTGGTCCAAGTACGACTGGATGTATCCTCGAATCTCAGATTTGTGCACAAAATCACTCATATCTATCTTTTCTTGGGCAGGTTTCCCACGAACAACTCCGGGGCTCACCATTTGTCGTGCTGCAGCAAGCGGTTCACTACTCACTCGTTGCTTCGGCGGAATCAGTGTATTCGGAATGCTGCTTTTGAATTCCGGAGTCTCCCACAGGCAATCCACCTCGATCGGCCTCAACGGGTTCCGTGGCTCAAATCGGCTGACCGGAACACCACCTACAGCTCCTTTCGGCGAAGCGATCCCCGGCGGAACTTCTCCAGATTCCCTACGTCTTGCCGGTAGCATTGGTCCGCGCACCTCACCCGCGACATTTTTGAGGCCGTCCTCACCTCTGTCCTCGCCCTCCATTGGTTGTTTACGAACTGCTCCAGTCGAAGCCACTGCTGCCTTTGGAGTTCCTTGTGGACACGATAAGGTGCCTCCATCTTCAGTAAAACTGATTAACTCTTCCCCTACTGGAGGTAGAGATCCATTTGAGATACGGGTTTTTTACTGGGGTTGATACGCCCACGCCGTCACCGATTGCATTACTTCCGGTATTGAACTGCTTAGCCAATAATGCTGTCACATCCCTCATGTTCATGCCACGAGCCGCAGCTCCAGCAGCCTCAGGTCGATTTGCTGCCAAACGCATCACCGGAACCAAGTCAGCTGCATCTCGCAGATCCACATTGTAATACTTTAGCATCATCCGATTGATCACGTCCAACAACTCCTGCTGATTTCGTCGCTGAGCATCTGTTTCAGGCACATAACGGCGCACTCTTTTGTGGTAATGCACAAGTCTCGAAAAACACTTTAAATCGTCTGTCTCTAACAAAGTTTCAATTTCTTTTAGTTTAATGGGAACAACCACGAAGTCACCGGTCAACGAGTACTCCGTGTTCAAAAGTGCATCCCCGTTTTCGGGTTGACGTAAGGCCAACCGTAGGGAACGGTAACGCGTGTCCATGGGCCCTTCGAGAGGGTAACCCCGAATGGACAGCTCATAGTCAACCTCATCCTCCTCCAAATCTTTCGCGTAAATGCGATATGTTTCCATCATAGTATTGAACAATCAAAGAAAAATGTATATTAAGAATAAAAATTCAATGGAATTCAAATGGTCTTAACTTAGGAGTCGAAAAAAAATACAACACTCAAACAGCAAAAAAAAAAAAGTAGAAAAGAAAGAAAAAACTAAAGCTAGACACAGAACAAACTGTAGTAATACTAATCTTAACTATTTTCTAACCAAATCTCAAATTCAAAAAGTTATTCAAATTCAATCTAAATTAATGCTTTAGCTCCAATTCACTTTAAATTCAAAATTTATTCCAATTTGTTTCTAATTGTCTAATTTCTCATCTCTCAGGCCCCACGTTGGGCGCCAAAATGTAATGAATCTGCTCGAGCTTATCACAAACAGCAGCTTAAGCGCCACTTCCCCAACGAGGAAGGCTGCTGATGCTGTTTGGGTCCCGGCTTTGAGACCCTCTTCTAGGGCGAGTTTTAATAGTTGCTCAAACACACCAGCTATTCTTGGCTTCCAAATGACGACCCGACTTACCTTTCGAATCCCTCCCGTGTAAACCTCAAAAAACTCTTTGGCCTTTGGCCCCCTCAATTCATAAAATATGGAGCTAAAAGTTACGAAAAAAAACCGATTTCAAATCACTTCAGTAGAGATTTCAAATCAGCGCAAAATATCGCCTAGCTGTGCCTATGTAGGAACCAGTGCAAGGTTTAAAAATAGCTTTATTGTTCCAATATTCCTTGCACAATCGATCTCCCTAGGCTACCTATCTTAAAGCTACTCTTCTCTCTTCATGCATGCAAGTACTTGCCGGCAGGTTCCAACGACGCGATGATCGGGGCCCCGACGTGGCTTCACCTCGATGCTCTTCGCTCTCGTGCTCAGGCTCTCCGCGTGACCGAGGGGTGATTCGACCAACGTAGTTGGGTGCAACTTACCACTTTCGTTTGGTTTGATTTGTCCAGCGACCGCAAAGTACTCTCACGACGCGTGTCCAAAGCTCTCTTGCGCCTCGGGATGACGACGCCTAGCACCACTGTAGGGGCGTCGGGTGCTGGTCGGTGATCGTTTTGGCTTGACACCGAAATTCAAATATCCGGATATCGAGCAGCTTGGTTGCGTTCTAGCACTCGGTCGGATTCTGGGATAGAACGACACTGCAGTGAGTACTCACGAGCCACCGCAGCGGCGCACCGGGATACGCCTGGACTAGTTGCACGTGGTCGACGACGGTTGGCGGTTGTCAATGGTCCAAGCCCAAACAAAAACCCCACGTTGTAGGGTTATTCCTATAACGTGTTCATTAGATTTTGACTTCGCATTAGAATCCGTTGTATGCTTACCTCAAAATTCACCACAGTAAATTAATTACAGCACACAATCAGGTGTGATAACAATCTCGGAAGGCTCACTATAAAACGGTTAAGACTATCGTTAACACAGTATAAACTTTGAAATTTACAAAAGTTTTACCTATTCGATTCTTAATTTGCGTAATCTTCGCACTTCCGGATTAATAACGTTCTCAAATTATCACTATCGAATTCTTAATAACTTCCACTAGCGTCGTATTAACTTTCAGTTAGGCACATCCGCACTGATCGTAGATCAAGACTCAAGTGATGTTCTTCTTTCAGAGGACTCATCGCCCTAGTCATTGTTTAAAACTCTACTGCGCAATAAATTTGAACAAAGAATTTCTATAGGTTTAACGTTCAATAGCAGCTACTAACCCAGCATTCCCTATGCAGAAATTAGAAGCGCAATATGCAAATATCAGGTAGGCGCTCATCATCTTGGAACTCAAGAGAGAGAGAGTGGAGCAAAAAATATTTAAAACTGATTTTACCGAAAACGATCAGAAGCGATCCATCGAGTAAAGAAGAGTGCCTAAGGGTTTGTGCTCATGATAAGCTTTTCGCTCTGTTGGTTCTTTTCCAATGCACAAAACGAGATTGAGAATTAGTCTTGGCAAATAATATTAAAGTGGTGTACAAATTGGAACATGAATAATTATAGCATTACAATTTCAACACAATGTTGAAATTACGTAAAATAAACTTCTATACAACCAAAACCTGCGCTGTCGTAACTCTATTATAACATGTGTGTTGCTTGGGTACAAATATGAGTAGTTCCCATTTTTATACCACCGATTCCAAACATATCCAAACGATGAGGCATTGCTTATATACTCCAAAAATATCCTAAATATTGTTTGCGCATAGCCCCATAGAGGCGAGGTGACGGCAGCATATAGTTTTAGAGCTTAGTTTACCCAAACTCCCCTATAAACTTTTTTTGCTTTTCTCATACACTAAGTGTACTGGAAAGGCTATATGTTCACTCCAAAAATGACTTTTTGATAGAAGGCCTGGAGGGTCGAGTCACATATACCAATCGACTCAGCTCGACGAATTGAGGTGATGTCTGTGTTTTTTTTTTCCTCCCAACCTCCCCAGCAGAGAAAACCGGTTGGAAAAACTCTGCTACACCTAGATGCCTCAATCCCCCTGGTACCACTGATGCGACTGCTTCAGGGGGGGGCAATGCGCTCATGCGCTTTTCTGTTATAGTGCTTATGCACTTTTTGTCGCTTCTAAACTGTGCTCATCGTCTATGCACTTACTCGAGGGCCCATAATGCCGAGGCGGTAAACGCACGGGTATTCAGCATGACCATGCTGAGGGTGACGGGTTCGATTCCCGGTCGGTCCAGGATCTTTTCGTAAAGGAAATTTCCTTGACTTCCTTGGGCATAGAGTATCTTCGTGCCTGCCACACGAAATACACATGCAAAATGGTCATTAGCAGAGGAAGCTCTCAGTTAATAACTGTGGAAGTGCTCATAGAACACTAAGCTGAGAAGCAGGCTTTGTCCCAGTGAGGACGTTACGCCAAGAAGAGGAGAGGAGGAGCACTTACTCTTTAAGCGATCCCAGCTTGCTGGTCGCTCCTCCACTTCCTCTGCAACTCCGTCAGCATTTTTGTGACTGCCCTGCTGATCGCATTCCACGTCTCTTCAGTGCGGCACATCTCGTCGACGACGTTGTCCACGCTTAATGCCGGCATCGATCTTCTTACTTCCTCGAATCTGGGGCAGATGAACACTACGTGCTCCGGTGTCTCCTCCACGTTCTCGCACTCCGGGCAAAAGGGCGAAGCGGCATGGCCAAACCGATGTAGGTACTGCCTGAAGCAGCCGTGACCAGACAAAAACTGGGTTAGGTGAAAGTTTACTTCTCCGTGCTTCCTGTTCACCCAAGTTGACACATCAGGGATGAGCCGATGGGTCCATCTCCGTGGAATCCCATTCCTGTTGCCACTTTGTCATTGAGGCCGTCCGCACCAACGTTCTCACTTGGCTGGTCCTCCTCCGCTCATAGCACTCGATGTCCTCCTCCAAGGTGATGCAGATCGGGATCATCCCTGCAATCACACAAACTGCCTCCGACGATATTGTTCTATACGCGCTCGTTACTCGCATGGCCATGAGCCGGAACGCGCTGTTTAGCTTCATCCGATTTCGCTTTGTTTTCAGCGCCGCACCCCAGGCTGGGACTCCGTACCGCAGTATCGAAGATGACACACTAGCTAGCAACCGCCTCTTGCTGCTTCTCGGACCACCGGTGTTTGGCATAATCCTCGACAGTGCGTTGATCGCCTTCGCCGCCTTTTCACAGGCATAGTCGACGTGGCTATTAAAGTTTAGCCGATCGTCAATCATCACACCCAGGTGCTTCAGCTCTCGCTTCGACGCTACTACGTGTTCTCCGACGGAGATTTCCACTCGCTGCACTGCCTTGCAGTTGCTCACCAAAAGTACAGGGGATGGCCAAAATGTTTGGGATAGGCAACTTTTTTTCTCCCATAAAAAAATTCAACATGCTGTAACTTTTGATAGAGTGCATCAAAAAATCTCAAATTTTGACTGTTTGTCAACCTATTATATGTGCATCATTGGTACAAATTTGGGCTCGATTGATTAATGTATCGCAAAATTAGAACCGTTCGGGTAAAACACTATTTTTTAGACAACTCATTTTTGAGCTGTCATATCTCGGAAACCAGTGAACCGAATTGAATGAAATTTTGAACGTAAACTAACAATATGTATATGCTTCACAAACGATTAAAACATAGGTACGTTTTAAACGTTGAAAAAAGTTATCATGGATTGATACTTTTTGGATTTTTCACGAAAAAATGTAATTTTTTTACATCAATGTCAATAAATTTTAGTGTTGATATCCAAAGATTTTCCACTTCTGTTCTCAAGTTATCTCTAATCAGATATATTAGAGCCTATTTAGATTGAAGAAAGAACACATTTAGTAATTTTTGTGTGGTATTGTAAATTTTACTTATTTTCCTCTACATGGGTAAAAATTTCAACCCGGTATAACCTAATTCGCCGTTAGAAAATATTACATTTTATAACGTCGTATTAAATATCAATATATTGTTGATAAACGTTGAAATTTTTATTCAATTCGGTTCACTGGTTTCCGAGATATGACAGCTCAAAAATGAGTTGTCTAAAAAATAGTGTTCTACCCGAACGGTTCTAACTTTGCGATACATTAATCAATCGAGCCCAAATTTGTACCAATGATGCACATATAATAGGTTGACAAACAGTCAAAATTTGAGATTTTTTGATGCACTCTATGAAAAGTAACGGCATGTTGAATTTTTTTGTGGGAGAAAAAAAGTTGCCTATCCCAAACATTTTGGCCATCCCCTGTACATCCGTTTTGTGGTGGGCTATCTTTAGCTTGACTCCATCCATCCAGTTTTCGATGATGCCGATCGATTCTGCCGCCAACATCTCCACCTCTTCCAGTGTCTCGCCTATTACTGATAGGACGATATCGTCCGCGAAACCCACGAGCACGACGCCTGTGGGTAGCTGCAACGTAAGCACTCCGTTGTACATAGCGTTCCACAGCGTTGGCCCGAGGATGGAGCCCTGTGGAACTCCCGCCGTCACTTTCATCCTCCTCTGCCCAGCTTCAGTGTCGTACACCAAGACTCTGTTCTGGAAGTAACTTTTCAAGATCCGACACAAGTAGTCTGGAACTCGCATTCTATGCAGCGCTACGGCGATGGCCTCCCAGCTGGCGCTATTGAACGCGTTCTTGACGTCGATTGTGATTACGGCGCAGTACCGGTTTCCTCTCCTCTTCTGTTTTGACGCTTTCTCGGCCTTCTCCAGAACCGTCCGGATAGCATCCACCGTCGACTTTTCCTTCCGGAATCCAAACTGCAGCTGTGACAGTCCACGTTCTCCTTCTGTGAACGGCACCACCCTGTTAAGGATGACCTTCTCCAGCAGCTTCCCAAGTGTGTCCAACAGGCATATCGGTCTAAACGATGCTGGATCCCCCGGCGGTTTTCCAGGCTTTGGCAGTAAAACCAGTTTCTGCACCTTCCATATGTCTGGGAAGTGGCCTTCTTCCAAACATTTCTGCATCACCGTCCTGAACATGTCGGGGTAAGCTAGGACCGCCGATTTTAACGCCACATTGGGGATCCCGTCCGGACCCGGGGCTTTGTTCCCTTTCAGTTTTTTCGCTACTGCCTTCAGCTCGACATTGGAGACCTGCCGAGCTTCCGCACTTGCTTCGTCCTCCTCACCATACGGTGTTGGTGGCCACGTCGTTGGTTCGTGCTTCGGAAAGAGACCCTCCACGATTACCTTCAGCTTTTCTGGACACATTTCTGCTGGCGTCGCTGGACCTTTAATCTTTGCCATCACGACTCGGTACGCGTCACCCCAGGGGTTTGCGTCGGCCTCTCGGCATAGCTCTTTGTGACAGTTCGACTTGCTCACGATTATCTCCTTTTTAAATGCGGCTCTGGCCTCCTGGAACGCTAACTTCCGCTCTTCCCTATCCGGGAGGTTTCTTGCCCTCTGGTAGCGTCTTCTGGCTCTTAGACAGGCAGCACGGAGAGTGCCGAGTGTCTCGTTCCATCAATGCGCAGGACGTCGTCTGTACCTTGGCTCCCGTTTCCGTGGCATTGTAGTGTCGCATGCCCTTGTAATCGCTCTTGTTAGCTCTACCGCATCTAGGTCTGGAGTGTCACTGTCCATACGGAGTGCCTCAACGAAGAGGTCCTTGTCGAAGGCCTTCGTCTTCCACTTTCGCTCGCATGTTCTGTTTCTCTGCATGGCCGTAGGGTTCCGTTGGCCAACGCTGTAGCAGATCGCCTGGTGATCACTGTGGGTGTACTCTTCGTTTACTTTCCAGTTCATGTTGCTTGCTAGCGATGGACTGCAGAAGGTAATGTCGATGATCGACTCCCGCCCGTCTTTCCTGAATGTGCTTACGGTGCCAACGTTGCACAGTTGTACCTCCAACCTCGCTAGTGCTTCCAGCAGGCTGTAACCTCTTGCGTTGGTTAGCTTGCTACCCCACTCCACGGCCCACGCATTGAAGTCTCCGCCGATCAGTACTGGCCTACGTCCAACCAGCTTGTCGGCTAACTCCTCCAGCATCCGGTCGAATTTCTCCGCTGTCCACCTTGGGGGTGCATAGCAGCTGCATATGAAGATACCGTTGATTTTGGCGATGACGAAACCTTCGTACGTGCTTGCAATCACTTCCTGAATAGGAAATCTTCCCATCACTTGTATAGCAGCCGTTCCCGTGCTATCTGACACCCAGTTGTTGTTACCGAGAGGAACTCGGTACGGCTCTGCAATAATCGCAACATCGCACTTTGCTTCCGTTGTTGACTGCCTCAACAGTTGCTGTGCGGTATCACAATGATTCAGGTTGATCTGCATTATCTCCATTACTGTTGGCCTGCGATCGCCTTCTTATATGCAGGGCACTTGTATCCACCCGTCGAATGGACGTTTCCTTCTTCCGCTGTGCAGAGCATGCACTTTGGCGCTTGCGAGCAGTCCTTCGCAAAGTGTCCCTTCTCTCCGCATTTTCTGCATTGTTCAGATCTGTCTGGGCCTTTGCAGTTGGCCGACATGTGTCCAAAGCCCATGCACTTGAAGCATCTCAACACCCGTTTGCGGTCACTCCTTGCTATTAGGGCGGCGACCCTCAGCGGGCACACTGAACAACCAACTCGTACCTTGCCTACCTTCAACAATTTGCTAGCCGCAGGCACCGACAGTCGAATCATCGCTGTTTGTGTGCCTTGGTACCCCTTCGTCAGACGGATCGTTAGAACCTCTTCTCCCAATTCGCATTGCGTCTTCAGTTCACGCCCAAGCTCCTCCACTGTTGTGATCTCGTCCAGGTATCGGCATTCGATCGTTGCTTCCTGGCACAAAGCTTTCACGTTCCCACCATCCCCGACGAGGTCGCCCAATGACTTGGCGAACTGCTCTCGGTAGGCAGAACTTTTAATCGCCGGATCCTTCTTCAGCTCAAAGAGCATATCTCCTTGCTGAGTGCGCCTGGTTCTCACCACGTTCTCACCCAGTTCCTTCAACTCCGGATCCTCTCGGACTTTCTTGAGGATTGCTGCGTACGACTGTTGGTCGTTTGCCTTGACCAGCAGGGCGTCTCCCATGTGTCTCTCTCGATGGGGCAGACGGCGTTCTTGCCTGTTCTCTTTGGATCTTCTTTCGTCTCGAGCCGGCTTTCTACCTTTTTCGATCCGATTATTCCCTTTCGTTTCCTCCTTTTTGGGCTGATTTTTCTTCTTCTCCTTGCGATTTTTGACGACGTTCCAATCGCTGTTGGCTCTCTCGTCGCTCAACTCCTCGCTACCTTGAACATTCTTTGTCTTCTTCGGGCGTTCCTCCTCGCCTGGTGTTTCTCTATCCCGCTTGTTCGAGTTCTTATTTCTGCGCCCTTCCGGCGTCTCCTGTAACTCTGTTGATGCTTCCACCGCCGCAATCTGCTCCAAAGCCAGCTTCAAAGCCTTTTCAGCAGTCTCAGCTCTCTTACGCAACGCTGTGTGCTCGCGGTCAGCTTCCAACACGGCATACCTGAGGCTCGACACCCTTTGCTTAATCTCAGTGTGCACGTTGTTACGGCCTTTTACGTATTCGTGCAGCTCGATGACCTTCCTGTTCAACTCCACCATTGACACCTTGGGCCTCGCAAGTTGTAGGCCTTCTTGAGTGGTGCTGCTGCTCGGTGTAGACACCACCGGGGGCCCTCCTTTAGTGCTACCGCTTGGTGTGGACATTTGACTCGTTACCCCTTTTGCTCCGAAGAGTCCATGTTGTCCACCTCGTGGCGTGCTGCTGTTATCCGTTGCCGCGATACTAAAAGCTTCTACCGGCGAACGTGTCAACCTACTGCTCCTTAGGAATGCGCTCGCATCCTTATCATCTGCTACCTCCGTTGTTGTGTGATTGTTGTTCTTCTCCATCTGGTTGGGTCCCCCCTCCAAGCCGCTATCTTCGCCCGTCGTAAGTAGTTGCCATCGTGATCCCATGGTGATCTTTGCAAGCAGTGAGGCCATGCTAGGGTTGACACGGTCCTTTATGGGGAACCGTGTTCAGAGCCAGATCGGCATTAGTCAGGAATGTTCAACTGAGCCTACTTCCACCGGCTAAGGTGCCGAGTTCGGAACGTACTTGGAGGCCTGCCAAGGTTTTAACGGGACGGGGGCAACCATACCATTAGCCCACTCGCCGTTTCGGAAAGGTGTCACCCATTCTTACTAGGGTAGTGGAATAGTACGGTTGTCAGCTCTGTAGCGTTTGGTAGTATATACGTATTCCTTGCTCGTGTCCATGTCCATGTGCTGCCAGTTTGCCATAATTAGGGTCTTACTGGCGTCGATCCTAATGTGCCGGTTGGCACGCCGGGTGTTTGGGCTAAGGCACTTTGGAAGCGGTACCAGGTCGCTTGTACGGAGTTGCTTGCAGATGTGTGGTGATGTCTGTGTGTGTATATGTATGTGTGTGTGTATGTATGTGTGTGTGTATGTGTGTGTACAAAAAAACTCACATCACTTTTTGGCAGTAAACCTCAACCGATTTTAATCACCGACGGTTCATTCGACGGTGAATCTGGTCCCATTGTTTCCTATTAAAACCCAGATTAATCCACCTAGTGGTGATACTGCCTTTCTCGTCAAATATGTACTCATGAACTTTTCGTCAACGTTAGCCAAAATGTTCCTGAATCCTGAAAACACTTTTTATAGAAAAGCAACAATTTTAACAAAGCTATCATCGATTTTCGAAACTTTTTGATGATACATATTCCGATGTTATGTTCAACAACAAAACAAAGCTGAAAAATATCAGACCTCTCAGTTGACTGCTTGACAACAACCCTGCAAAGCTGGTGTTTGCAACTGATCCGGTTGGCACAAGAAGGCGTGGAGCACAGAGAGCACGATGGGCGGACCAGGTGGAGCGTAACTTGGCGAGCATTGGTCGCGGCCGAGGATGGAGAGTGGCAACCACAAACCGAGTATTGTGGCGTACTATTGTTGATTATGTCTTGTCTTAATGATGTTGAACAAATAAATGTATGTATGTAGTTGACTGCTTGACCACCTTAACCCAAGTCGTGACCCCATTCCATCCACTATGGCAGTGGGGTGAGCGTCACCTAATGCATGAAGAAGGTTAACTTTATTCACAATCACAGATCACTTTATGCTATATATTATTATCATTGGTAACACGATTCATGTAAAATTCATGTAAACCTTCCTACGAGAAAAATGCAGAAAATTTACATTTTTCCAATTAAAATTTCAATCGCAATGAGACGAGTGAGGACTCAACCAGTCGTAACCGATTCCGAAATATTATTACAAGTTCTAGATGTGGCCTGAGACTATTTTCTTGTTGACCGTTCATCAGATGATCAAAAACGCCGCTATGGTTTAGTTCCCTTCTATATTTTACCACTTCCGACGCGTTACTCGTCCTGTCACCAGTTGTCTACCGGTTCTTCCAAATATGGTCTGAGATTATTTGTTGGTTAACCGTTTATCTTGTTACTGAATAAGTCATTGATATGTCGCATGTATTGGTCCTCTTTTACATTTGACCATTTCTGGCGGGACGCCTGTAATCGGTTCCGTAACACACTGAAATGGCTTGCGTCTATTTTCTTGCAACTGTTACTTAAAAAGCCGTGATTTGTGGTATCGCATGCATGGGTTTGGTATCACTTCCGGCCCGGAACCGGTTGCGGAAAACTACCGATAGTCTCTGAAATAGTCTGAGCCTATTTGCTTGCTTAAGTTTATTAGGTTATCAAAAAAGCCATGGGTTTGATTCAATTTTATATTTAGCTGCTTTCGGAGGGAAACCCGGAGCTAGTTTCGGCACTACTGACAGTCCATAATGAGATCTTAGCCTACTTCCTCAATAACCGGTCATCAAGTTGTCGAAAAAGCCATAATTTGATGTACCGCATGCAAAAGTTTTGTCAACTTTCATATACGTCCACTTCCGGTGGAACACCCGGAACCGGTTCTGAAACACTACCGGGTCAGATATGGTCTGAAACTGTTTTCTTGCTAACTGCTCATCAGGTTATCGAAAATGCCGCAATTTGATGTGTCGCATGCATGGGTTTGGATCACTTTTATATTTGACCACTTCCAGCGGGACATCCGGAACCGGTTCCGATACACTACCGGTTCAGATATGGTCTGAGTTTTTTTTATGCCAACCTTTCATTGGGTTATCAAAAAAGTCGCGCTTTGATATATCGCAAGCATGGATTTGGTTCACTTTTATATTTGGTCACTTCCGGCGGGACATCCGGAACCGGTTCCGGAACACAACCGGTTCAGATATGGCTGAGACTGTTTTCTTGCTAACTGTCCATCAGGTTATCGAAATTGCCGCAATTTGATGTGTCGCATGCAAGGATTTTATTCACTTTTATATTTGGTCACTTCCGGCGGGACACCCGGAACCGGTTCCGGAACACTACCGGTTCAGATATGGTCTGAGACTGTTTCCCTGCTAAACGTTCATCAGGTTATCCAAAATGCCACAGTTTGATGAGTCGCATGTATGTGTTTGTTACATTTTTATGTATGGCCCCTTCCAAGGGTACTAGCCCGGAATACCTAAATGGACATAACTCCGGAACGGCTGGACCGAACCGAACCATTTTCAATAGGAAACAATGGGACCAGATTCCGCGTCGAATGACCCATCGGTCATTAAAATCGGTTGAGGTTTACTGCCAAAAAGTGATGTGAGTTTTTTTGTACACATACACACACACATACACACACACATACGCACACACATACACACACACATACATACACACAGACATCACCTCAATTCGTCGAGCTGAGTTGATTGGTATATGTGAGTCGACACTCCGGGCCTTCTATCAAAAAGTCATTTTTGGAGTGAACATATAGCCTTTCCAGTACACTTAGTGTACGAGAAAGGCAAAAATGGTTCGGATCGGTCCAGCCGTTCCGGAGTTATGGCCATTTAGGTGTTCCGGACCGGTAATCTGATGAACGGTTAGCAGGAAAATTGTATCAGACCATATATGACCCGGAAGTGTTCCGGAACCGGTTCCGGATGTCCAGCCGGAAGTGGCCAAATATAAAAGAGAACCAAACCCATGCATGCGACACATCAAACAGCGGCATTTTCGATAACCTGATGAACGTTTAGCAGGAAAACACTTTCAGACCATATTTGAACAGGTAGTGTTCCGGAACCGCTTCCGGGAGTCCGACGGAAGTGGCCAAATATAAAATTGAACCAAACCCATGCATGCGACACATCAAACCACAGCTTTTCCTATAACCTGAGGGCCGGTTATTAAGGAAGTAGGCTCGGACCACATTGTGAACTGCCGGTTGTATTCCGGAACCAGTTCCGGGTGTCTCCCCGGAAATGGCCTTATATAAAAGTGAAACAAACCCATGCATGCGACACATCAAACACCGGCATTTTCGGTAATCTGATGAACGGTTAGCAGGAAAATAGTATCAGACCATATATAACCCGGAAGTGTTCTGGAACCGGTTCCGGATGTCCAGCCGGAAGTGGCCAAATATAAAAGAGAACCAAACCCATGCATGCGACACATCAAACAGCGGCATTTTCGATAACCTGATGAACGTTTAGCAGGAAAACACTTTCAGACCATATTTGAACAGGTAGCGTTCCGGAACCGCTTCCGGGAGTCCGACGGAAGTGGCCAAATATAAAATTGAACCAAACCCATGCATGCGACACATCAAATCACGGCTTTTCCTATAACCTGATGGCCGGTTATTAAGGAAGTAGGCTCAGGGCCCATATAGCCGAGGGGGTAAACGCACGGGTATTCAGCATGACCATTCTGAGGGTGACGGGTTCGATTCCCGGTCGGTCCAGGATCTTTTCGTAAAGGAAATTTCCTTGACTTCCTTGGGCATAGAGTATCTTCGTGCCTGCCACACGATATACACATGCAAAATGGTCATTGACAGAGGAAGCTCTCAGTTAAAAACTGTGGAAGTGCTCATAGAACACTAAGCTGAGAAGCAGGCTTTGTCCCAGTGAGGACGTTACGCCAAGAAGAGGAGGAGCTCAGACCACATTGTGAACTGCCGGTTGTATTAAGGAACCAGTTCCGGATGTCTCCCCGGAAATGGCCTTATATTAAAGTGAAACAAACCCATGCATGCGACACATCAAACAGCGGCTTTTTCGATAACCTTATGAACGGTTAGCATGAAAATAGTATCAGACCATACCTGACCCGGTTGAGTTCCGATACTGTTTCCGGGTGTCCCACCGGAAATGGCCTAATATAAAAGAGAGCTAATCGCATGCATGCGATACAACAAATAACGGTTTTTCCGATAACCTGATGACTGGTTATCAAGGAAGTATGCTAAGACCACATTAGGGACTGCTGGTAGTGCCGGAATTAATTCCGGGTGTCCCTCCGAAAGCGGCCAAATATAAAATTGAACCAAACCATATGCATGCGACACAGCAAAGCGCGGCTTTTTTTTAGATAATCTTAATACGAACATTAGCAAGCAAATATGTTCAGACTATGCAGGGTGTTAGGTTCGTGAATGCAAACTTTTTAAGGTGTAATAGAGAATTATACATGGTGAAAACAAAATTTCTACGCGTATGGTCAAACCTCAACCGTTACCTAGTAATTGAACTTTGTATGTTTTTGACTTTGCTTGCCTCAAACTGGCTATAACTTGAAAATGGGCAAGTTTAACGCAGCTTTTTAACCCTCATTCGAAAGATTATTAAATTTCCTGCCAAAAAAGATCTTCGAATCTATTAGTTTAGGTAAATAACTTAGTTTTCCAAAGCAAACAAGCTAAAAAGTAGTGTTTGTTTTTGTAAATTATCTTTGAAAAATGCGTAATGCATTTGAATTTTCTCTTAGGCAAATTTGTGGCCCCTGTTCCGTTCTACAATTCGTTCTTTGACACCAAACGTCTAGCTCCTCTCGTGTTCTTGAAATTCCGAATTCAACATTGTAAATATATCAGATCATGAATTTGCAACTGTAAAGGTAAGCACGTTTTTGCACACTGTGCCGCTGGGGCTAGTGCACGCTGGTATCAGCGACGTCATGGTCGCATTTTTATTTTCTGCAGTCAAGTTTGCAGATTTTGAACAATCCTCGGTACCCCGTTACGTAATTTAGTTTTAGTCCTTTTCCTGTCAGGTGACACGCTAAATATAATTTACACAAAAGGCAATTTACACGTAAAAATACACGGTAATGAATATTATTGGGTCCGGACTGGACACACAAAATTTAATAGTTTTATTTGGTACATCGAGGTCTTGAAATTAGTCTATGCTGGTATCTTGTTTTGCACCGCGCACACAGTCTTGATCATATGCCGAACCACTGCTGCTGTGGTTATGACATAAAAAGACAACGCCGCCAATGTGCGTTGTAAGAATATAAAGGTTTGCACTCATGAACCTAACACCCTGCATTAGAGACTATCGGTAGTATTCCGGAACCGGTTTCGGGTGTCCCGACAGAAGTGGCCAAATCTGAATGTGAACCAAAGCCATGTATGCGACACCTCAAATCACGGCAAATTTTACATGGATCGTATTAAGCGTATAAGTGTTCTTAGGATCAGATAATGTCAACGTAAAGATTATGAGTACATATTCGACGAGAAAGGCACTACCACCACTAGGTGGATTAATCTGGTTTTTTTTATTGTTTTTTTAAATTAAACCAACTTTAACTTGAAACTTCTATGCATGATATGATTTAGTATTGATGAAGAGCTAACCAGTAATATCTCTGCATCCTAGGAAATTTGGAAATTAAGGGTACAATGGGGTTAAATGAGAAAAAACGTTCAAAAAGCTTGAATGACCATATAAGTTGACAAATAGCTTGTTTGGCAGATAATTTCTATACGAATGATTGATGTACTTACGACATTGCTTCAGCGGGGTGTAAAGCCTGTTTCACCCCAATTTCCCTAAAAGTATAATCAAATTGTTCCATTGCAGTTAATATAATATATCATTCATATTATAACATTCTGATTCCAATGAGTATACATGAAAGATGTTACAAATATGACGTTTGGGGGATAATGGGGCAAAATATGCTGCTGCTTATATCTCGGAATTTTGGTATTCAAGATGAAGAAATTTATAATTTGTTGGTGTTCTGGTTTTAGAGATATCGAGGTGAGTTAGGGTGATTCAATTTCATTGCAATACTTTTTGTGAGTCTCTACTTATGACGGATAGTGTATGTCTTTTAGAAATAGATACTAGATTTCCTAAGCACATCTCTTTGCACATCTGATCATAATCGAAATCACCTTCATCTGGCGTTGCGTTCATGGCAGCAGAATCTTTCCGTTTGTGGCGGTAGTACAATTTCGTCGACATACCGCCATAATATTTGACGAATTTTGCTCTGGGATGATTTTCTTGTCAGATGTTCTCGAACAAATTTTTGTCGTATATACAGTCTTTCGCCTGGTTGTTCGCTAACGAAGATCAGTGGTGGATATGGACAATGCAAAAGAAAAGTTTAGTAATTAATCAATTTTAATTGCACAAAAAACAAAACTCTTCAGGTTAGATATAAATTCCTCAAGATGTTGGTATTGACTTGATTTTTTGTATTTGGCTAGATACTTTGCTGTACGTACTGTGTAAAATCAGACACCCTGTCCAAAAAGGCTTGCACCCTACATTACATACATACACTCAATTCTTTCTTTTTCGACATAACTCAATCAATTTTCAATCAATCCACATTAAAATTGACGGTCAGTACTATCCGTATATGAAAAATCAAGTCAATATGTTGATACACACATCAATTCTGAGGAAATAATGTCGTTCATTTGACATTATGTCAAGGGAATTTTAATGATGCCAAACCCCGGACCGACAAAAAATCGAACCCAACACTCTCAGCATGGTTTTGCTGAATACTCGCGCGTTTAGCGCTTCGGCTATATGTGTTCTACCTGTGCATCAATCAGTCATTAATGAACTCGTATGGATATTATCTTTCAAACAAGTTATTTGTCAACTTATATGGTCATTCAAGCTTTTTGATTGTTTTTTTTTTATTCAACCCCATTGTACCTTAAATTTCCAAATTTCCTAGGATGCAGTGATATTACTGGTTAACTCTTCATCAATATTAACTCATACCATGCATAGAAGTTTCAAGTTAAAGTTGTTTTAATTGAAAAACAATAAAAAATAAGTTTATAGGGGAGTTTGGGTAAATTAAGCTCTAAAACTATATGCTGCCGTCACCTCGCGTCTATGGGGCTATGGGCAAACAATATTTAGGATATTTTTGGAGTATATAAGCAATGGCTCATCGTTTGGAAATGTTTGGAATCGGTGGTATAAGGATGGGAACTACTCATATTTGTATGCGGGAAAACTTAAATATAACCTATAATTTGAGATCAAACTCGTCAAAAATGGTTTCTTTAGGAATAAACCATGTGTGTTCGATCATTTATTAAGTTATTGTCACGTAAAAAAATATAAATAAAAATAAAAAATGAATTTCTACCTTGAAAATATACCATTGCTTAATTGACCCCACAACACCCTAAAATTCCAACATTTTTATAACTTTTTGTATGTGACGTTACTCAATGGGAGTGGGGCGATGGTATCCCAGCGAAATAATCATTAAAATCATAATAAGTGCCGTAAAATAACAGAAATTCTCAAATTTTAGGGGGAACTGGGGTAAAACGGGCTCTATAACTCGCTTCAGAGAAGTTGCCCGAACATGAATCATCCACCAACCAATTCTTGAGAAAATTTGCTTTCGAAAAAGCCATTGATGGTCACATAGTGTCTTGTATTAAGAAAGTTATTAACTTTTTCCACCTTTGGGCTTGATTTTGAACAATGTGCGGTGGCGAGAAGCGTGTTCACTTCGTAGGCCAGAGTATAGCGGAATTTGACCCGACATCAATGTGTGTTCTCCAAAGTTCGGCCAATGGACTTTACTTAGTCCTAGAATCTCAAGCTCCATACGACATGCCTATTGGCTAATTGTGCCATTTTACCATGCTAGGCTAGGGTTAAAGACACATTCTACCGTGACGTTACAACGTTTTGACGCATTCGTAGTCAGATTTTCCTCTATAACTCATGAAAACGAGCGTAAACCGCGAAATATTTTTTCATATTCGGATTCCTTGTAAAATTTCTGATATATTTGACCTATTGAACATTTAGTTTTCATTAGAAAAACGTGTTTAAAATGCGTATTTGTAGCGTGACGTTACAACGCGCTAGAATCCGACCCTCTCTAACGCGCTACCAACATCTTAAAAAATCTGCTCGGATTTTTATGTTATTCTGAATTTTTTTTCCACCATTGAAATTTATTGATTTGTTCTGCAATTCAATGGAATAAAACATTTAAATTTCGGATTTGTTTTTGAATGATCGACTTTTACATTTCGTGACGTTACAACGCCCGAACAGTTTCAAACAGGGTTCTGCTCGCGTTGTAACGTCACGAAAATGCACATCATGTTAGAATCAGAAAAATCATCCAAATTTACCCGAATTTGTGAATATATCATTGCATTATCTTCACTGCTTCAAGGGGAACTTTATTCTATTGAAAATCCGTTTTGTGATAAATGGCTCGGAGGGCCAAGTTATTGCTATCGATAGTATGAATACTCTTTCATGAAGGTTAATGACACCGGCACCCATCTTTGGTTCAGTATCACCCATATTCTTCTAGTTTTGTTCCAAAGGCAAAGACTAGCGCGCTGAGATCCGTTATATTCCACCGCCAGATATTTAAATTTTTCAGCATATAACTCATCACGCCGTCGAGATAAGGCACATTCTACCGTGACGTTCCAACGTTTCTACGCATCCGTAGTCAGATTTTGTACTTTAATTCATAAAAACGACTGTAAACCTCAAAATATTTTATCATATTCAGATTCCTTGTAAAATTTCCGATATGTTTGACCTGTTTAACATTTAGTTTAGAAAAATTTGTTTAAAATGCGTATTAGTAGCGTGACGTTACAACGCGCTAGAATTCGACCCCCTCTACCGCGCAACCAACATCTTGAAAAATTTGCTCGGATTTGTATTTTAAACTGAAAATTTCTCCCACCATTGAAATTTATTGGTTTGTTCTTCAATGCAGTGAAATAAAACATTTACTTTTCGGATTCGTTTTTTGGATAATCGACTTTTACATTTCGTGACGTTACAACGTTCAGTTTCAAACAGGGTTCTGCTCGCGTTGTAACGTCACGAAAATGCACATCATTTTTAATCAGAATTCTATTAAAAATCCGTTTTGTGATAAATGGCTCGGAGGGCTAAGTTATTGCTATCAGCAGTATGAAAACTCCTTCATGAAGGTTAATGGTACCCATCTTCGGCCTAGTACCACCCATATTCATCTAATATTGTCCCAAAGACTAAACCGTTGATATCCAATACTTCGCACCGCCAGATATTTAGATTTTGCAGCATAAAACTAATCACGCCGTCGAATTAAACATTTTTTCAATAATTTATGCAATGTCATTGATTCAATTAAAAACGCTTTAAGATGTGCGAGCAGTTATTGAACCAAAGACATACCTGAGGATCTGAATACCACTTAGGGGCATCAATTTATGTGATTCCAGAGACAAATAGACCTAATTCTGACAAAAAAAAAATCCATCATATACATATACATATGTCAGAGTCATGATTACTCAGAGAGTTAGTGTCTTCGGTAAAATTGTTTAATAAGTCAAAAATTTACAGCTGAGATTCAGACACACTGGGAGACGCTTATTAAAAGTTTACAATAATTTAGAATTTCTCAAAAAGTTTTCAACAAATTTTGATTAGTTGAGAAACTATTTTTTGGCAAAATCTTTGGGCACTTTATAAGAAGTTACAACATGTTGAATATTTTTTGAATAAATATAAAGTGCACTATTTTTCAAAATTTCAACTACCACTAGTCAGTTAGAAACTTGAACCAAACGGCTTTTAAACTGAAAATTCTGGACAAGATAAACAACTTTTCCAAAGACATCAACATTCTAAAAGTCTAAAGTCTAAGTAATTAGAGTCCCGAGATACATATGAGTTTCAATTTCGTAGGTGTTACGTCTGTTTGTCGGTGATTCTTGTTATATCAAAAATAGATGTAACACTGACGTAATATCCATCCCATATATTTCAAGATCCTAAAATTTAGACAGTTGGTGTCCTCGACAAAATTGTTTGGCTGGTCAATAACTTTCAATTGATTGGCCGTATGATTTCAAATCCTTCCACTAGGAGGCGCTAGAGGGCATACGCATTTTTAGTTTTACTTATTTCAGGATCGTGATTAATTGGAAAGATGGTTGCTTCATTAAAGTTGTTTGGTAGATCACTAGACTTTCAGTTTAATAGCCGTATGTTATTAATTTCTGCCACACAGCGGTGGTTTCAGTTTTCTAAAGCATGCCAATTTTATTAATTACCCAAAACACATTCAACAAGCCGAAACTTTTTATAAAATATATCAAAAATTCTCAAATTTTGACTGATAGTTCCTCATCTTGTTATCTGTAATATCTACAATTTGATTGACTTGATTGGTTAGCTCTACACAAAGATGGAGCGCTTTAAGCACAATAATATTTTTGACTGTGTTCTATTAAGTCTTATATCTAAGGAATAAGTGAATCAAATCAAATAAAATTTTAAAAGTTAAGAATTATATATTGATCTTTGATTACAATTTGATTTGAATACAATATGTCCTAAGTGAAAAAAGTTCCAGCTTGTAGAATACTTTTCAAGAAATTCTAATCCCTTGCCTGCTTTTGCAAAATGGAAACTAACGTCTTCTAGTGGCCAAATCTCGCATCTATTGGTAAATTAACTGCAAGTCCATTACTTACCAAACAACTTTGCCGAAGAAATCGTATTTCTATGTAAAAGGGATCCTGAGATGTATGAAATTTAAAATTTGTAAGTTCTCTCTCAAACTATCCATCAACTGTAAGTCTTTGACCAACTTAATAACTTTGTAATTTCGTCAGTGTTTCGTCTGTTGGCCACTCATATCACAGAAATTTTCGGATTGAGTGGTACTAGATTACGATTAAAAAAAATTTACAATATCGCAGTACAATTACATAGTAGATTTTGGCCAAACACCATCTCCCCGTCCTTCAAAAGTCTACGTAGTTTATAAACCGGCAATGGTACGCAATTTATAAACGGTATCTCGAAAAAGAGCTCATACACAACGAGAACGAAACTGTTTTGAATATAGAACTACGTTTGTCCAATTCAGAAGCCGTCCAAGCCAGAAAGATTTGGTCTTTTCCACAGAACTTTTTTTCGTGACGTTACAACGCAAACTTCAACCAGGTGAAACTCAGGCTTCCGTGAACCGATTATCTTTTTTTTTAATTTCATTTGAAAGGTCTTTTCGAGTACAAAGAGCATACAAATTCTCATATTTGTAACGTTTTCCGTATTTGAATTAAATTTAAAAATGTTGACTTTTCGTGACGTTCCAACGCAATAAAAACCCATACTATGATCAGCCATATTTCAGAGTTGTGAAGCCTTCCGATTAAAAATCTTTTTATGCTAAAAAATCTACATACATTTATCTACAAATGATGGAAGACTTTTAAAAAATCAGTGTGTTGGTGTTTAAAATACGATAGTTTGGATGAAAAGTGTGCCTAAAAAACTTAAAATCACGATTTTAATGTTAATCATAATCGTCATTCAATTTATATTTATCGTAACACTAATATCATGTCGAATACATTTTTGGATGAACAAAAGTAATGTAGAATGTGATAAAAATGTCAAATATGCCATAACTCAACTTTGAAAAATTGGTATTGATGATACGGGGCCCGTAGAATGTGTCTAAAACATTCCAAGTTCCAATTCTTGCTCGTTGTTTCGCGCTAAAGGTCATTGTCATTGAATCAGAGCGTAATCTTTCATTTTCGGTTTCTGTACCGGTTTTTGGGTTTCGAGAACAGTAGGTAGTTGGCCAATGGTACCAATATCACCCCATTTTAGGTTGGTCCTGCTGGTTTAGCTGCTGGTCTAGCGCTTTTTCTATCGTTCCCCTTACTACCATCCATCTGAGAAGCTGATGGTGATCTCGATGATGACGACGATGATGCTGCTGTTTGAGAAATAAGTGCATTGCAACCAAGCGGGGATGATAAATGGCAGTAAAGTCAAGTTGTTCTGGCTGGCTGTTGCCTTACTGCGCGCCCGATCGGAAGGAAGCTGATGGGGCAGGAGAGCCGGGGCGGAAGAGGTAGTAAAACATTTGCGGGAGACTACAAATGTTGTTGTAGGAGTCGGTACGTTGAGGGATTTGGTTTGAATTTTACAATGGAATCATTTGTCATGAATTTGGGAAAATAAATACAGATGATGGGTGATGTAAATTGTTGTTTTATTATGGACCGTAATTTGTTGGCAGTGCAGTCAGTGGAATACGGATATGGATGATAGAAATTCAACACAAATAAATTCGAACGAATTGATATTTTTTCTATGGCCGATATACTTTATGAGTTCAGTTCCGTGTTATTGGGAAAACTCAAGAATGAAATTATTAATAAAGAGATGAACCTGCCTAAGGCTGCAAATCCCTATATAATAATGTAATAATAATAACTAAATGAATAATATATGCTTTAAGCTAGGCTTTAAGTCAACAGTCATAGAAAGCACACATAAAATTTTATTGTTAAAATATAACAAAATAATTACCTAATCAAACCATACAGATGATCGTTACATCAGTTTCGAAACAAAAAAAAAAATCAAAGTCAAAAACTGCATAAGTAAACGAAATAATAAATAAATATAATGAATCCAGATGCTCGCAAACCATTTTTTAAGCACTGAACTGGAATTGGATATTCAGCAAAAAAAACACTTCTACGTAAGTGTGCAACACAGATTCTACCAATAACCAAAACCACGAAAGATGTTCAGCAAAATCCCCCATCTCCCTCTGCTGGAGAACGATTACAAATTCCATCAGTACGCTTCAGTTCCCAGAATTCGTTACGCATTAGGGCAATGGAAATTTTTCTCCCAAATGCAGTTTGTCGCATTCGCCCAGAAAAGTGTGTGTGTGCCTGTGAATGTAGGTGTGTGTCACCAGTTCTAGCATACCACAGAACCACATTCACACGGAATGGCGAAAAATGCATAAAATTATATTAAAATCGGTACTTTGTGCAGTAACGATAAAAATAGTTTAGTTTTCAATTTCGTGAAGATTACTTTTCTTCGTTCTCGGCTCCAGCACTAGTGCAGCAGCGGTGTGCTGCACATCGAATGAAGAGGAGGAAATTCTTCGTCTTCGGTTCGGTTTGCTTGCAGCAGAGTGAAGCTAGTGTGGCAAAATTGAAAGCTTCATTCATCGAATGATGCCAGAAGATGGTTTGCAGTCAAGCAAGCTTGCCGAGGGAAAAAATCCACCACTGCTGCTACTGCTGCTGGTACCATTCGAAGACGGCTGCATCCTAATCATGACGAAATTGCGATTTGCATCGCTGCCAATGAAAGGAGATGATCACATGGATTTGCGTTCGAAGGAACCGGGTTGTAGGGGTATGTGATATACAAGTTTCATATACGAATCGAGAAGGAAGTTTTCAAAGGAATAAAGAAATTCTACCCTTTTATAACTTCAGCGGACTGGTGCATATCGCACCCTCAAGGTTAGCTGCGTTAGCCTGCATCAACGAATATCAATGACTCGATTTTGGGAGTTCACTAAGGTAGCATGCTGTCAGGGTCGGAACCACGCCTGTTTCCAACTGCACAGCAAGCATCAAGAACCGATACCGCAAGCATAGCGATTCAACCTTCTCGCTAGTAAGGCCCAATCAGCCATCACACACAAGGACGTGTCGACATGGGACCTCCACCTACCCCGATCTTGCAGAGGACCCTTTTCCGACTGCGCGCTCAGATCTAACCCAGTAGACCGACGACGCCACGACAGCAACGCTAAAAGGATGCTCTCCCCGCGGACACTTCGCTGTAAGGGTCGATTTCGACCGTAGGGCACCAGTGTAACCTACGTAGCCTACTCCGAACCCTTGGACCACCTCTTGCATAGCTTCTGTACCAGGGTCGTGCAATTTCGAAAGGAAAACATGACGTACGACGACTGTAGCAAATCGTTTCCCATGCGAACGGACTGCTGTGATGCTTCATCTCTCACCCAGCAACACACTCGTTCGTTGCTGCTACAGAAACAAGTGTGTATGAAACATGGGATGATACACTTGGATTTTCGTTTCATTTATGAGTCATTGAAATACTTCAACATGCTAAAAACACTATTTAAACCACATTTTTAAATAGTGGTGCACGCCAATAGAATGATAATTATGTTTTATGAAAGAGGATAACAAATTCGACCACTTAAATCCAATTAACCGGCGCCCGTAACCATTGAGAGACTAGCGCGCACCAGTGAGACACTAATGCTCTGACGGGTGAAGCACAAGCAATGCGACCGGGTGGGAGACTACCGAGTGCTACGATGAGTGGAAAAGTTTTTTTTAACGACCGAGTCATTAGAAAAATGTATGAAACACTTGAAGTGACTCATTCAAATGTTGCATGAAAGTGTATCATTGAAACGAAATTGTACGCCCCTGTTCTGTAAAAACCATTCTCCGAGTCCAAGTGCCACCTCCTCTGTTGCTCCAAGACTATGTGGGTGGTAGCTTTTGAAATGGCATTCCAGGCAAACTCATCCTTCCACATCCGGACAATATTGCCCGGAGTTTTCTCCTCCCCGCATGTGGCAAGTATGCGGTCACGCATTGTGTGAAAACGTGGGCACACGAACAACACGTTTTCCGCCGTTTCCTCTGAACCAGCACAAACCGGACATTCAGGAGAATCCGCATGACCGAAACAATGTAGATACTGCGAAAGTAACCATGGCCCGAAAGGACCTGGGTCAGGTGGAATGTTACTTCTCCATGACGCCTGTTAACCCAACTATCTACCCTCGAGATCAACCTGTGGGTCCACCTTTCTTTGGCGGAACTGTCCCACACGCGCTGCCATTTGACAATAGTATCTTGTGCCGCGTATTTCGAAGCACTCCAATTCCCACCTGATAAGGATGCCGATAGGCACCATACCAGTGATGACGCAGAGCGCGTCGTGAGACACGGTACGATACGCGCTCAGGCACATCAGCCTGTAAGTACTTTCCAGCTTACGACAGGAGCATTCAGTACTTAGCGTAGTGCCCCACGCCAGGCCGCCATATCTTAGTATAGACGTAGTGACACTAGCCAGAAGCTTGCGCTTACTGGCGTACACCGCAGAGCTATTGGACATCATCCGAGATAGTGCCGCAATAGCTGTGGAGTGGAGGCTCTTTTACAGGCATAATCAACGTGGCTTCAGAAGGTGAGCTTGTCGTCGATCATTACGCCCAAGAGTTTGACGGAGCGCTTTGATGTGATAGTGCAATCACCTACTACACTGATCACCGCCTGCAGCTCTGACTTCCGGTTGTTCACAATCGTCACCTCAGTTTTGTGGTGAGCCAGCTCCAGTTTCCTGGTCCTCATCCACGCCTCCACAACCTTGATCGAGTGGTCGCTGGTCGGTAGTCAACTTCACCTCTTCGATCGTCTCACCGTTGACTTCGAGCGTAAAGTCGTCAGCAAAACAATCTTCACTCCCACTGGGTAGTCTAATTTCAACACCTAGTCGTATATGACATTCCATAACACCGGACCCAGGATGGAACCTTGCGGGAGGTTTCTGAGGTTTTGTGAAAGGACTTCCAACCCACCTCTGTGTTGTAAACTAGTACTCGATTCTGGAAGTAACTTCCGAGAATCTTGTACAGGTACCCGGGTATCCCCAGACGCAAGAGCGCATCGGATATAAATAGCTGGCCAGATGGTGCTATTGAAAGCATTCCTTACATCCAGAGTCACTACTGCACAGCAGCAAAACCGCCTTCTCTTATGCTCAAGTGCTTTCTCGGCGGTTTTTGTAACCGTCTACGGTCTACGGTCGACCTCCCCTTCCGGAAGCCCTACTGGCTACTTGAAGACTATTTTCACCCTCGGTGTATCTTAACATTCTATTGAGGATGATCTTTTCGAGCACCTTTCCCGCCGTGTCGATCAAGCATATTGGTCTATATGCCGACGGGTCTCCGGGTGGTTTCCCCGCCTTTCGCAATAGAACCAGTTCTGCCTCTTCCATGCATCCGGGAACACTTCCTCTTCCAGGCATATCTGCATAGCAGACCTGAGCACCCCGTGAGCTTCTGCAATAGCTACTTTCAAGGCCAGGTTCGGAACTCTGGCCGATCCTGGGGCCTTACCTACGCTAAGGGACTTGCTATTCCCGCAAGTTCTTCATCGGTGACCCTCTCTTCATCGCCAGCCCAAGTCTCCAGCTGTGTTACGAAAGGAGGCCGCGGAAAAAACCCTCGATGATCCCCTACAACATCTCTGGAGACTGCTCTGCATGTACCATTACACCTCTTGTCTTGGGCATCACGATCATGTAGGCATCACTCCACGGATTCGCATTGGCACTCTGACAGAGATACTCAAAGCAGGCCCTTTTTGCAGTGGCGAACACCGCCCGCCGTTCGTCGCGCTATATTTACCTCAGACCGTGCTCGCTGCATCCGCCGTCTAGCCCGTAGGCAGGTGTGGCGCAAGTCCGCAATCGCTTGAGTCCACCAGTAAGCTTGCATGCCCGAGCAGGGAATGAGAACAAACCTATAACAAATTGATAACTAATTTTGTTATTGATAACACAATGAAATCAAAACAAGTTTTCATTCCAATTTTTTTTATTTAATATCAAATTGAGATATTATTTTGTTATCATTTCAAAAACTCAATGATAATAAGATTTGATTTCAAAAGCAGGTTTAACATGTTTCATGAGAATTAAATAATTATATTTACAATGTTTAATCTACCTCAATACTGTACTGTACTACTGTACTCTATTGACAAAATTTACAATTTGATCATTCTGGGTAATAGTCATGCTAATACATTGATGTAAGTTCTTCTGAATTTTAGGCCGGATTTCTTCACCTCGGCTTAACTCGTAAGCAAGGCTTACCCATATAGTTAAACCTGGCTTAACGCCTAAGCCAGGGTGAAGAAATCGGCCCTTTAGTATCGTAGAAAGAGGTGTTAAGAACTCATAGGGTGTTGAGGAAATCCTATCCTTGAATCTAAGTTGTTAGGAGTAGAGAAAATATGAGTTCTTTACTAAACTGCCCATGATCGCATATCAGTCCCATCTTTGCTGGGTTTCCTATTCATATAGGACAATTATACGATCATAGGCAGTAAATGTGGTCTTAGTTGAATTTGTTTTTCTGTCATAGATGCTTTAACAACAGAGGTCAATCGCCTCTGATAGTAAGAAATGATTGAGTTTTCTTTCTGTTCGTGATTCTTCTGAAGTTAAATTACTTTCACATTATACATAAATTTCTAGTACGACAAAATCGCCTTCATATGATTTTATAGCATTTTGAGCGTTGAACAGTTCAAGGGTTCAAGCATAGAGCATAACATTAAACAGTAATGGTTTTTAAAATTATGTTAATGTTTGATAATTAAAAAAAATATATGATAATTTCTATTTTTTTTTACAGCCGCCATACATTATTAATCTCCTAGAACGCGCTTCATTAAGCTGATAGTCTAATTCAATCAGGATGTTTATGATGGATGGCAATTTTTATATTGTTGGATCTTTTGCAATGGTGCCCGTAAAATTAACTGTTTCTCCATACCACATACCAAATTCAGAAAAATGAGAAAATTGAAAATAGAAATGTCAGTGTTTCGATTTTACCATATAAATAAGTTTCTTTAAAACCGGGAAACAGTTCTTGAAAAACCGGGAAAAGCCGAGAAATAACCGGGAATTTCATTTACCGAGATGAGTGGTCACCCTATATCTAAACATGTTGTCAAATATTTTTGAGATTTGAACAACAGGGTAATTATTTCCAGTTAAAATTGACTCAAGACGGTGGGAATTGTCTTTCAAAACCGCACCATTCGCACTTTCATATGGAAATAACGAGAGTTCCACAGTGCTACAATTTTTCACACACTTTGATATAAATGAGTGAGTAAATGTCCATTAACCCTAAAATGGATACCTTCATGGCCTCAGTTTCGTCACCTTGCTGAGTGTGTTCCATCAAAGACGAGCTCTGAAAGGCGCCTGGGGTCCAATGGACCTGTCAAAAGTGACAAAAGTCGACTCGCCCCATTTGATTTATATTAGTCATCTCACGTCAAGTGAGACGAAACCGTCCGTCTCACCTCACACGCCGCGCAGAATAAGCCTGTTTATGATATTTTTATTGTAGCGAATGTTCGCCGAATACCTATAATCTTCGCTACTCTTAGAGCCAAAAAGTGCAATTCTGATAACTTAGCAACATTCACTTGGTGATTTACGTCATCCAAATTATTCTGGAATTAAGACCTTCAAGCTCCATAAGCTCTACTGAATCTCTTTACTTTATCGGTGTAGTTCCTCCAAAAAATCCTTCAGGAATTCTTCCAAGACTTTCGCAAAGAATTCCTCAAATAATCTTCCCAGGTATTCCTCCAAGAAATCCTGTAAGAATTCTTTTAGGATTTTTTAAAGAAATTCCTCGAAAATTCTTCCAGGAGCTCCTCCAAGTATTCTACCAGAAATTCCTACAAGAATCCCTCCAGGAATTTCTCCAGATATCACTCTAAGTGAGATGAATGCCCTCAGGGGTAAAATCTAAAAAAAAAAAAAAATATCACTCTAAAAACTCTGCCAAGAATTGGCTTCTTTAGCGGTGTTGAGATAAGTCCATATTCAGAATCTGCATGCAAAACTGAGCCGAAATCCAAATTTTCATGAATTTTGGTGCCCGGGAACCTATTTAAAAATCAATTTGAAGTTTGTATGGGAGCGATTTGTCGAATCACCCCTCGTCGCATTTTGTACTGGGCGGAGCTGTCAAGCAGTTGGCCAGCTGTCAAAAGGTGATTTCGAAAAATCTCTTCGAAATCGATTTTATATACCAAAATGAAGTTCTAAAAATCTGAAAAAATCAGGTTCAGAAAAAGGTGCTCTTTTATAAAAAAATCAAAAAATCAATACATTTTTCTTAACCCTGGAGCGGTCGCGTCGTGTACTGAGTACACGCACCATGAAAAATGCACGCATGTGGTACACAGCGTAAGCGCAGTGTCGCTGCAGGTAGTCAAAGACGCGACTGCTCGAGGGTTAATTTAAAAACCCAATTCCTCAAAGAATCCCTCTATGAATTCTTCTAACAATTACTCTTAGACTTCTGCAGAGAAATTGTCCAAAAAATCCTCCAAGAGTTTCACCAGGAATTCCTCTATTTCCAAGAAGCTCTCAAGTAATTTCTCTAGAAAATCCTCGAAGAATTTATCCCGAAACCTCTAGAAAATCGTCCAAAAATTACTCCAGGGGTTCATCCGAGATTATTTTCAGGCATTTCTAGACATTTTTCCAGGAATTCGTAAATAAATTTTTAAAGGAATTCCAACAGAAATTACTTCAGGAAATCCTCCAGGAACTTCATCAGGAATTCTTCGTGGAGTTCTTCCAGGGAATTTATTGAAAAGTTTTTCAAAAATTCCTCCACAAATTCTTCTATGAACACCCCTATGCTTCTTCAGGAAACCTTTAATAATTCACCCAAAAAAAAAACTCCTGAGATAGCTCTAAGAGTTCGTCTGAGAATTCCTTCAGGGATTTCCTCAGAAATACCTCCGAAAACTGTTTACGACAAAAATTCCTCCCGAAATTCCTCAAGAAATTCCTTCGGGAATTACTCCAGAAATTCTTCCAGGAACTCTTTCAGGTATTCCTTAATAAATTCTTCTTGGAACTCCACCAGGAAGTCCTCCAAGAATTCCCCAAGGAATATCTTCAAGAATTCATCCAGGAATTCCTCCAAGACATCTGCCTAGAATTATTTCAAGAATCCCTCCAGGAATTCCTCTAAAAATCTTACAGGGCCTTCCCCAAGAATTTCACCAGGGGTTACTTCAAGTCTTGAACTACTGCCAAGAATCCCTTCAGGTATTTCGCCAGGAATATGTCCAAGGATTTTTTCAACCCCAGGGATTCCTCCGAGAATTCTTTCAGGTAATTCTCTAGGAACTACTCCGCGACTTCTGCCCAGAATTCCTCCAAGAATCCCATCAGGAATTTCTCCAAAAAAATTCTCCAGCAAATTTCTCCTGGTGTTCATCCAAAACTTCTGCTAAGAACTTCTCCAAGAATCCGTCCAGGAAAACCTCCAGGATATATTCCAGAAATTCGTCCAGCAAGTACTCCAGTAATTCCTTCAGGAACATGAATTCCTCTAGGAATTTTCCTCGAGAAAACACTCCAAAGATTTCTCCAGGATTTCCTTCGAGATTTATTCCAGGAAGTACTCCACGAAATCCTGCACAACTATTCCCTTTGACTGTAAAAAAAATCCAGGGTAAAATGTTTAAAAACAAAGAATATATTGCATTTCTACCAAAAGTAGATCGTCCCGGGTGCCATATCCTGATGATATCGTATCAAACAAAACACGTTTTCAATCACAAGATCCTTACGAAGTTAAAATAAAATCTCATTTAAATATTTACTTATTCATGTAAATTAATGCCTAATGAAATATCAAAATGAATACTAAATTTGATATTATTTTGTAGTTATTACCCTATGGATTTAATAACTTCCTGAGAACTGCGTATGATATCAAGTCGTAAAATGCGGATTACAAAATGAGATATCAATTTGTTATCAATGAGAACTCATTCTGTTTTCAATTAGATATTCCAGTACATTATTTTGTTATCATTTTTGTTATGTTAACACCTAAGTCATACAAAATGAAAACTCATTTTGTTATCAATATTCGTGATATCTAAATAACTAAATTTGTTTTCAATTAGTTCTCATTCTCTGCTCGGGTGCCTAGGCATGGTCGCATCGCACGCACGCTAGAGCAGCTATACCAGCTCGTCCCCGCTTAAACCGAGTAGGCAGAGCGCCTCCCTGAATACCTCGTCGTTGAAGCCTTTGGCCTAGCCGCCACGACTTACGCTACCCACTGTCCGTTGTTGTTGTAGTCGATACTGTTGCGAACCACCAGGTGATTGCTATGCCATTGTCTACCCTCCAGTTCGGACAACTGATTAGGTCAGGATTGCAAAAGGCTATCTCGATATTCGACTCCGCACCGTTACGACTAAAGGGACTTTTGGTCCCTTAGCCAGATCGACATCTACATAGCCAGTGCCTCTAGCAGGATCTGATCCTGCTGGTTCGTAAAATGGCTTCCCCATTCCACGCCCCCGGCACTGAAGTCACCCGCTTTTTCCACAGGCCTTCCCCCTGTCAGCATGGTCGTCAAACAGTCCAGTATCTACGTAAACCACTCGATCAACCACCGTGGGGCGCATAACTGCTACAGAATAAGACTCTGTTTACTTAGGCGACCACGAAGCCCTCATAGGTAGTAGACATCAATTCCTGGACAACATGTTCACTCATCGTCCATTTCGCCGCCAGCGGGTATTCGGTATGCTATGATGGCGATATCTGTCCCCCATTCAAAAAAAGCCTGCCAAAGCAGTTGCATCACGGTGCTTCAGGTTCAGCTGCGTTACCTGCACTGTGATTTGTCAACTGCGGCTCTTCTGAAGGCCGGGTACCTCGGATCTACCGTTGGTGCTTGCTGTTCGTAAATTTCCCGGAAAAAATATCAAACGCTTAGGTGGATTCGTGCAGCCTTGTACCTTGTGACCTTCGCCACTGCATCGCCTACACAGCTTGCTCCTGTCAGAGCCTTTGCAGTCGCATGACTTGAGTCCTGGTTCCAGACACCTGAAGCAAACCTCCGGTGCCTCGTGTAGAGTCAGTTGAAATACTGATCAGCCCACCTTGAGCTGCTCTTCTTTAACGAACTTGTTGTCGTCCGCCACAGGTAGCTGTACCAAGGCCACCTGTGTAACTGCCAGGCCTTTTCGTAGCCTAACGGCTGCGGTGTTTACTAGTATCACACACTGTTTCCGCAATGCCTAGATTTTTCACCATTAGAGTTGTCTCCGGTTCTTACCCACACCTAACGACTTTGTAGATGGTGCCCTTGCGATCCTTGTCGCGTTTGAGTTCGAAGATCATTTCACCTTCACGAGTATGTCTAATATTGCGCACATCGGCTCTCAGATCCGCGAGCTGGGCGTTGCTTCTCATCGCAATCAAGAATTCCGAGTACTTGGACTATTCAGTCATGATGACGAGCGCGTCGTACTTCACATACTTGGCACCTGCCCTTCTACAATTTCTAGGCCATGTTCCTATGCTCTAGCACCTCATGCGGTTTCTTCTTCTGCTCTTCATTGGTCCAGGTGGCGTGCTCTCCCTATCTTGTGATTGCTGATGACCAATCAGTGGTCGCAACCCCCTTTTCCGTATCATCCGGGACTGGCCGGCCTTTTCAGACCCTTGCTTACCTTACCGATCAGGCTAAGGCAGGGGTGGCCTCTGCTGTACATAGTAGCCACTCGGTCCATGGCTGTTTGACTCCAGTTCCGCATTTTGCGTAGGGTCCGCAAATCGTCCTCCACTTGGTCGACCCACCAAGCTCGCTACGCGACACGGTCGGATGACTTTCGAGAACCATTTTGTCGGGTTGCTATCCGACATCCTGATGACGTGACCCGCCCACCGTAGCCTCCCGATTTTCGCGGTATGGACGATGGTTGGTTCTCCCAGCAGCTGATGCAGCTCGTGGTTCAATCGCCTTCTCCAAGTCCCGTCTTCCATCTGCACTCCGCCGTAGCAACACTTTCCGTTCGAAAACTCCAAGGGCGCGTTGGTCCTCTGCACGTAGGATCCATGTTTCGTGCCCATAGAGGACGACCGATCTAATCTGCGTTTTGTAGATAGTTAGCTTCGTGTTACGGCGAACTTTATTCTATCGTAGAGTTCTGCGGAATCCAAAGTAAGCACGATTTCCCTGCTGGTGTCGTTGTCGGCGGTCACCAGTGAGCCCAAGTACACGAATTCTTCAACCGCCTCGATTTCATCATCGGCGATATAAATTTGAGGTGGCGGGGTCGGTAATTCCTCCCTGGAGCCCTTTGCCGTCATGTACTTTGTCTTCTACACATTCTTGACTAATCCGATTCGCCTGGCTGCACTCTTTAGTCGGATGTACGTTTCCGCCATCGTCTCAAATTTACGAGCTATAATATCAATATCATCAGCGAAACCAAGCAGCTAAACGGACTTCGTGAAAATCGTTCCACTCTTGTTTATCCCCGCTCTCCTAATTACACCTTCTAACTCAATGTTGAACAGCAACCACGAAAGACCATCACCTTGCCGTAACCCTCTGCTAGATTCGAAGGGACTCGAGAGTGTCCCTGATACTCGAATTACGCACGTCACTCGATCCATCGTCGCCTTGATAAATCGTATCAGTTTATCCGGGAATCCGTATTCGTGCATAATCTGCCATAGCTGTTCCCGATCGATTGTATCATACGCCGATTTGAAATCGATGAACAAGTGATGAGTGGGCACGTTGTATTCGCGGCATTTCTGCAACACCTGGCAGATGGCGAACATCTGGTCCGTTGTAGCGCGTTCACCCATGAATCCAGCCTGATATTGCCCCACGAACTCTCTTGCAATCGGTGATAGACGGCGGCATAAAATTTGAGAGAGTATCTTGTAGGCAGCGCTCAGTAGTGTGATTGCGCGGTAGTTCCCGCAATCCAACTTGTCGCCCTTTTTGTAGATGGGACACTCGATACCTTCCATCCATTTCTCCGGTAATACTTCCTCCTCCCAAATCTTGGTAATGACCCAGTCTAGTGCTCTCACCAGTGCTTCTTCACCGTATTTTAGAAGCTCGCTTGGTAGTTGATCTGCTCCAGCGGCTTGGTTGTTTTTCAACCGGCCAACCTCCTCCTCAATCTCTTGGAGGTCAGGGGCCGGAAGTCTTTCGTTCTGTGCACATACTCCTAGATCTGTTACCACACCACCTTCGGTACTTCCAACGTCGCCATTAAGGTGCTCATCGTAATGCTGCCGTCACCTTTCGACCACCTCACGCTCGCTCGTGAGAATATTCCCGTGATTATCTCGACACATGTAGGCTTGTGGCACAAAGCCTCTGCGCGAGCGGTTCAGCTTCTCGTAGAACTTTCGTGTGTCCTTAGCGCGGTACAGCTCTTCCATCGCTTCGCGATCTCGTTCTTCATGCTGGCGCTTCTTCATCCGGAAGATTGAGTTCTGCCTGTTTCGCGCCTGTCTCGCCCATGCTGCATTCTTCTCGTTTTTCAAGTGTTCACATTCGCCGTCGTACCAGTCGTTTCTGTGGTTCGGAGTCGCGAAGCCTAGTGCTGTAGCCGAGGTTGTCCCTCCAGCCATCTTCAAGTGTAGCTGCGCCAAGCTGCTCTTCCGTTGGTAGCTGCAAAACGGTGAGTCGATAAGGAGAGCGTACAACATAGCTCTGGTCCTCACAAGTTCCTACCTCATGCTTCCACGTGTCAAGCGATGACAAAGACCGCCAGCTAAGAGTTGTGTGCTTAGCTGGTAGAGCAGCCTGGGCACTGTTGTCCTTCTGACTTCAGCTAGATTGAGGAGGTACGACCCGAGCTTCTGTTCACCAAGGAGGTGCGGCTCAAACAGCGTCTGGAGAAAATACGACTCGATGGAATCGGCAACGCTACCGCAGTTGCCACGAGTTGCTCGTGGGTCAGCCACACAATGTGTATCAGTTCTGAAAGTTGTAAATAATAGTAGCACGAATTCATTCTATATATATAACACACACCCTTATAGTGCACTGAGAAAAATTGCGTCGGTAGCAGCAGCGTACGCGAAGAACGGCTTGGCCGTTGTTTTGTCCACAGTGGTTCCGGGCACAATTGAGACTTAAATTCCAAACTCCATCGGAGTGTGGATTCTATCAAAAATTCATTCGCATACAGCTGCAGCACAGCACCGAAATGCAAAAGCTAGCAGATAAGGGGCTCCCGGAATTCCAACAATGCTATCGGTAGGTACCGCATCACTTCCCCGAAGAAGTACACAATTTTCTCTTATTCAAACTTTTATAGTTTACTCTCTATAGTTTATCCAGTACATGCACGTAAGTTGATTTTGATTGCTTTCGTCTAAATTGAAATAGTTGGAGAGAGCATCACCGAGATTGCACCCGGAAGTAACGAAACTGCAACACCGGAGCACCACCGGAGGGAAGGATAACAATACCCCAAAGTACAACGAAATGTGATGGTCCTTTGCCCTGGCGACCGGCGGTGGTGGCGATGCGATGGAGCGCTGTGAATGCCATCATCATTCCGTTGCAAACATCGCATCGGGCCAAGATTGCGGCTTATGCTGTCTGCATTCAAGCTATAGAGCATAGAGTTAGGACCTCCGACATCGGATGAATCAATGATGGGTTTGGTTGGATCCCATAGCGTGGAAACGTGGAAAGTGCAATCCGCAGCAACAATGACGACCGATGGGCGAGGATAAGATTGCCATCGAAGTGGAGTTTTTATGGCCCGATAATAAAGTGCATCTATACAGTGGGAGTAAATGAAGGATAGATGCTGTTTGTGAACCGGGCATTCCAATGTCTTTAGTTACTTTGTAAGTATTCAATGGAAAACAGTATATTGGGGAATCGCTAGTTGGGGATATCGAAAAGTGATTAAAAATGCAGACTTCGTCTTCTTGCCTTTTAATTTCGACTGGAATGGGAGTCAGCTTTTCTCTTCCTGACTTCTGTGTTCAATAAAAATTTTCACATGAATACCTTGAGATTTTTCTCAGGACATTGACCATTTTAGCCTTCGCATATCATCAAAAAAGATTTTTGATAACTATTTCCATTATGAAAAAAAAAATCTGAATCGTACCGGAAATCAAATCCAGAAACCGGTAGCATAGTGAGAAGTAATCAGCCGACCTCTATGACCTATGGAATGATTATATCAAATTAGTCGAACTGAAAAACGACTTCCCAGCCGTCTAATCTCCAGGAGTCATTAAACGTTGAATAGACCTTTCAGTAGTGTAGCACCATCAACCACCTCGCAATGACTCGCGTTCGTTATGGTTCCCTCTCGACCTCGACAGCACTCCAGCCGAACACAAACCAACAACAAGAGATGAATTTGAGGTTTCAAAAGTCGTTTTTATTCCGTCGGCGACTGTGGAATTGCTCTGGAGTACTTCCCATTCCGTTCCACCACCATAGGGACAATATAGTCCGCCCCTTCCCACCCAGCAGCAGTAGTTGGCATATAGGTTATCTGAATTTTATTTAAATTAACTCAACTTTTCCCTTCCATTGCCCGCCCAAGTTACGGTGTGTCCTATCCTCTCTAAACTGACGCCAACTAGCAACAGTACATTGCACAAGTTGATTGCGTCGCGCCATCTCTTGGTGCACATACTGTGCTGGTTGGTGCGCAGTGGTTCGGTTGTTGCCAGAGGTTCAAAATACACAATAGTTCGGCACGATATGTGACTGCTTCTCTCCATCTGTCATGGCAACATTAGAGTTTTGGCACTTCTCAGCAAAAATTGCTGGAAACTTTCACCTACCCCGGGCAATCAGATTGCCAAAGGAGATTAGGCTCTGTGGATCTCATTAGCCGGTGTTATGCTTATCCTAATGATTCTGCTTCGGATTTCAGTTGTGATGATTCAGAAACCGTCTAACTGTACTACAGGTTCCAAGAATCACCGCTTTCAGGATACTGTTCATGTCCTTCTTCAGTTCCAGCTCGTCTAGGGACCTTAGGAGAGATTTAGGAACAACTCCGGTTGCCCAAGGGAAAACCGGAACTATACGGACGTCCTCCAAGTTGCACATCTGATTCAACTCCTCCGCTAGGTCGTGGTACTTGAAACCACAATGTCGGGCCTGTTGGCACGAATGAGGACGTCTCGCGATCCCAGTACAGCTTTATGCAACTATTTTCCAGAACCGGGTCCGGCTGGTACATGTTGTAGGGTACAAATCTGTCGACCAAGTTGTGCTTTAAACCAAGCTGTTGGTGCACAATCTTGGCAACTTCGTTGTGACGATCGAGGGAGGCAGATCCAGCTAACACTGAACAGTCTGCAACGACATGCTCGATCGTTTCTCCTACTGAATTGCACTTCCTGCAGCGGTCCTCCACGTCTTCGTGCAATATGTACCGCCGATAGTTCTTCGTCGCAATTACCCGGTCCTGGATGGCTACCATGAAACCTTCTGTTTCCGAGAAGAGGTCACCCCGCACCAGCCACGCGTTCGACGCCGCCTTATCGATGTGCTCGAGCTCCAGTTGATGGGGGTGCGTCCCATGCAACTCCTTCTGCTTCCACGCTACGATCATCTCGTCAACGGTCTTGATGTCGCCGTTCAGCTGGTAATCCTCCTGCGCCAGATGCAGGGCGCTGTAACCGTGGTCAGCTTCACATACAGTGCGATACATTTCATGACGGTTCTGGCTTTCTTTGAAATATGCCCGCAACTGCTGGATCTGGGAGACACATAGTGCCTGAATATTGATGACGCCTCTTCCTCCTACTGCGCGTGGCAAGGTGACTCTCTCGATGGACGACTTTGGATGGCGCATGCGGTGCTTGGTGAACGCCACTCGTACTGCTCGTTCTAACGCCTCGAGGTCAGTCTTGGTCCACTTTACCACCCCAAATCTGTAGATCAACAGGGGCACAGCAAACGTGTTGATCGTCTTCACCTTGTTGGCGGCTGATAGAAAGCTCCTCAGAACACAGTTGACACGATGCAAGAACTTGTCCTGCAGATCCTTCTTGATCGCTAACGAATACCTCTCAGTTTCAGGAAGCCGAGGTATTTGTACGCTTCGCCTTCAACCATATTCCTAATCTCCTCCTGTTCGTTGGCGCGGAAACAGCTGGCGTCCACTACTTGACCCCGGCGAAGATGGACTGACCGACATTTGTCAATTCCAAACTCCATCCGGATGTCGTTGCTGAACACCGTCACTAGCTGCAACAGTTGATGCAGCCTCTGTACTGATTCCGCAAACAGCTTTAGGTCGTCCATAAAGAAGGTGTGGGTTATTCTTGTACTCCTTCCCCCACTTTCCAGTTGGTAGCCATAGTTGCATTGGTTGAGAGCTCTGCTGAGGGGGTTCATCACAAAGCAGAACCATAGCGGACTAAAGGTATCGCTTTGAAATATCTCCCTCCTGATGCTGAGAGTTCTGGACCGGAACACAGCTGTTTCGTCGGTAATTTGTAGCGACGTGCTCCACATCCCCATAGCGTGTTGCATCAGCCTGATGACGTTCCCGTCTACTTTGTACAACTGCAGTACCTTAAGAAGGTACGAGTGCGGTACTGAGTCGTACGCCTTCTTGTAGTCGATGTACGCCATACTCAGGTTCCTCTGCTTTTCGGTGGCTTGACCCACAATGACTGCGTCTATGATGACCTGGTCTTTGCAGCCTTGCGTGTTTTTGCGACACCCTTTTTGTTCCTCGGTCATCACGTTGTTGGCATCGCAGTGGGCACAAGCCCACTCCTCGCTATTACCGACGATAGCACTTTGTACAGACTTGAAAGGCACGTTATTGGTCTGTACTTTGCTGGGTCAGCTGTGTTTTGGTCCTTCGGCAGATGATAAGTGATACCCCTGGTAATGAACTCTGGTAGCTGCGTGGGGTCTTCTAGCACCATGTTGAAGCATTCCGCCATCCGCCCGTGGATCGTCGTGAGTTTTTTATACCAAAAATTGTGCACGAAATCGGGTCCTGGTGCAGCCCAATTTCTGGTAAACCGGGTAGCCTCACGTATATCCTGAGCGGTTACTACGACCGCGGTCATGTCTCCAAGTTCATTACACTGTCGCTGTTCTTCTTCCCATCGTCGCTGTGCTGGACAAGGTTCTCCAATAGATTAGCCCAGAACTGTGTGACGTCGCCAATCTCCGGAAGGCCCTGTTCATAATCAGGCTTATCGTTTCGGATGCAGTTGTAGAACTCCCTTTCGTTAATGTTGAACATCCGGTTTTGTTCTTTCCGCTTCGAACATTCTCCATAACGCCGCAATCGTTTCACAAGAGCACTCAACCGCTGTATATGGGTGTCGAGGATCTCCGTAATGTTGACTTTTGTGAAATCTCGGAGTTCTGCGGGCTTCACAATTTCATCAACACAACGAACTAGTCTCGTTGATCGATTCCCCTGCTTGTACTGTGTTAATCGAACAATCTTGGTCCGCAATGTAGCGATCCGGTTCTCCAAACGTCGCATCCACGCGGGTTTTTGTGTGCTGGGGCGTGTGTGACCTTCACCATCTCCCTGCGGGCGCGTTCGTAATCCCAGCGTCTTGAGAACAGCCACCGCAGCTGAATACATCGTAAACTGCAGATCCTCGAGATTCTGTACGGCCTCCAAGTACTGTGGCAAAATATTCTGGTTTGGGATGCTTACTGCACTTGTTAACCGATAGGAATTCCGCAGCTTTGGAATTCGGTGCCGGGACATGAGGTCTGTCCCACGGAACTGCGTGACTGCTGTGGCCATGTGGAGCGCTAGTTCGTCTCGTAGTTGCTGTCGTTATATATCCGCTGTAGATCCTGAAGCAGTGGGTGCAGTCGAATCACGACTCTCACTCGCGTTCGATGCATCCAGCCCATCAGAACTCCTTCTCGACGTATCGCTCGGTCTTGTCCTCTCCTCTCCCAAGTACCTCTGCGCTTCCAGCTTGATGCACTCCACTTCTGCAGCTGTGAGCATATTATGAGACATAATTGCTCGCTGTAATGTGTACAGCTTGTTCAAGTCAAGCTGGTTCGCAAAGCGAGGGAATCTCTCGTTGAACATTTCCAGCATCCACATGATCCGCTGCCGTCGGCCGCCTGCTAACGTGAGTGACTGACGTCGATCAGCCACAGCAACATTGACAGGTGCAGCATGGCCTTGGTGATTGCTATTGCTGCCGTTTCTGCTCTGCGTTCGTGGTACGGGCTGTGTCCGTTGACTGGAAGGCCGCTCTTGCACCACTTCCTCTTCAAGCCGCTGGCCGCTCGCTCTGTCCCCCGTTCCAGGACCAGCTCCATTGGGGGCTCCCTCCTCGGGCGATCACATTCTTCAATTTTGTCTTGTTCGTGTCTCCATTATGGGTGTGCTTTCATTCCCGGAAGCTACGGGTTCTACATTTATTTGGATTTATGAATTGTTTTCAAAAATTATATCTAAGCAATTCCTGCAGAAACTCTTCCAGAATCTATTCCTAGATATTTTTCATGAAATTATTCTATGAATTTCTGCAGTGAGTTCTCCAGCCAAGTTTTGCTGAGAATATTCCTTCAAAACTACATTTCTTTTAAATAATTTCTTATTTCTTTTGAGATTATATAATTTCAGAAAATATACAAGATTTTTTTCTTGGAATCATTCGAAGCATATCCAGGAGTTTCTTGAGAGATTCCATCAGACAATCCTCCAGTTTTCTCTCAACAATTTTTGAGAAAAAATTTGAAAAAAAAATTGCCGAATATCTGAAACATTTTCTGAGGGAATTTCTGAAAAAAAAAATCCGGGAGATATTACTAACGGAACCACAGGAGCAATTTCTGGAAAGAATCCGAGAATACCTCAAGAAATTAAAAAAAAAAATCCGAGGGAAGCTCTGTCAGAAGACAAAAGATTCTTAAGCCGTTTCAAAATCCTTTGCTGAAATTCCTTAAGAAAATCTCACAAGTCTAAGAAAGTCTCTGGAGGTTTTTTAAGAAGCTTTTGAAGGAATTCCAGAAAGAAATCGAACAGGAATGTCTCAAAGAATCCCTGAAACAAATTCTGAAGAAATTTGCAGTAGAATCCAAGTAAAAATCGCAAAAGTACTCCTGAATGGATTTTAGAAAAATAAGGTGAAATTTATGAATAACTTCTTGGAGAAATATTAGGAAAAACTCCTCGAGAAACGTTTGATGGAATTTTAAGAAAAGATTATTGAGGAATTTCGAGGGTAATTCCTGGAGAATCATTGCGTAGAATTCCTGGAGGATTTTCTGAAAGTACTCCTGGAGCATTCAATGGACATGTTTCTGAAGGAATTCCTGGAGACATTCCTAGATAAGCTTGTGTTTGAAAACACTTACATATTTCTAAAATAATTCATGTACAGTTGCCTATGATATATTTCTTAATCAATTCCTCAGAAAATCTGTGGAGAAATTTCTAAGAGTCATCCTTGGAGGTAATGCAGTAGAAATTCGCGTGAAAAACATGTGCGAAATATCTGGAGGAAATCTCTGTGTGGACTCCTGCAGAATCCCTGGAAGTTTTTCTGAAGAAACCGGTGGAGGAGTTCCTTGGTAAACTTTTAGACAATTCCAGAAGTTATTTCTGAAGGAATGCATGGAGCAAATTTGGAAGAAACCCTTTCAAGTTTTCTTAAAGGAACCGTTGGACAAAGTTTTGGAGAAACCTTCATAAAAAAATCTAAGGGAATCTGCAGAGAAAATTCTATTGGAATCCCTGGAGGAATTTCTGGAAAGAACTTAGCTGAAATTTTGAAAGATTTTCTCAAGATTATCTTGCAGATTTTCTGAAAATATTTCTGGGTGAATCCATGGATGATTTTTGTAGTAACTAAGAAAGACAATTCACACCGTCTTCAGCCAGAGGCTGCATAGACTGAACACATTACTTACACTAGACAACGGAAAACACAAAACGCCCAGTGACCCAGTGATGAATTTTTCGTTTTACGAAAAGTTTCCACCGACTGGAGCGGGAATCGAACCCACACTTGTAACGAGCGCTCGGGACGTCGACATGGTGTGTGACTAACCGAACGATCATTTGGTACTCTCAGTGTAGGTTTGAACCGCTCAGTATACTGTCGCCTTTTGTTCGTCTTTGGATTGAAATATATACTACAGTGATTGAAATAAAATCTGATTTTTTGCTGCCGCCTACAAAGAACATCATCCACAAACCAATCATCATGTTACAACGTGGGGGCTCAACCGGGATCCAACCTGAGGCCATGGATCTGCCTAATGCATCAGAATTGCATATTTTGAAACAGCGTGTACGGCAGCTGGAAGGCACAATACAAAAATTGCACACAGGGAAAAATTTCTACTCAGAAATCGAAAAATCCTTTTTGTAATTACGTTCTGAAAAACTTCACTTTTCAGTTGGCTGAAGTGTCATGAAAAGGCCTACTTTTCTCTTCTGATGCAAGTGTGCCGAAAAGTACTACTTTTCGGCACTCTTAAAGGTGCCGAAAAGTAGCACTTTTCGGCACTTTTGCCAGCACACACTTTGAACTGAATTTCGTGTTATCCGTAGATTCAGCTGATGATTCTACATCCACTCTCTAGCAGGAATATGAATCTAGACGACTTTTATTCTGATTCCCATGGCAGTACGGGTGAGAAAGAAGCTGGTGGAGGTACTTTAGCGACTTCTGCCTTTGCCAACAAACAACTGTTTGACAACGGGAGCTCGATCAAATGCTACACCATAGCCTACCTGATCGAATAAAAAAACTACACTGATGAGCATGGATGCTCGCACGTGGTTCCTCCTGATACATGATTGTGTTGTGACAATATATTATACTAGATAGGTATTCTTCGTAATTACAAAAAATGTTGTATGCAACTCGTTGCAAAACTCGATTTTTTCTGCACTCGTCGTATTTATCCAACTCGGCAAGCCTCGTTGGATAAACGTACGACTCGTGCCGAAAAAATCATCATTTTGCAACTTGTTGCATAAATAACTATTGTTTTCTTACTCAGTTTCCGTTAAAAGTGGGACAACCCATTGCCAATGGGTTGTCCCACTTTTAGCCGAAACTGAGTAAGAAAACAAAGGATTTTTCGATTTCTGAGTAAGGCTAACTCATTCATTGAGTAGAAATTTTTCTCGGTGCAGAATTTTCTTCATTCTGTCTTCAACATCAACCTACTCGGCGATAGAAGCGAACAAAGCGTAGAACCGAACAGTGCACCAGATGTTGGTGCCGTTAATACAGATGAACAACCACCAGCTTAACTCGCAGTGAATAGAGAACAGGGACGTCGTTCAGTATGGCAGCTAAACACCAGGGCAATACAATCAAAAAGTAGTCGGGGCCCGCGGCGCCATGGTCCACACGTTCGCTTCATAAGCGGATGGTCATGGGTTCGAACCCAGCCCCGGCACTTGCAATTTTTAGTCAGTTGCTCTTCCCCCCGAGAGCAGCTGGCACCTGACCCTCTTCGGAGCATATAGCTCTAACGGACCCGGAATTTTGGATATCGGCGAACCGCAACTCTCATAATGGACCCCCAATCGAACTGGAAAAGGAACAGCAGCCGCACATCAGCATCATCGTGCTTATCATTCTACCATGGACAGGGTAGAGTGAAAGAAGCACAAAGACAACCAGTTCAATAAAGTAGAATATAATAGAATACATTTAGGCGCTGTACAAAGTGGAAGTGCAGCGTCCAATTTTAATCGCTCACGTAGTACCCTAGTCGACAAAAGAGCTGTAAATTAGGTTAAGTGATTAAGAAAAAAACAATCAAAAAGCCTTGGTACAACGACAAATCCAGTCAATATACCGCTGCTGAATTTCTGCAAAGATTCAAAACATTCGTTCACACACAAAATGAATCACCACCTGATGAATGGCTGTTAAATACAGTGTTTGACTGTTTGTCAGGAGAACCTAAAATATGGTACCGCGCATTTTCATACAAATTCGCCGATTGGAGTTCGTTTAAGGTGCTATTTTTAAGGCGGTTTTGGGGAGGCCAAGCACAACGGTCGTTTATGGAACGCTTACAGCACGGTACATACCACCGCCAAGGAAGACTATCAAAAATGAGTACTTATTTTGCTAGAATAGTGAACCAATCTAGATATCTTACAATGCCGCCAACTGAATAAAAATTGCTTTTCCTATTAAGATTTCATTTTCCGAGAAACATTCATAACATATTGTCATCGCTTACAGAGCTGGAGCAGGTTTATAACTTCCGAGTTGGTGAAGATTTAGTAATAAATAGTAATTCTTAAATGTTATTATTGATAGGAATGCTTAATCTATGTAAATTTTGAGGAATAACTGAGCCAAATGATCGTTCTGGAGGGGGGTGTTGTAACGAGCGCTCGGGACGTCGACATGGTTTGTGACTAACCAAACGATCATTTGGTACGCTCAGTGTAGGTTTGAACCGCTCAGTATACTGTCGCCTTTTGTTCGTCTTTGGATTGAAATATATACTACAATGATTGAAATAAAATCTGATTTTTTGTTGCCGCCTACGAAGAACATCATCTGCAAACCAATCATCATGTTACACACTCCGAGGCTTACGATACGCCTAGACGACTGTCGCCGCTAACCACACGGTCACGAAGCCCACGAACGGATTTAAAAAAAATACCACGGAGGAATTTCATGGAAGTTTTTTTGACGGAATTCTTTGTAAAATATCTGGAGGATTCTCTCAACCCGGGAGCTACTTGACAGCTGCCGAACAACGTCAGCGTACCTAAAAATTTTGGTCCGGGTGGTACTGTCAGATTCAAAGCGGCAAGCGCTACTTTTGAAAAGGACGAAAGCCGACAATAACAAACCGCACAAACATATTAAAACATTAAACAGAAACCTTAATTTATTGTTTCCGCTTTTTTGTGGTAGATAAATGCAAATTGAGTGCGGCATGATGAATTTTGTTTATTAGAAGCGAAAATTATATCTATAAAACGAGTAAAGGCAAAACAGTCGGCTTTCATAAAATTTAAAGGAAACTCATATTTTCTTCTAGTGCGGTTATTAAGCACCAGCACGTAATAAATTAGGTTACTTATGGGTCATTCCATATGAAGTGACCGAGAAAAAGTGGAAACGTGTTATCGACCATCACGGATTTTGACCAAATTTTGTTGGAATGTTTGTTTAAATGGAGGAAGAAAAAATCCAAATTTTGGTGCCGATCGGATCACCCCTCGGCCCGTGGCAGCACCCCTCGTCTTTGCCAATACAAGAAAAATCCAAGTTTTCCCTTCCTTTTCTTAATTTATAGCTTTGATACTATAACATATACACATTTGCGACCTTCGGCTTTTTTGAAGAAAATTGTTGGAGGAATCCAGGAAAAATATTATTTTTTTGATACAGTGTTGCCAAACATGTTATTTTTCAATTTTAAAATTAAAAACGATTTTTCGTCGAATGAGTATATTTTGATTTCAAAAATTTTGATTCCATCGTGTTTATCAGACATTTTCCAGTCGAAAAAGCTTAACTCCCCGAGGTCTTTTTGGCCGTTCCAGAGATACAGCGTTTTTAAGCTTGAAAACCGTTTTTCTCTAATATAAAAAATAAGTCCAATTTACAAGTTTCGCTAAGAAAACATAATTCGATGCAATTTAAAGGTGATTTGGGCTGAATTGGACCAAGGAGAATATTAAACGATGTAAAAATAATAATATGACAGTGTTGCCAGTTTATCAATTATGGTTTTATTAGAATGGATAACTATAAATTGATAAAGTTTGAAATTTATGTATTGTAATCCTTATTTCAATTGAAATTCTACCTATGTAAACATTAAGGTTGACGAAAGTCTTGCCAGCCATTTTAATTTTATTGTAAAAATCTACATGAGAACTTTTGTATCAAATCAAATTATCAAGCAAGAATCATAAATTCCTTTTTTACAATTTTATTGCTATTGGAAACACTGAACCTTGATAGTTTTCGTTTGATGTGCAACTTTTTATTCTTCGAACAAACCTTTAATAAGAGCAGTGGTAAATTCAAATGTTCACTGAAATTTATTCGTGGTTCAGAATTATGCAGAAAAGCCAAAAAATCCTAAAAATAAGTTCAGAATTACGAAAACCCATTCTGGATGACATGTTATGCCTTAACGTAAAAGTTTCTATTCATTTTATTTCTGTTTATCCATTGTTTTGAACTTGTACGGGGAAAGGAAAGTTCTTAAAAGTGAGTTCAGTCAACTTCATTAACTCACATACAGACAGAGTACTTTGAGTAGAAGTTCTTTTTACCCAACCGCCAGTTCAATTTACTCAAGGATGCCAAAAGGGCACAAAAGTTAGTTTAAATGTAAAAGTTTCACGAGAAGGATTTTTGAGTTCCCGTAGAGTTGCATTGTTTCGCACATGAAAAAGGACCAAGTGAAGGATTAGATGGCACATTAAAAAAAAAAAATAGCAACCCGGGAGTGCGTACAAGGTGTAATTATCCAGGCACCTAAACAACATTAAGATTGGTTAAAAATGAAATGGCTGTTAGGTAAAAAGAACTTCTACTCTAAGTACTCTGTCTGTATGCGAGTTAATGAAGTTAACTTAACTCACTTTTGGGTTCCTCACAAGTTCCTTTCCCCGTACAAGTTCAAAACAAGGGATAAACAGAAAAAAAAGAAACTTGTGCGTTAAGGCATAACATGTCATCCAGAATGGTTTTTCGTAATTCTGAACTTATTTTTAGGATTTTTTGGCTTTTCAGTCCGATTGTGAGATCAAAAACAACCTTATGTTCTCTTACTCCAACGTTTCGACCCGTATCAGATCTTTCTCAAGATGCGATACGAAGCGTCGGAGTATGAGAACATAAGGTTGTTTTTGATCTCACAATCGGACTGAAAAGCTGAAAATCCTAAAAATACACCAAGAACAGTCGGAATCAATTTGCGTAATTCTGAACCACGAATAAATTTCAGTGAACATTTGAATTTATCACTGCTCTTATTGAAGGTTTGTTCGAAGAATAAAAAGTTGCACATTAAACGAAAACTATCAAGGTTCAGTGTGGCCAATAGCAATAAAATGGTAAAAAAAGAATTTATGATTCTTGCTTGATAATTTGATTTGATACAAAAGTTCTTTTGCAGATATTTACAATAAAATTAAAATGTCTGGCAACACTTTCGTCAAACTTAATGTTTACATAGGTAGAATTTCAATTGAAATAAGGATTACAATACATAAATTTTTGACTTTATCAATTTATAGTTATCCATTTTAATAAATCAATAATTGAAAACTGGCAACACTGGTATATTATTATTTTTACATCGTTTCCTATTCTCCTTGGTCCAATTCAGCCCAAATCACCTTTAAATTGCATCGAATAACGTTTTCTTAGCGAAACTTGGAAATTGGACTTATTTTTTATATTAGAGAAAAACGATTTTCAAGCTTAAAAACGCTGTATCTCTGGAACGGCCAAAAAGACCTCGGGGAGTTAAGCTTTTTCGACTGGAAAATGTCTGATAAACACGATGGAATCAAAATTTTTGAAATCAAAATATACTCATTCGACGAAAAATCGACTTTAAATTTTAAAATTGAAAAATAACATATTTGGCAACACTGTATCAAAAAAATAATATTTTTCCTGGATTCCTCCAACAATTTTCTTCAAAAAAGCCGAAGGTCACAAATGTGTATATGTTATAGTATCAAAGCTATAAATTAAGAAAAGGAAGGGAAAACTTGGATTTTTCTTGTATTGGCAAAGACGAGAGGTGCTGGCACGGGCCGAGGGGTGATCCGATCGGCACCAAAATTTGGATTTTTTCTTCCTCCATTTAAACAAACATTCCAACAAAATTTGGTCAAAATCCGTGATGGTCGATAACACGCGGTGTGTACACTTGGTGTGGAATGACCCTTATGTTAACATGTGCTAACATTTTACAGCTACATATCTGGTGGCAAAGCCAAAATGGATGTTGAAAATAATCATTTGTTGATGTTTTTTTCGAGTTTGATCTTCGGTTTGGTCTAGCATGCGCAGTCACCAATTAATATGGAAGACCGTTCAAACATGTGCTTTTATTACATTTCTTACAACAATTAAAAAAGAAAAATCAAAATAATTTCAATTTAATGAAAATTAGTTTTTGCGCTTCTGTTGAATACGTCCTTTACGAAACGCTAGCCTCTTCTTGGCTTCCACTCCCCACGAAACAAAAAGATGTTTTCGCATGGACAAAAATTGTTGCGTCAGTGAAGGATGGACCCGTTGTTTACGAACACTAGCGACATCTGCGATTTGCAAGTAGGTACGCGAAACTGAGCTCATCTGTCAAGTTACGGGGGGGTTGGATTCCTTGAAGGAAAATCTAGATAAGGTACCCCGGGGCAAGTGGGACCTAAAAAAATGCTAGTTTGCTTTTGTCAAGCCAAAAAATTCTTAACATAAATGATTTTATAATTCCAATGGTTCTAAAAGACATTGTTGGTATATTTCTTCTTATTAACGGGCATTAGAACTGTTTTAAAAATTTTACATTTTGTATATTATGCATATAATGAAAAGTTGAGCAGATCTTCATTTACTCCGTATCACGGGGCAAGTGGGACCTATTCGGAATGTTTGTACAAATAGCTTAATATACTTGCTGCATATATGTAAGGTAGCATGAATTATAAATATCTTATACGAATAACTATGTTTAGCGATTTATGTTGGAAAAGTTTTGTGGTATCGGGCATAAATTACGTAACATATATAATAACGAATCACTGAGAAAAAAATTGATTTAACTCTTGCAGCTCGTGCAAAACAAATTGGTTTTAATTATACAAAAAGCGCCCATAGGCTAAATGCCGAAAGATTTCCAAACTTACTTTTCATATTACGTAGTTGATGAGTCTCGCCAAAAGATTTTTCAAGATTTACAGATGTTATGTTTTCCCTTACATAATTTTACGATCGTTAAATAAAGATTTTCAAATCGTGAACTTCAAATAAGACGTTTTCAAAAATTTTCATACTTTATGGCCGGTTCCTTAGCATTCAGAAAAACTCATTATGCAGCGAAAAACGAAGGCATAATAGAATTTGCTTGAACGAAAATATGGAAAATAGATGATTTCGAAAAAAAAATATGTTATATCAAAGACATTACCATTTTAAACAATAGCTTCATCATCAGAATAGAAGTAATTAAGTATAATTCAACGATTTAAGTAAGGCGCCGATTTTTACTTTACTTTTGTGTAAATTTCGACTTAGGCTGAAGAAAGCGAGATCAAACTATGAAATAGTGTTTGTTTACTCTCATAGGTCTCACTTGCCCCAGTTGTTGAAATGCACTGGGGTAAGTGAGAACAGTTAACAAAAGGTAATAAATGAAAATAAATTCCAGGTTTTTCGCTTAAAATAATTTGCAAGCACTCCAAATATTATCCTGAAACCGAAAAAGTTTTACTTTATTTGTTATTCTATTTTTAAACGACGAATGTGGTAGAGTACGTTAATCTCACTTACTGAATTGAAAATTACATATGAACAACAATAACATATATGGTCTTTTTATGGTGAGAGCAATAACAATTTTTGAATTCAAAGTATCCGTTGAAATGATACCTATGTTTTCTATGAAGAATGTTTGCCTTAAAACTTACAAATAAAAAAAATAATAGCTGTAGGTCTCACTTGCCCCGGATTCTCACTTGCCCCGGGGTACCTTATTTTTTTTGAACAATCCATGGAATATGCTTTTTTACAAGGGAACCTTGGAATATTCCCGATAATAAAACGCCTGGAGGATTTTCTGAAGGAATCCATGGTGCAATTTCAAAAGCATTCCAGGAAGATTTTATAAATATGTTTTAAATTATCTTATGGAGTAATTTCTTAACGCAAAAGGAAAGTATGATTTTTACCATGCCTGATGTCATTATTCACGTGTTATGCATAAAAAACACTAGTTATTATTTTAGGTATTTCACCTCTTATGCATGGCTTCATAATACCTCATTCTGGTTGTAGGTAATCGGTTTTCCATACCTGAGTTTGGTATTCTTTGGCTATTTTCTCCTGGTCGGGCTAACGTGCCGGAGAGAAGAGACTCCCATTCTTATCCTTCACATTTAGGCTCGCGGCACGAAGCCGCTGCGGGATGTGTTGAGTTTCTGATAAAACATCTGTGTTTTCTTAGAACGGCACAGCAGTTCCATTTGTTCACACTACGCTTCTTTCAGCCGCCGTTTTTTCCTGAAATGACGTGTCTGCTGTTTTCGCTGGTATTTGAATTGTTCAATATTTTGCCGGGTTTCATACTGCAGCATTACAGCCTGCGCCCCATTCTACTCGTAAAAAACCGCTCTGAATTTCTCGTCGAACCATCTGTTCCGACGACCCATTTTTGTACCCGACAGTGCTGTCGACTGCTTCGTTGATGACTGTTTTAAAGCAGCTTCTTGAGGGGCCACATCGAGCTCACCTCGTATGGCAACGCTGCCTCGAGATTCCGCGTGTGTATGCTAAGCCGGTGTTATCACCACGATAGGTCCTGATGTCGATAACACAACGTAACAAAAATCAACTTTTGGTCTGTCTCAAGAGCAAACTTATGTGTCTCTGATAGATTTTGGGCCGCTGAATACGAATCCGGGCTCAGATTTGCTCCAACACGTCACAATTTTGAGCTATACCTCAATTTATAGGGCAAAATATGCGATTTTGGGCATTTTGCACTGTAAGTTATTAAGCATGGAAATATTTTCTTTAATCAATCAAAAGGTTAGTTGGTCAATTAACATTTAAATTAACGACTCATGCAAAATATTTCGTTTTACCAAATCGAATTTGATAGTTTTAAGCGATTTATGTTAGGTACGATATTTCCCATACAAGTCACCCTCCAAAAGTTGCATGCAAGTTTTCATACTAACATAAAATTGAGGTATAGCTCAAAATTGTGACGTGTTGGAACAAATCTGAACCCGGATTCAGATTCAGCGGCAAAAAATACTTCGGAGACACATAAGTTTGCTCTCGAGACAAAAAATGTTGCGCTGTGTAATGTATTAGAAGTGCCATTCATCAACCAGACCCGAGCAGAAGAAAATATCAAAAGCATAATAAAATATGTTATTTTGGCATAATAACTGTATAATGGAATCAGTAATTTTCATGTTATTAACATATCTTATTATGTTATAAACTTGTCTGTCATAAGCGGCAAAATAACAAAAATCATAACAAAAAAAAATGTTCCTGGAAAACCAGTTTTATAACATGTTTTGTTAGATTCAATAACAACTTAATAACAATGAATCTTGCAGTGAATATGAAAACTTGTTATTGTTATGTTATAGTTCATCACATTTTTGTACATTTTCAATAGTATAATAATAACAAAACTTAGTCTACAACAAAGTAAATTATTGAAGTGTTAATTAGTGGATGAAACTTAATAACTTGATCAAAACAATATTAGATTGCCCAACAAAACATGTTATAAAAAAGTAATACTTTGATAAGTTGATAATAACAAATTATGATACAAAAACATGCTATGTGATTCTGTTGTTATGAATTAGATATTCTCATCTGCTTGGGGAACGTTGTTGATTCCATCTACTGTGATCTACTGTGATGATCTCTCACAAAAGTAAGAATATTTTTAAATTCCATCATTTTGCTGCCACTGTGCCTCAGCAGAAATGCAAAAAGAATGAAAAAAGGACGGAATGAAACACAGCCATTTTAGTTAATTGCTCTATCACTTTTTAATGGCTACACGTATATTTAGCAGCGCGTCACTACTGTGTGGTGCGCGATGCTTTTCCACCACTGCTGGCTGGCTGCTTCGAAACCAGCCACTGGCACTGACTGGTGTGGATGAATCCTTTTGCACCACCACCTCCGTTCACAGAGCCCACAGAAGATTTCGAGCCGGAGGATGAGCTCCGCAGCTCTGGTGAATTGGTTGGCACTATTTATGAGATCACTAGTTTTTATTAGTGGCACCACCACTCGAATGCAGAATCACTCACCAGAACCCATTGCTCAACTGGCAAATGAAAGAATTAATGGCCGGTTCAAAGTGGTCGAGATTGGATTGGAGAGCGAACGAATGAGTCGCCCTACCATCAACGAAAGAGGGATAATTTCATGCATTTTAACTTTCAGGTGATTGGGATGATTGCTAACGACATTCTCATTCGTCGGAGTGCGATTTTCGCTTTGCGGGAATGAAAAGCTTGGAAGTGGTACGATCCTGCCCTAAAGTGGATTAAGGCAGAGTGTTGTCAATGTAATTTACTCTGAGCATTTGTTTTGTTGACTTATGGGCTCATTGACAAAAGAAAACTCTCAATTAACAACAGTGGCAATGTTCGTGGAATACTGCACAGGTCACAGGACACGTTCCAAACAGTCTGAAAATAAGCTTTATTTTAAGGACAGACTTGTTAAAATCCCAAAATGGCCGCCACAATGGCCGACTTTGGCACCAACTCACGATTTAGAAATCACAAATCTCTTTGTAAACGAAACCAGCGCACATGAGCTTCTTATTTTAAATTTTTTTAAGTGAGCAAGAACAGAATAATGAGATGCACTGTTGCTTGAAGCTTGCTTTTTGAGATTTGTGCGTTTGAAGTTCTGATGCACTGTTGAAGCGGGATTTCAAGACGATTGTCCTTAAATTCTCATGTTACCCTACAAACACTTACACCTGTACATGTACCTTCCTCTAATTTAAATGGAACTGTTTTCTAAACAAACATGCTAACCACTGACCGGTGGCATGTTATTTCAAATCAATTACTAGCCGAGCTGCTGCCTGAATGACGTTTTTAATTTGAACCATTATATCACGGTTTCCAAACTAACTTCGATTGACTTCAAAACAATAATTGGATGGGGATGGCTGCTTCCCGAAGCTCTGTCTGGCGTAAAGCGTATATGTAACACATTCCAGCGGAAGCACTCGTCAGAATGCTGTTGTTAACGGTGCGCTTTTGCGGTGAGTGGCCCTCATCCATCATTTCGTAAATTCCGCTTAGTATTTACGGGCTGGTTCGGTGCCGATTACGTAGTTCGAGATTTGAATCCCGGCGGCTGGTGGTACTGGAATCTCACCCGGAACTGAACCGTGTACGTGTGTTATGGACCTAGGTTACGTATCTAAAATTTGAGCCAATTTATGGCACTCATAGAATACTGAGATGCAAATTAGTCGGTACTCGTGTAGGATGTATTCGATTTCTGATACTGTTCTAGATTTGAACGTATGATAGTTTTTATGATACAACTAGTGATTCATGCGTAAGCGCCACAAATTTCAACACTGGCGTAAAGCGTATATGTAACACATTCCAGCGGAAGCACTCGTCAGAATGCTGTTGTTAACGGTGCGCTTTTGCGGTGAGTGGCCCTCATCCATCATTTCGTAAATTCCGCTTAGTATTTACGGGCTGGTTCGGTGCCGATTACGTAGTTCGAGATTTGAATCCCGGCGGCTGGTGGTACTGGAATCTCACCCGGAACTGAACCGTGTACGTGTGTTATGGACCTAGGTTACGTATCTAAAATTTGAGCCAATTTATGGCACTCATAGAATACTGAGATGCAAATTAGTCGGTACTCGTGTAGGATGTATTCGATTTCTGATACTGTTCTAGATTTGAACGTATGATAGTTTTTATGATACAACTAGTGATTCATGCGTAAGCGCCACAAATTTCAACACTTATAGAGTAAAGTGGGGCAAAAGTTCAAGTGGGGCAAGAGCTTCTTTTGAAGTTTTTGAGCTCAATTCAAATTACTTCTTTGGGGTGTCGAGGTTGTTCGAAGACTATTTGAAAAAGAGTCCTTCACTCCAAAAATTATGAAAATTGATATGAAGATTTGGAAATCTTATTTTATACATAGTGGGGCAAAAGTTCGAATTGTGGGGAAAGAGTTCGAGTCATGTGGCAACTTTAGGTGAAAACCTAAAATTCTGCAAAATGTACATATTATCTCAAAAAATGATGGAGTTAGTGAGAAAATTCGATCGTATAGTTGAAAAAAGAAAAGTTGTTTTATCTGAATTTGGCGAAAAACTACTAATTTTTGGTGTAGTAAATGGTGGGTAAAATCCAGATCGAACTTTGAAGTGTATTCCGGTTCCAGCACCAAATGAGCTGTAATGAACTGATCTCTGAATTCGAATAAGCTAAACATTTGCAGTATCAATATTCAAAGTCTGTGTGCCAGACAATTCACTAAATTTCATGAGTTTCAAACGTGTTTTCTCGATAGCAAATTAGATATAATTTGTCTTACGGAAAGTTGGCTTACTGAAGAAATTCCAGATGATTTGATTTCTTTACAAGGTTATAAACTAGTTCGAAATGATAGAATCTACGGTCGTGGAGGAGGTATTTGTGTGTACATAAAAAATGATCTGAACCATAAAATCCTTTCGATGTCAGAGCATCTACTGGATGCAGCTTATTCCAATCTCACCGAATATATTTTTCTTGAAATTAGGTACCAACAACATAAATTTGTTTTGGCTACAATTTACAACCCCCCTCAATCAGATTGTTCTCAAGTTTTGTATGACAAATTTTCCGAGCTTTCTTTAAATTACACAGATGTCGTTATCTTGGGTGACTTTAACACGGACTGGAGTAAACCTTCTTATAAAACAGACAGATTGCGTAGTGTTACTGATTGCTTTGGTCTAAAGTGTGTCAATACAGAGCCTACACACTTTTTCACAAGTGGTTGTTCTCAAATAGATCTTGTATTTACTTCTGATATTCAGTTTGTTAGCAACCTTCATCAAGTATCCGCCCCAGCGTTTTCAAAGCATGATATAATATTTGCATCACTTAATATTCCCCGCATCGAATGCAATAGTGTGTATATGTTTCGTGATTACAATAGCGTAGATATTCCATCACTCGTAGATGCGATCGATTCTGTAAATTGGGACGTTTTTCGTAGCATAACTGACACTGATGTTGCTATCGATTTGTTCAATACAATTCTATCAGATTTGCATGATGTTTTCGTACCTCTTCGCCGTTGTAATCCAAAACGCAACCCATGGTTCACTCCTGAAATTCAGAAGGCTATGATTGAACGCGATATAGCCTATAGACTTTGGAAGACTGATAGGACTTTTCATCATCATGCTCAGTACAGAAGATTACGGAATAAAGTTACTAGCTTAATAAATGCCGCGAAGTCCAATTACGTTGATTATCGCATCAATTCCTCTAACTCTAGTCAAAATCTGTGGAAAAAGCTAAAGCAAATTAACTCTATAAAACCTTCTACCAACCAAGAAAAATGGGAACATTCTAGCGACGAAATTAATGAATTTTTTGCAACCAACTTTAGTGATAGTAGTAACGACTCCATATTTGTAGGTAATGATAATGGATTTTGTTTCTCTCCCGTTGATGATGCAGATACAATTTTGGCAATAAAATCCATTACATCTGATGCAGATGGCTTAGACAACATACCTCTAAAATTTATCAAACTTGTTCTACCTTGTCTAGTTACAAAGATAACGTTTTTATTCAATTTGATTATTAAAACTTCAAAATATCCTCGTGCTTGGAAATGCGCCAAGATCATCCCCATTCGGAAAAAGTCTAGAAGTAACACTCTTGATAACCTTCGCCCAATCAGCATACTTCCGGCCTTGTCAAAGGTATTCGAAAAAATTCTCAAATCCCAAATCCAACAACACATCCAAGCTCATGACATGCTGTCACGTTATCAATCTGGATTCCGCTGTGGGCACAGTACAACAACTGCCGTCCTTAAAGTTCATGACGATATACATGCTTCAATCGATAAAAGAGGGGTTGCTTTTTTACTGCTTATAGATTTTTCTAAGGCCTTCGATAAAGTTTCGCATGCTAAATTGTTACGTAAACTTTCATCAATCTTCCAGTTTTCTAGTTCTGCAGTTGGATTGGTTCGTACATATCTGTGCAATCGTACTCAATCAGTGTTTGCCAATGGAGTTTACTCTAATAGTGCTAGCATTACCTCTGGTGTCCCACAAGGCTCCATTTTAGGACCCTTACTTTTTTCATTATTCATCAATGATTTACCTGATGTACTAAAATCCTGCTTCATTCATTTGTTTGCTGACGACGTCCAAATTTATTTTCACTCCTTGGATTTACCTTTACATGTTATGGCCGACTTAGTGAACGCAGATTTGGCAAGAGTAATGAGATGGTCTGAACGTAACTTACTTCCGATTAACGCGTCCAAAACTAAAGTCATGTTTATATCGAGAAATCGTGTTACTTCCAGGCTACCACAAATTCACTTTGGTAATGATACCTTAGAATACGTTGACAAAATCAATAATCTTGGGTTCGTGATGCAAAATGATTTGGAATGGAATAGTCATGTAAATGCACAGTGTACCAAAATATATAACGGATTACGACTGCTTAGACTTACTTCTTATAAACTACCTGAACAGATTAAACTCAAACTATTTAAATCGTTGCTTCTACCCCATTTTATGTACGGTACTGTTTTTCTTCTGAATGCTTCAGCGGTTTCACTAGATAGATTGAAAATTGCTCTGAACTCTTGTGTGCGTTTTGTTTACAATCTAAACCGTTATTCACATGTTACGCACTTACAACCTAATCTGATTGGATGCCGATTTGATGTCTTTCTTAAACTCAGGACATGCTTAACAATGTTTAAAATTATAAATTCCCTAACGCCAACATACTTAAGCGATAAACTTCAACCGCTTCAAAGCAACCGAAACCGTAATTTCCTTCTTCCACGTTTCAACACTTCCCATTACAGAAGCACCCTATTTGTGCAGGGCATTAATTATTGGAATGAACTACCTTCTGAGCTTAAAAATCTCCGAAATCTGAGTGGATTTCGACACGAATGCACCAATTTGCTAAATAATATAGACTAGCATATAATACGTATTAAGATATTAGATTTAAGGTTAACAGAGTTACTGTAAATGAATTTTTGTATACTAGTTAAAGACCACTCCTCGAGGCCGGATGCATCATCAAGGGACTTGGCACATCGCTTAAGCCAAGTCCAACAACAACAACAACAAGTAGCCGTCACGTTGGATTCAATTAGTCGCCACCAGTCCAATCCATCTGCTTCCCTAGCATAATCCGACACCGCACAACACGTTGCACTTAGATACTGTCCCGCGCATGCAGCAACGACGATGATGACGACGACGACGACGACGATAGCACCCATGGCATGTTGGCAGAATTCCTGGTAAGGAGCTAGGTCAGCAGTTAGGGCTTTGATGATAGGTTTGAAGTAATTTTAATTTGAATAAACGCGCACTTCAGTTTTAGGCGCAGTCGAGTGAACAAGTGTCTTGTTTTTTAAAAACTAACTACCGAACCTCCAACTCATAAGTGGCGCAGTCGGTAGGATCTAGTGATTCGAAGTTGTCTCCGCGAGTGTTGTGTGTTCCGGCGAAAGTGCATCGAGGGAAGATCGAAACACCGAAGCCTCCATCGACGGTTCATCGAGGGATTGCGAATACATCCGGAAGGAGTCAACCGATCACGAAGGACCAGCTAGCTTCATCAACCGAGGGAATATCGGCAGACGAAACTGTAAGTAGTTTTAATTTCTACCTTTAATAAGTGAATAGTGAATAAATTTAAAAACCAGTGCATGATTTTACGTTCCAACATGGCAAGAGCCCAGGAACTAGAAAATCAAATCGAAGAGCTCCAGCAACGTCTGGAGCAGCAAAGAATTCAAATAGACCGGTTGTTAAATTTGCCCGCTGGGCCTAACAACCCACAGCCAGCTACTTTTGACGTGTCCAGAATACCGGACATTATCAAATTAGTACCCGGTTATGATGGTGACGTAAAAAACTTACCCGCTTGGATCGCATCAGTCGATCAGAAACTACAATGTGCATTAAATGCTGTCCCACAAAGTGACAAAGATAGTGCCCTACTGATTTGGACCTCCGTTATAAGGGACAAAATCACGGGCAAAGCTAACGAAACCTTAATTAATAATAACTCCCCTTGTGATTGGGCGGTTATAAAGCAAACTTTAAAAGACAGATTTGCGGATAAACGCGATCTTTCTACAATTCTTAGTAAAATTCCGTATCTTAGGCAAGGACATCTCAGTGTAGAAGAATTTTACCAAAACTGCGATGCGATTTTATCAGACATCAGGGCAAAAGTATCATTAGACGACAATCTGAAGCTTTGCGCTAGTAGTATTATGGACACCTATGAGGCAATGCTTGTAAACGCATTCATCGATGGGTTGTATGACCCAATCTCAGCTCTCACAAGAACGAGCAAACCGAGTTCACTCCTTTCCGCATACCAGCACGCTCTGGATCAGGACAATGCTGCCAAACGGCAAAAGGAGCGAGCTAAAGCATATCAAAAGCCAGTCGCTGATGCACAGAGATTCCAGAGACCCCAAACTAGTTCATTCCGTAATACAAGCTGGAATTCAAACTCCAGAGGGTACCCTTCTCATTCTGTACCAAAACCAACTCCTCCATCGAACAATCAAGAACAGGTTAATAGCGCGAGACACCCTCTTGCTATCAAGCAAGAAAGTTTCTCAAATTCTAAATTTAGAAGGCAAATTAATATGCACGAGGAAGTTGACGAAGAAGAAAACGACGAAGAGGAAGTAAATTTTCCCCCGGAAGTACAGCAACAGGAAGAGGATTGAGTTTTTTTCCATACTTAGAAGTCCATTTAGGACAAAATAGAACTTTAAAAATGTTGATCGACACGGGAGCTAACCGCAATTACATTTCCCCGAGCTTAGTTCCTAAAGGCCAAGTTTATACAGGTTCACGACATAAAGTCAAAAACATAAATGGATCACATAGTATAGATCATTATACTCTTTTCAACCCATTTTCTTGCTACAATCTTAACATTCCTTTTCAAAAATTTCATCTATTCAAATTTCATATTTTTTTCGACGGGATCATTGGATATCAAACGCTTCATAAATTGGGATGTATAATAAATGCAACAACAAATCACCTAGTTCTACAAAACGTTACTATCCCATTGAAGAAGAAATTTCCAGATACACTAGAACTAAACTTCCATCAATCTACGTATAATGTCCGAGAAATTCAATTGCCCACCCATTCAGGAGATTTTTATATAGAGCGTGATTTGGAAATTGCTCCTAATATTCGCATTCCCTCAGGAATTTATAACGTTGATCAAAACAAAGCCAACATTCTTTTTATCAGTGACCAGCAGACCCCTAGTATCGAAAAAATTGATTGCGAACAATTAATATTAGACATAAATAATTTTGAAGAAGTAAAATTTCCTTCATCTACACCCGCAGCTATCAACGCAGTCGTACGCAACATTGAGCAAGAAGTACGTTCAGATCACCTCACTACCGAGGAATATTCTAAACTTTTTCACCTACTCAAAAAATATCCCACGGTTTTCTATAGGGATGGAGACGATTTATCTTTTACCAATGTAGTAAAACACCGCATAAACACCAGCGATGAACTACCAATATACACTAAAAGTTATAGATACCCTTTTATTCACAAGGACGAAGTTCAAGATCAAGTATCAAAAATGCTGCAACAAGGCATTATCAGACCTAGTACGTCCCCTTGGGCATCGCCTATATGGATAGTGCCCAAGAAATCCGATGCTTCTGGGAAGCAAAAATGGCGTCTTGTAGTTGATTACAGGAAGCTAAACATGAAAACCATAGATGACAAGTACCCCTTACCCAATATTACAGAGATATTGGACAAGTTAGGTAAATGCCAATACTTTAGCACGTTGGACTTAGCCTCCGGTTTTCACCAAATCGAGGTGGATCCAAAAGACGTACCAAAGACAGCATTTCAGGTAGATCATGGTTTGTACGAATATTTGCGCATGCCATTTGGCCTCAAGAACGCGCCAGCTACATTCCAGCGTGTAATGGATCATGTGCTGCGCGAATTCATAGGCAAATGTTGTCTTATTTATATGGACGACATTATTGTCTTTTCAACTTCTCTTCAAGAACATTTGGAAAATCTTGAAAAAATATTGAGAGCACTTGAAAAAGTGAATCTTAAGTTGCAATTAGATAAATGCGAATTTCTTAAGAAAGAAGTCGCCTTTCTTGGTCATATTGTTACCGATCAGGGAGTCAAACCAAACCCTGATAAAATAATCGCTATTCAAAATTGGCCACTTCCGACGAATCAAAAAGAGCTCAAAGGATTCTTAGGAATCCTAGGGTATTATAGAAGATTCATTCGCGACTTTGCGAAAATAACAAAACCTCTAACAGCCCAACTACGTAAAGGCGAAGAAGTAGAACAGACACCATTATTTATGAAAACTTTTGAAAAATGCAAAAAATTACTTACTCAAAGTGATGTTTTGCAATATCCGAATTTTGATCAACCTTTCATTCTTACCACTGACGCTAGTAATTTTGCTCTTGGAGCAGTACTATCACAAGGTAAAATAGGAAAGGACAAACCAGTCGCGTTCGCTTCTCGGACTCTGACAAAAACGGAAGAAAATTATTCAGCCATAGAAAAAGAGCTTTTGGCCATCGTATGGGCGACACAGTACTTCCGACCTTATCTATTCGGGAGAAAATTTACCCTATACACTGACCATCAACCTCTTACATATGCCTTGAATTTGAAGACACCAAATACTAGATTGGTCAAGTGGAGATTACGACTCCTCGAATATGATTTCGAAATCACCCATCGACCAGGTAAGCAGAACGTAGTAGCTGATGCCTTATCAAGGATACCAAAGGAAGCTACCACCAGTAGTAATCCTTCTAACGATTGTAGTCCGCTGCAACCAGCAATTGTAGAAGAGATTAACGTTAATGAGGAGGAGCAGTCGACCGACGATAGCTCTGTCCATTCAGCTGATTCAGACGAATCCAATTTAATTGGATTCACTGAGTTACCAGTCAATGTTTTTCACAATCAGATAATATTAAAAATAGGCAACGATGAATCCGAGACCTACGAGGAAATATTCCCTAAGGTATATCGGAGAACTATTACCAAATTTGTGTATGGCGTTCCAATTTTAATAAGAATCTTTCGCGACTACATGGATTTGCGAAAGACTAACTGTATTTTTTGCCCGGAAACACTATTCGGATTAATTCAGCATGTTTACAGGACTTATTTTAGTAGGTGTAGAACCTTCAAAGTAAAAATTTCTCAAAAGCTGTTGATTGATCTAACAACAGCAGAGGAACAAAATACCATCATAGCGGATACACATGAAACAGCGCATAGAGGTATTTTGGAAAATAAGAACGAAATTTCTAGACGGTTCTTCTTCCCCAATCTCAAACAAAAGGTGAGGAAGTACGTCATATTGTGCCAAACTTGCAATAAACAAAAATACGAACGGCATCCATACAAAATACAACATGCGGAAACTCCAATTCCGAAACAGCCGCTAGACATTATACACGTAGACATCTATATTGTCCAGCCAAATCTGTTTCTATCGGTAGTTGACAAATTATCGAGATTTGGAATACTACTTCCTATTAAGTCACGCTGTATCGCGGATATACGTAAAGCGTTACTAAAATATTTCTCAATGTACGGGAAACCAAAGTTAATAGTGTCGGACAACGAACCCGCACTTAAATCAATCGAGGTGAGAGGATTGTTGTATGATCTCAACATTCAACAGTATTTTACACCTTCAAATTATAGTCAGGTCAATGGGATCGTGGAACGTTTCCACTCCACAATTGGCGAAATATTTAGAACAAACAAGCACAAGTTTGAAGACCTATCCAATAAAGAAAAGTTTTTCATAGCTTGTACACTGTATAATAACAGTATTCATTCATCCACAAAACTTAAGCCTCGCGAAGTGTTTTATGGAATAAAGGACGGTTCAGAAAGACCTCTAGACATGGAGGCCATCATAGAATATCGCGACAAAATCTATGATGAAACTGTGTTAGAGTTGATAAAGACTCAGAAAGCACAACTTAGCTACCACAATGCACTAAGAGAGGAACCTCCAACTTTAGTGCCGGGTACGAGCGTCCTCCAAAGGACGCAAGGCGTAAAATCAAAGACGAAAGATCAGTTCCAACTAACTGAAGTTGCAACTGATCGAACCCAAACATACATTGATACCAATAACAGAAAACTTCATAAAGCCAAACTTCGAAGGCTCAGGAAGTGATGGGACATTATCTCCTTTTACAGATTCGACCATGAATACCGCTGCAAGCGAAAGAATACTCGTCTCGCTGGTTCATATCCAGCTGGTAGAAATAAGGAACCGGATAAGAAGCCGGCGACCTTTAGAGCCAACTCGAGAAGAGGCTCACGCACAAATGGCAATCGTGGAACGTCTCTTTGAATTGGCGGCAGGAGCAGCTGTCAATCAATCAATGAGGAGGGAGATAACCAAACCATTGGTTGATCTCGTGGAGGAGATCCGCGACTTATTCGAATGGAATCTCAAACACAATTAAAAAAGGAAATATAATTAATTAACTTTTTATCTGTTTAACCGATAACTTCTAGGTACCCAAGATGACGGGCCATCTTATTTCTTAACCAAACATCGACGATACTAATATTCTTTTTATTTTTTAGGTCAGAAAACCACTGAAAGTAAAAGGACTCCTTGCGTTACGAAACTTTCAAAATAAAGATCATCTAAACTTGCAAACAAATATTAAATCAAGTTTTTTTTTAGAGTACACACTAAGGACATGGATACCAACATTTTCTTCACCATCATCTTACTACTTACTTCAATCGGACCGAGTACTACACAATCCATCCGATTAACCAATTTGGCCTCAAATCCCGGAATACTAGCCCTACAGGAAGGTTATAGCTTTCGGAAGCTAGGTGAGCACAAGCTTTTTCATATTATTGATTTAGACAAATACGAGCCTATCTTTAGAAGGCTGAAAATCAATATAATTGGCATAAACTCCTTTGGCAACTATTCAGAAATGACAGATTTACTTTCCACAAAATTGAGCAATACTCAGCAACTTTTCTTCGAACTTAAACCCAAAATTAGGCCCAGGAGAGGGTTGTTCAATTTTATTGGAACAGGAATCAAAACCATTACAGGCAATTTAGACAATAATGACCTCATAGAAATTTCCAAAAATTTAGAAGACCTGAATCTAAATTCTAAAATTTTGATTAATGAAAACAACGAGCAAAGATTGATAAACCAGCAATTTCAAAACAGATTAAATAGAGTCATAAACCATTTGGAAAGCCAACAGGCTCAAATCAGCAAAAATCTCATCTTAGCAAGAAATTGTTCAGCCCGAAAGGATTTCATAATATTTAAAGAAATTTTCAAAATCCATTTTAATCTAGATTTTTTAAAATCCCACCTTGAGGACATTTTTGAAGCCATTAGACTCGCAAAGATTCAGATTCTGTCAAAAAATATTCTGTCCTCTCAAGAATTAGGTTTTGCTACAACAAAATTAGAAGAAAAGGGGGTAGTCCTTGATACATTGGAAGAAACATACGATTTCTTAGAACTTTCGGCATTTCATAACCACTCCAAAATCATTTTCGCGATATCTGTCCCGTTATTAGAAAATTTAGTTTACGAAAACTTTTTTCTGGAACCCATGCCAGTAGGGAACAAGATTCTAAAAATGCCACCAACCCATGCCATGCGGGGCAACGATTCAACATTTATTGTCACCAGAGAGTGCAAACGTATCCAAAAGCGGAGGTTGTGCGACCCAGGCAATTTGATAAACATCACCAATGACGGTTGCATTCCAGAACTATTGCAAGGACTATCAGCTAATTGTTCTTTCACGAACTGCATCAATCCGACCGAAATGAAACTTATTATGGAAAATTTTCTAGTACTGAAATCCGTAAGGAACCTGCAAATCGATTCATCTTGCGGTATTACAAAGAGGAACTTAACCGGATCATACCTTTTAGAGTTCCACAACTGCTCGTGGTATTGCCATTAGATGGGCTCTCAATATCGTTAAGTCACTTCGAACCGACACGGCGGCTCGAAGAGATTCACATCGCTAATCGTAAATTTCTGGAGGATTTCGTTAAGAGTCATAGAATCGGAACGTACTCATCGATGACTATTTCCACCTTAAGTTTCCTGATTGTTATTATCCTGATTGTTATCCTAGGATGGAAAACAATTCCCAAGTTTCGAGCCATCTTTAGGAATGTTTTGCACAAGAGAAAGGACGTCGATACGACGAATCACCAAAAACGTTCCAATTTCAGAAACGAAACGAATCGGGACGATTCTTTTTCAAAGGGGGGAGTAGTTAAAGACCACTCCTCGAGGCCGGATGCATCATCAAGGGACTTGGCACATCGCTTAAGCCAAGTCCAACAACAACAACAACAAGTAGCCGTCACGTTGGATTCAATTAGTCGCCACCAGTCCAATCCATCTGCTTCCCTAGCATAATCCGACACCGCACAACACGTTGCACTTAGATACTGTCCCGCGCATGCAGCAACGACGATGATGACGACGACGACGACGACGATAGCACCCATGGCATGTTGGCAGAATTCCTGGTAAGGAGCTAGGTCAGCAGTTAGGGCTTTGATGATAGGTTTGAAGTAATTTTAATTTGAATAAACGCGCACTTCAGTTTTAGGCGCAGTCGAGTGAACAAGTGTCTTGTTTTTTAAAAACTAACTACCGAACCTCCAACTCATAAGTTACTTAATCTTTACTAATGTAGTAATTTATAAGGATTGTCCTTACGCTACTGTTATATGTAATAAATAAATAAATAAATAAATAAATAAATATTAATTGGTTTCAGTTATTCCTATTACCAAAGTGTCAAAATAGTGTGCAATGGTTAGCGAAAATCTACAAACACTAGATTCGAACTTTTGCCCCAGTGGTGGGGCAAGAGCTCGAATAAGACACACACATACAAAAAGTCGTGTAACTTAAAATTGAAAAGATATTTGGTGTAACTTTGTTCAGCAAAGTTTCAGCTCATGGATGGTAGAATAGCCAGACGGTATTCATTTTTTATACCTGCTTTGGTTTTTTGAAAAAATAAAAAATAAATGAATTTTCAACTAGGGTCGAACTTTTGCCCCACCTTACTCTACCTACCATTGTGTGGCTTCGTGGCCGTGCTGCTAGTGTCACCTAGTATTTAGTCGCAACGTGCTGAGGAGCATGGGTTCGATTCCCGCCGCAGCTGTCAGGAAATGTTTTCGGCTGTGCCACTGGGCGTTGCATACTAGTCCGTTGTCTAGTGCCGTGCTTCCTTGTGATTGATTGTGCGATATTTGCCACAAAACCATTCGCCAGAAAACCATTTGTCAGAATACTTTTTGCCCGAAAGTTCCAATAGCCAGGAAGTACCAGTCCCCAGAATTTAATATTGAATATCCCCAGATTAAATATTAAATATTAAATTCTGGGGATTGGTACATTCTCGCGAATGGTATTTTCGGGTAAATAGAAATTTTCTCTATTTTCTAAGGATTAGTTGAAACTAAAGATGGGATTGTGAGAATTTGGTGGATATATTTAAGTCCATTAACATAAAAAATGTCATCAGTTTTAATCTTTTACAATAATGCAATATGTTCTGCTAGAATGATCTCTTGGTTTGTTTCGACGACAAGGGGTAGAAAAACGAAAATAGCTGGAAATGATTCACCGGCAGTTATTGAGCAAAGAGAAAATTTATGAAAAGAAATCGGTCATTGCAGAGACGCCTGTATGACACTAAGCGCAAGACTCATTGGCGTATCTAGGATTTTTTCCTAGGGGGTGCCTAGGGGAAGCCAGTTTCAGTGGCTTCCAGGTTGTGTTTTTTTGTTAAAGGAAATACCGATCCACCCTCAATTTCTCAGTCGCGGGAAAAATGAGCCTACAAATTCAAACGCACTATATTTTAGAGAATAGCTTTTTTGGAAAATTCGATCCGTTGTACTGATTTATCACTTTACTTGCCATGGAGGTATGAAAACTTGATAAATTGATTGCGTATAATACGGAATTTGTATTTTCACTTTGAACTTATCAATCATCGCGACAACCCCTTTGTTGTGTGGATTAAACACAATATATTTTCAAGCCCAATTATTAGAAGTGTAAATCTCGGAAACTATAAAATATACACAAATTTGCGTGTAACTTGTATTCATCATGACATCCTCTTTGTTTTATTACATGATAACAACCCTTATAAAAATAGTTTTCAAGAACAATTGCAAAAGTTATAAATACTTAAAATTCAAAAATCAGGATACATATTTGAATTTTTGGTTTGACCACACCATTAATGGCGCCAGTGTTTTTGTTTTGTTAGTTGAACACTACCACGTGTACATGAGAATACTTTTACAGGGAAATTAAATTTTGGATAATCGAGTCTGGTTTGTACGTATAATACAAGAAATTTATGTTTTCGGCAAAACATTCTATCGGTAATTCCTCAGGGAATATTCCCGGTAATTTATTTGGGAATTATTTGCAATTTATTTTAATTAATACTTTTTTTTTAATCTCCCAGTAATTCCTTTAGATTTGACAAATTTCTTTAGTAATATCTTTGATCTTTCTTAAAGAATTTATTTGGTAGTATGTTGGGAATTGGATACTAAATACCTTTCACGCATCTTTTGAAAATTTCATCGGCAATTCCATTGGGAGTTTATTTGGCTTTTTATTTTATTGGCAAATCCTTTGAAATGTTCTCTCGGGAGTTCCTTCGCCAATTTTTTAGTAGTCTTTCAGTCATTGTTTTGTTAATGTCAACAATTCTATTGATATTTGCTTTTTAAAATCCTCTAAATTACTTTTCAGGCAATTCCTTTGAGAATTCTTTTAGTGAAGCCTTTGGTGATCCATTCGACAATGACTTTGGGAACATCCTCACAATTTTTCTGGAAATTCTTCGGCAAGTCATTCAACTATTTTTTGGGATTTTCGTCGTTTTTTTAGACTTTCTTTATCTATGCTATTCTGTATTCTTCAGCCGATTCATCGGAAATTTTTCCATAAATCGCTTCTATAAATTTATTAAAAATTCTTCATACAATTTCTTCTAAATTTCTTCAGTAATTATGTAAGGAATTCCTACAGTAAATGGTTTCGGAATACCTTCGGCAATTTCGATATTACTTGGAATGAAAATTTATTTGGGAATTTCATCAGCAATTCCTTTGGAAATTTTGGAAGCTTCGATTATTACTTTGGGAACTTCTTCGGAAATTCCTTTGGAAATTGATTTGGGAAATTTATTAGAATTTCCTTGGAGAATTTATTTGAAAAAAAAAAACTGTTTTTTTTATTCTGTCACGGTGATTCTACGAAAATTACTTTTGGAGTTCTTTCTAAATTTTCTTCAGAAATCCTTCGATGTCTTCGGAAAATTCTTTGAGAATTTCTTCGAAATTTTTTTTTGTGAATGTTTTTGGAAATTTTTGTAGAATATATCTCGGTAATTTATTTTGAGACTGGATTTGGTCAAGTGCTTTAAAAAGGCTTAATATTTTCTTCGGGAATTCCTCTGGTAATTCTTATATGAATTCTTTTAACAAATACTTCGATAGTTTTAAGGTAATTGTGATGTTTTTTCCGACAATTTCTTTGGGAATTTGTCAGGAAGTTTTTCGTGAGTTTCATAGGGTTTTCTTTGAGCAAGCCCAGTTGAGAATCTGTGAATTTCCAATTCAGCAATTCTCGGAAGCAATAAATATAAATACAATTTAATCATAAAGAATTACGAAAATAATCATGGAAAAATGCCTGAGAAATTTGCAAAATAACTGAAAAAGAAATTGCTGAAATAATTTCAGAGGAAAAGCCATTGCAATTATCAGAAAATATCCAAAGAATTTGCTGATTAAATTCCATTGAAACTATCTTAGAAACTAAAAAAACAACTATGGCGAAGCAATCCTCAAAGAATTGGCCACACTACGGTCTAGCGAATACGGAGTCGTGGGTTCATATCCCACCAGAACTTGTTTTTTTTTTCAAATTTGTCTCAATTTGTCAATCAGCAAGATTCTGTGCCTTGTAATTAATTACAAGTTTTTTTTTTCGTACAATCCTATAGGATTTCACTAGAGATTTCCTTAGTAATACCTTCTAATATTTCTCTGGGAATTTCAACTAGAGATTTGTATCAGAATTACTTCAGCTGAAATTCCTTGAGGAAGGCCAAGAGGAATTCCAGGATATCTAGAGTAATCCATGAAAAAAACTCTAGAGGTATTCCTGGATGAGTCTTTGAAAAAATGCCTGGAAGAATCAAAGGCATTTCTGGAAGTATCCTAGGAAAACTGCCTAGAAAAATCCTAGCAAGAATACCAGCAGAAATCCCTAGAGAGATTCCTTAAGGTATCACAGTAAGAATTTCTGGAGGAGACCTAAGAAGCATTCCTGAAACATTAGAAGCAGCAAGAATCGCTTATGTAATCCCAAGAGGAGTTCCTGGATGAAAGTCAAGCGGGATCCTTGGAAAAATCCAATAAAAAGTATTTGGAGAAATCCCAGGAATTGTTTTTAGTATTTCCAGGAGAAAACATTGAAGGTACTTCTGCAAGGCTCCTAGAAAGATTGCCTGGAATAATCCTAGCAAGTTTTTTTGAAGAATCCCTGGAGAAATTCTTAGAGGAATCCCTAGAAGAATTTCGGGAGGTATAACAGTAAGAATTTCTGGAGGAGTGCGAGGAGGAATTGCTGGAAGAACCACAGCAGGATATATAGCTTGAGAAATCGTGCTGAAAAGACGCGCCAACTTGGTCAAATTATTGGAGGGGCAAAGCCTGGTTTTTCTGATTTTTATATGGGAAAATCGAAAAATTGTCAAATATTGGGGGGCAAAACCATGCTTGTTCCTCCTAAGTTGGCGCCTATGTTGCTGAAATTTCTGGAGGAAGGCCAAGAAGAGTTCCTCGAGGAATCCCATGAGAAATTTATGAGAGAGTCCTTGGATAAACTATATCGGGTAAAAATTCCAATCATCGGAGAGCTTCTGAAGAAATCATAGGAAAAATCTCAGGAGGTATTCTTAGAAGGATTCTGCGGTGTATCATTGTAGGAATCTTAGGAGGATTTGCTGGAGGAAACTATACAAGAATTTATAGGGGAACCCCATCAGAAATGCCTGGGGAAATCCAAAGGAAAAATTCATGGAATACCTAGAGAAGTCCCTGCAAGGACCGGTACAGGTATTCTGGAAGAATCTATGGGGAAGGCCTTGAAGGAATCACAGGAGGATTTTCTGAAGAAATCCCAGGACGATTTCCCGGAAAAATTGCAGCCATAATGCTGGGATAAATTCGTGTAGAAGAATTTCTAGACGTATCATAGTAAGGATTTCTGAAGGAATTGCTGGACGAATCGCAGGAGGAGTTGTTTGAGGTATTCTTGGTGGAGGGCCAAATGGATTTTCCCCAGGAATTCCATGAGGAATTCCTGGATGAATCTTTGGACAAAAACTCTGGAGGAATTCCTGGATGAGTCCTTGGAGAAATCCCTGGTAGAACAACAAAAGAGATTTCTGAAAGAATCCCAGGTAGATTGCCTGGAAAGATCCCTGCAAATAGACAGGAGTAAGCTCTAAAAGAAACCCTAGCATAATTTCTGAAGTACCACAGTAAGAATTTCTGGAGGAAAAATAGCTGGATGAACCGCAGGAATTGCTTGAGGAATCCCAGCGGTAGGTTTCATAGAAGTAATTTCTGGAGGAACCCTAGAATCGGGAATGCCTGGGGTATCCTTAAAGAAGTTCCTCTAATATATGCCTAGAGGAATACAGTACTTCTTCAAAGAATCGGTAGAAGTATACTGGAGGAATCCCTGATGGAATCGCAGGGGGAATTTCTAGAGGAATCTCAGTAAGATATCCCGAATGTGTTGCCAGGAGTCCTAATTATTTTGAATATAATTCTGAAGGAGTCCTAATGGGAATTGTTTGAAGATTTCCAGCTGGAATTCATGAAGGAAGGCCAATAGAAGTTCTTGGAGAAATCCCCTGTGGCATTTCTGAAAGTGCCTTGGAGGAAGTCCTGGTTAAATCCTTAAATAAATCTCTGGAATAATCACCGAAGGGATTTTTATAAAAATTCCAGGTAAATTTTCCGCAAGATTTGTCGGAAGATCTTAACTAGTAAAATTCCTGATGTTACCACAGTGATAGTTTTAAGAGATTCGCAGCAGGAGTTGCTTGAGGAATCCTAGCCAGAATTCCCGGAAGAAGGCCAATAAAAGCTGGAGAAATTTCATGAGAAATTTCTGGAAGAATTTCCTAATTAAATCTGAATAAAATTAAAGGAATCGCCTGAGGAACTTCTGAAAGAATCCCAGAAAAATTGTCTAGAATAATCCCACTAGGATTTTTTCAAGGAATCCCAAGAGAAAGTTTTAGAGGAATTCCTAGAATAATTCCGAGAAGTATCATAGTAAGAATTTCCAAAGAAATCCGAGGAGAAATTGCTGGATCAATCCTTGCAGAAATTTCTAGTATGTACAACCCCATCAGGATGAACTGCCTGGAAAATCCTAAGGGAAGTTTATTGAAGAATTATCGGGAAGAATCCATAAACGAAGCCTAGAGAAATCACTGTATGATTAGATAGAGGTATTTCTGGAGGAATCCATGCAGAAGTCTGTTGATTGTTCTTACTGATATTCAAAACGCCAAAACGCGCAACAGGTATATAAGTAATTACGGATGTGCTTATATTTTATTCGAATGTGCCATTAATAAATATTGGAATTATTGTGTGAAGTTTTAAATTCTAGGTAACTATCAAGGAAAAATTCTAGGGGGTGCCAAATTTGTTCTAGGGGGTGTCAGGCACCCCTGAAACCCCCCCTAGCTACGCCAATGGTGAAACTGTTGAAATACCTAACTAGCAGTTCAGTCAACCAAAGTACATATGCATTGAACTAAAAATTGAATAGGGTGACGTTGGGTTTTATCGCCAGGTTTTTTCTATTCGTCATGAATATTCCTGAAAATTGGTCATATAATTTAGCTTGGTTGGGAAAACTCTGAGTTTAACAGCCCTCAAAAAAAAAAAAAAAAAAACACATGACGAAGAGAACAAATCTGCCGAAATACACGAATTCCCCTATAAGTAACACATTTTTAATCATGGCATTTTTTTACTGTTTCTAGATACCAAACTGTGTGCATTGTTGCTAGGGTTGAACACTGTGCTTCCACCAAACGATGCCAGCTCAAAGTTCAAGCCTACCATTTGTGTGGCTCAAGAGGACACGGTTATATTTGTGAAATCCGGTGATGAAGTCGCTCAGAAAGTTCAATCGGTTTTCTCGACGTACGTTGACAAGAAGCTGCCTATTACTCCCAAACTAGTAGCCGTAGGAGCAGGTGTCGGAGACTTAATCGGACCGTTTTACGTGTACTACCTGGACTTCTGCTTTGAGTTTTCGTCATTTGCACGGGCAGCCGACGTGCTGATCAAAGTAACACACCTTTTTGGTTTGCGCTACTCGAAGATATCCAGACTTGTTTGGCATTTCATCAGCTCTTCTATCTACGGAATCCAGCAACGCGAGTCGTACGCAAGCGTAAATCGCTTACGAAGTTTCCTGCGTCTAACCGAAAGTACTACAACAGTGAACCATGATTAACTGCATGTTTGACCACTGCAATACTACCTTCGAACACGCTGTCGTATATCTGGATCATCTAAAAAATCATCATAGGTGTGTGGTGTATGTCTGATAGTAAGCATCTCTCAGTGTGTTTAGAGTCTAATCCCCCAACAGACAACTAATAACGCACGCATATTCCCCACCCAGGGTAACGCCCACGCTATCGAGTGGCAGCTGCTGACGACATCACAGCAGGCCACGACTCTTCCTCTTTCTTTGGTCAGCGTTCGACCATGTCGGACGTGCAGTGTATCGGGTCGCTGTGCTGGGCGATTCTCATCGAGAACCATCAGCTAAATTCCCACAATAGGGTTCCAGTAATCTACCGCTATACGTACACCGTATCGACCACACCAGTATGCAATCAAGTTTTTTTTTTCTAAACTTTATCCGTTCAAGAATCACATTATTGGACACACTGACGCTCAGAATGCTGATACATCCAATAGCGCGGAATGTAATTTCCAAGTTTTGGATCGTCTGAAAGGCGAGGTCATCCGATGTGATAATGACAGCGAGGTCGACACTACGGAACGTCAAATAAAACGACAAAAAACAAACAGTGATCTTGAAAGATTCTCCGAACAATTAAACCTAATTGGCAAATCAGCTACAGTGTTTACCCTTAGTTTACATGTTAAAACGAATGTTAGCAGTAAAGATGTAAACGATATACAAAGAGGAATAGAATTTATGTTCAAAGAGATTGCTACCCAGTTGCAAGATGTCCAACTGTTAGCACCTAATGCAGAAGCAAATTTTTATTATGAAAGTTACATTTCATAATAAAGATTTGAATGAAAAACCTGTTTAACCCGTTAACGCCCAAGGTGTCTCACAATTTAAATCTTTAAATAAATTTGTTATTAAAGGCCAAGTTCCAATAAAATAAGCATGATTTGACGAAAAAAATAGAAGTCTATGGTGTAGCTCCAAAACAAAATCTTCATTATAGGTCCTCAATATCTGATAATTTTCTCGAGTTCTATTTCAGCACAACTTCTACACTATCGTTATATTCTGATCCGTATAGAAACAATACAGATCTAAACAAGAGAGAGAGAGATGATAAGCACTCAAAAAGAATAGAAAAAGGACTTTTAAATTTGGGCAGAAATATAACCCGATAAACGCCTAAAAGTATGCAATGCATGGTTCCTTGTAGTTTCGACTGCAGTGTTCAACATTTCTCAAATTTATTTTTTTAAACAAATCAAATAAAGAGTACTCCTATGTGTAGCATAACCAAACGTTAAAATACTGTAGAAGTTATATTTAACACAGATTATGATTTCTAAAAAAGTAAATGAGTTTTTCCTTCAGTACACCACAAACTCTCTTTACGTACTCACCATACGTAAACTTTTCAGAATCGTGTTTAGTACTGTTTCTTTTAATTTGTCTCCTTTGACGTATTTTTATATCATCTATAAGGTCGTCTTTAGTGTCTAGTACCGCCTTCTCGAAGGTACGTGATCGCCAGCAGTAAAGGAGATGAAAGTTGCTGCGGTGATTGAAATTATCTGAGGATGGCTGAAGAGAAACAGTAAACCGAAACGTCACAACGTTAAATCAGTAGTTTTCATTGGCTCACCGAGAAACATTATTAAAACAGTTAAATATCAGTTAACGGTGATTAACACATCCAATTACAAAAGTCTGAAAAACATAACGATTGGGGAGAGGGGGGGGGGACATTCCAGGTAGAGATCCCTGATGGAATCCCGGGAGAATTTACTGAAGAAATTCAGAGAGGCAAATCTGGTAGAATTCTGAGGGAATCACTGCTGAAAGCTTGGTAGGAATCCCTGAAATAATCACAGAAGAAATCCCGGGAGAAATTGCTGTATAAATCCCGAGCGAGGATTCCGGCTCGTAGAATGAATTCCATTATGGTTCTCTGAACATGTTTCAACAGATCACTTTGAAAGTACACTAAAATCAATTTGTTAAGTAATTCCATCAGAAATCCATAAAAGAATGGTGGTTAAAATTTCTGAAAGAATCCTTTCAGGATTTTCTTAAGCAATTCTGCCACAAATCCCTGAAGTTATTCCTGAAGGAATTCTTGTAAAGAAACCTGATGGAATCCTTAGAGAGATCACGACAGGAATGCCGGCTAGAAGCTGAGCAGGTATTCCTGCAAGAACCATAGAAGATGTCTCTATGATCTAGAATAGCCTAAAAAATGCGGAAGAAATCTATATTTTTTCATATTTTTTGGGAGGAATCCCAGCAGGAATCCTGAAAAGAATCTTTGAAGGAATTCCAGCACAAATCCCTGAATGAATGCAGAAAAGAATAACTAAAAGAATCCTTTCAGGATTTTCCGAAGCAACCCCTGCAAAAATCCCTGAAGAGAACTCCGGACCAATCCGTACAGCAATCTCGGAAGCAATACCTGAAAGAATCCCGGGAATAAACCTGGAAAGATTCTCGAAAGGAATGCCTGAAGAAATCCAGGAAAGAATTCCTGTAGGTATCTCGATAAAACTTCAGCTCATCTAATCTCTTCTCAATTCTTCACTCTACTCTCTAGCCTCTACCTTACTGTCTTCTTTGCCCTCTATTCCAACCCTCTATCCTACGCTCTATCATAACCTTCAACCCTACCATCTGCCCTACCCTCTACCCTATCCTCTACCATAACCACTGCCGTACCCTACGGTACGTAATCGTACCGTCTACCCTACTCTCTACCCTAACTTTTTTCCTACCCTCAACCCTACTCTCTATCCTACCCTCTTCCCTGCCGTCTACCCTATCCTCTACCATAACCTTCTGCTCCACTCCCTCTACTCTATTCTTCACCCAAGCCCTCTACCCGACCGTCTGCTCCACCGTTTACCCTACCATCTACCATGACCCTCTACCCTTTTTCTCATAAAGCCCGGTCGGTAGATACCCATATTGCATGGTCTCATAGCTTGAACATAGCTAAGACCGCAATCTTGGATATGGTCCGCCATCTTGGATTTCAAAATGGCGTCAAATATCGATTTTTGACTTCTACACATCAAGCCCGATCGATAGATACCCATATTGCATGGTATCATAGCTCAAACTACGATTCCGTGGCCGCCATCTTGAATATGATCCGCCATCTTGGATTTCAAAGTGGCGTCGGATATTCATTTTTGAGTTCTACTCATGAAGCCCGATCGACAGATACTCATATTGTATGGTATCATAGCTCAAACTACCATTCCATGGCCACTATCTTGGATATGGCCCGCCATCTTGGATTACATAATGGTGTCAAATCGACACTGATTTTTCATTTGGGCCTAACTGTCATTTTTGAGTTCTCTTCATGGATCCTCTCTTTGTGTTATCACAGAATGTGTATTGAATTTTCCGAAAATTTTTTGGTTGAAATGCGAAGAAGACGACTTCATGTTGCTATAGAAACAAAAAGAATTAATGATTTTGTTTGTTTTGATCAAGTTATTAGCGAAAGAGAGAGTCGACGAAGAGAAATCGATCAAGTCAGTTAGGCCCTTATGAAAAATTATTGTCGAAATATCGATTTTTGACTTCTACTCATCAAGCCCGATCGATAGATACCCATATTGCATGGTGTTATAGATCAAACTACCATTCCATGGCCGCCATCTTGGATATGGTCCGCCATTTTGGATTTTAAAATGGCGTCGGATATTCGTTTTTGAGATGTACTTATGAAGCCCGATCGATATATACCAATATTGCATAGTATCCGAAGCAGCATTGCCGTTAAAAAGCATATATTCTGGAGTTTTGACCGCCATCTTGGAACCTGAGCCGCCATCTTGAATTCCAATACTCCTACTACCACCTCCACATCTTAAGGAATGTGTATGCCAAATTTGATTGAAATTTCTTGACGCATTCCAGAGTTATGCCTATGTTCCGGCATCCATATATACATAAGTACATACATACATATAAACATACAAACATACAAACATATACACACACAAGCATATAAACATACAATCATATATACATCGACTTTTGTAGGTATTGATTAACAACTCTGCCGAAGAAATGAACTATAAATTATTAACCATTGTCAAGATTCCAGGGAAATATTTTTTTTCGCATTGGAAATGAAGCTCAAAGATCGTGACAATATGTAATCTTTGCAGCATCGTTTACGCCACCTAGTGAACCAGTCACAAACTATATTGCCCACTATAAGCAAGGTATGGGTGTGGAGAACATCTTCTCTGAAGAAAGCATTCTAAAATTTTGCGTAGTTCTGGAGATATTCACATTAAAATGACTGTCCTATTTATAGGACGCTGGGCGTTCGGGGCATCTGTCCTATAAATAGGACGCTGGGCGGATATGGGTTAAATCCGTCAGTTCCGACTATAAACTTTTGAATTATTTGAAGAAAAGAGAAGGAATGCAATTAGGGGCTGTTCATAAACCACGTATACCAAAATTTGGCCATCTCAGACCGCCCTCCCCCTCGTAGACTTTTATCCATACAAAAATTTTAAAATTTGTATGGAGCGTAGACTTTGGCCAGATCCCCCTCTCCCCCCCAAAAAGTCTACGTGGTTTATGAACGGCCCCTTACCGTCTATTATTAGTATAAATAACAACGAAGACCTTACGTGCAGGGAAATTTGCATTGAAGAAAATAGAGAACTTGAGTGTAACGAAAGTTCCCAAGTAACAATTTTAATTTTATCGAAGTTTTTTAGCGATTCAAAAAATCTAAACATAAAACCATTGATGCCGACTTCAAAATCATCTCGAGTTCTAATATGCCTCCATAAGCTCACATTCTGGCTAGTTGGCCCAGTCTGATTACGATCTATAGGACTTTCGTAAGGAAACCGGCTTAGGATTTCGGGTTGTATCATAGTTTTATCGTATCCCCGATACAACCTTCTAAATAAAACCATCTTCTGACTTGTCAAACATTTGTTTTGTTTATTTCTCACTAATGCTCGATCTTCAGAATAAATTATGCTTGGTTTTTTTTTATACAGAGATCAATTGGGAAGATGTCGATCTGGAATTCAGATTTGTTTTCCTATTTAATACGTGTTAGGAGATATGCCACGGGAAATTTGTGGTGAATGTGACTGTGATAATGACAAACAATATGTGCGCCTCACAAACTGTGCATTAACTGGAAGTTAAATGCATTTAATTTACTCGATGGAATTAGGTGCTTAACCGTTATGTGGCCGGCATACTTTTTGCTTTTTTCTACATCGTGTATTTTAAATGGGTGCTGGGTACCCGGGTACCCTGCCATCATAGAAAAAAGACAAATGCTCCATAAGTATTATCAAACTGCACCACATAAAATACAATTTGCTCCATAAAAAATTGAAAATTCTTGTTTAAAACTTTAAACATTTGCACCACTAAAGCAGTGCAATATAAAGCAATTCAGCCCTGCCGAATTAAACTATGAGAATGTGCTATCTATGGAGGATTTTCAATTTTTCATGGAGCAATTTATATTTTTTATGGTGCAGTTTGATAATGCTTATGGTGGATTCATCTATTTTCTATGGTGCAATTTCATTTTTTTATGGTGCAATTTTTTTTTTCTATGGAGCAATACCCGGGTACCCTGCCGGCCACATAAGGGTTAAAAGGGTCTTGCAACATAGCGGAGTTTCAAAGACATTATGTAATCTCAAGCTGTACGTAAAACCATAATATTTAGTAATGGTTTTTCTGTATTTACATAAATTATCTCGACTTGGCGACATATTTTTCTGATAAAACTCTGTGTTCCTGATGATTCCTCCAATAGGACTAACCCTCCTGAGGTGGTCATATCTGAGCTCATGACAGAACTGGCGGTTTTATCACAGCATTTTTCGGTCTATGTTACGGCAACGAAATCTTTTGTTGGTTTTATGCATTGCCTCACAGTTTTGTGTATTTGTTTACAAAATAAATCTCTCCGACAACAACCGCAAACGAAAGTTTTATTGAAATGGTATATAATAAGTGATAAAAAAAAAACAATGACTACTTGCTAGTCTTTAACTGAAGATGTTTATAGCAGAAGTTATATGATAGTTTTATGGAATGCCAAAGGTGCAAAGTATGGATGCCAATGCCAAAGGTGCAAAGTAAAAAACTACCACATAAAACTAATATAGAACAACTAGCTTTTTCACATGCTCGTATAAAACCAGGATAAAACATGAATAAACCTTCAAGGCATGCTGATTGTTACTTGGGTTATATGATAATGATGCCCATCGAATTTCAAATAAAAACTTTCCTGGAATGAAATAATATTGAGCTTCTCGAAAATTTTTAGCATTTCGACAAGTTTCTCTTCGACCTCTAGGTTGCGCGCCAGGGTATAATGTGTGTTGGGCACTTTGCGACCATTAACTCAAATCCACACACCAGCGCACAATTTGCGCGCCGATTGCCCATACGCCAAGTTTTTCACAAGCCAATCAGTGATTTAATCAGTGATTTAATGAAGTAAAAGCGTTGTTACCGTCAATTACATCTATGTTGTACATTATTTCCAGACATAAGTAAGTTCAATGCCTTAGACAAAAAATGGATCCGAACCCTAACAGGGATAGAGCACTTGGCACGAACTATTTTGACACTTGTTTATTTAGATTTTGTATGGCGCACAACCCGGCGCATGGGCTGTCGGCGCGCAAGTTGTTGGCCAGTATGCGGATTTCAGAAAGGATTCGCAATACGTTAGAAAAAATCATGGATAACACTGCCAACCTACAAAAGTCAAACGAGTTTCGTCAATGGATCTAAGTGGAAACAAATTTGTCAAAAGTATGCAGGGATGTAGTCATTCCGCTTTGGCTGTATTCCGATGAATTAGAAATTAACGACGTGCAAAGCTCTCATTCTAACAGACACTCCGTGTTCGGTATTTATTACAACTTTTCAACTGTATCCGATCAGTTTAGGACAAAGCTTTCTCATATTTTCGTAGCTGCAATGGTAAACAAAGTAGACATAAAACATGGAATCAACCGGTTATTGACTGTGATGATAGAAAATTTCAAGGCTATGGAAGAAAACGGTATCGAACTGAATATCAAATGGAAATTAGTCAACGTAAGAATAGTTCTGAGGTTGCTACAGGGCCCTGCAGGGTGATAATTTGGGTTTGCACACAATGTTACAATTTGCTAGTGGTTTCAACGCAACGTTCGACTGTCGCTTTTGCCGCCGGCCGAAAGCACTACTTCAAAAGGACGTTAATGAACATGCCGACTGTATGCGTAGAAAACATAATTACGATGAGGATATTGAAATAAATAAACAAAGCGAAACAGGTATTCCAGGAAAATCAGTTTTAAAAGAGTTGCCGTCTTTCCACGTAACAGAAAATAAAAGCGTTGATGCAATGCATGACCTTTCCAGCGGCGGTATCTGCAAGTACGGAATAGTAGAAGTGATGAACTATTGCATTTACAATAAACAATACTTCAGTATTCAGCAATTCAGTGATCTAAGGAGAACATTCAGTAAGCATTGCTACGATGATGAGTTACAAAGAAAGCCTGATATTTCCAGTTCGTATATTAGCAAAGATAAAACAAAATCTGTAACATTTAAGGTTACATCCAGCGAAATGCGGTCATTGATCCATTATTTCTCTTCAATTGTAGGCTCCCTAGTTCCAAGACACGATCAAGTTTGGGAGTATTGTAGAACCTTAATTATGCTTGTTGATATGTGTTTTAAGAGATCGTTAACGGAAGTCGAAATAGACAAGCTCAAAGAAACTATTTCAATGCGTCATGAACTATATAAACGACTGTTCAAACAAGACTTGAAGCCGAAGCATCATTTCGTTGTGCAACACCCTAATTTGGTAAGAACATATGGACCTATAGAAACTTTGATGTGTTTCAGAAACGAAGCAATGCATAAGAATTTCAAACAGTATGTGAATGTCATAACGTCACGGAAAAATATTTTTGTTATACTTTATGTGTAAAGGCTTCTCTGCAATTTCTTGTGTGCGTTTTGTTTCTTCACACATCCACCGGTTCGATAGCCGAGTCGCATGTCAAGGTTCTTGGTTCGTATCCGGTTACCAACAGAAATTTGTTTTAATTGAAAATCGAGTCCATGGTAAAATCGGAAACATAATTCTGTTGAATTAAAACGAAACTCAGTCTGCACAAATTTAGTGGCGTTGTGTATTTGAATTGATCCTCAGAATAGTAATTTTCACCGCAAGCCGCCGTTCAGTGTACTATGACAATATTATTCAACCTATGATCATTAAAAATGGTTCCAATGTGGCAATTTCAAATAACATTATTTTTAAAGGTACGGAACGATATTTTTTTGTTGCTAAGATGTGGATGTTTGTAAGTTTTGATAATCATTATATGGCTTATACAGCAATCGAAGCAATACCTCAAGTTGGAATTATACCAATTGAAGCATTCAACATTTGTATTTTCGCCTTAAGCCTAGTTTTAATACGATAGATTTTAATTAGTTTAAGTAACAAACGCAAACAGATCTTACACAATAAATGATTATACACTTTTCATGATAATTTTCCTAAAATCTAAATCTACATATGAGAAAAGCGTAGCAGCATTTTCTAAGCTTTTCCGTTGCACGAAAGAGCCGTGATAGGCGTCAGCTTGCAAATGTTGCTCCGCCTTTTTCATATGTTGGTGTAGAAATTATTTCTAAATTCACCTGTTTAACATGTATCATAGTATCATATGAATTTTATCAAAATTTCACATAAAATTGAGGAACATATAATATTCCTTCAACAGCCGCAAAAACCATTTCGCCTACTCCAAACCACCCAGCACCAAACCCCACACGGGGAACGTGTCATTAATTCATTGTAAAGTGAGTCCCATAATTTATTATCTAATTTACGTGATCATAATAGGTTTAGTTGCTGCTGAGTCGGAGCACCGAGTACGTAGTTAACTAACAACGAATGTCCTCCCGTGGGTGTGTGCATGTCCCGGTATGACCGACGACGCGGCCACCACCATGTTCCATGTCGGGTCACGTTGGGATTTGGTTCGTTCAGGATGTTCGGTGCGTGCGTTGCGTATGCTCCTGCCCTGAGTCCTGACAGGCAGGTTGTAGATATCAATTATAGCTGACGGCCGGATGGCTGGCTGGCGTTTTAATTAGATGGCAACAGATGCCCAGCGGTGTTTATTTAGATACACCGTGTAAGCTAATTGAATTTTAAATGAAGGTACCACAACGCCGTGAAAAATGGTTCGGGGATATCCTGGTATATAATACACAATGTTTCGGTTTGAAACTTACCTTGAATCCAAGTTGCTCTGATGTTAGGAAAAACAGGTTTGCACTATTTATTTCATATCTGTGCTTATACAGTCAGGTTTTTTTTTTACGCGGGGGATACGTACCGCGTAAAAAAAAACTCAGTTCAAAATTCGAAAAACCGCGTAATAGTAGTTTACGCAACAAGGTGCAGAATGAAGATTTTTACAGCACGAGTTGTACACTTATCCAACGAGGCTTGCCGAGTTGGATAAGTACGACGAGTGCTGTAAAAATCGAGTTCTGCACCGAGATGCGTACAACGTTTTTTGCAATTTCATAAATTACCACTTGAGGGTAGTTTTTAACAAAACTTTTACATCAAACTGCACACTGATGTTCATAGCCATGTTTAAGAAAGTCTGATCATACATAGCAGGTTATACTGTGCAGTTGTCACAATTTTTCAAACCTGCGTCCAGAAAGCATCAAGAAGTTGATCAAAACTGAAAAAAGTGCTGTAATGGTTCATTACGCAACGGAAATCAGTGCTGTAATGAACCATTACAGCACTGTTAATTTGGTGTGGGAAAGTAGGCCTTTTCCTGTCAGATTTGCGTGAGGTAAAATAGCCTATTACGATGAGAAATTGCAAAAAAAAAGACTCACCATTTCTCGACGAATCATGCAAAAATAAGACGATGAAATTTTTTTTTATATGGAGTTTTCATTTACGCGGCCGCATAAATGAAAACCGCGTAAAAAAAGACCTGACTGTACTAAATGCCGTTTTATACCATCCCGATTTCTTGCAAATGCTATCTCTACAGGGTTGCTATCTGGAATTTTTTTAACAAGTCCTGTCCATCGTATCTTTCTGGCATTGGCTACCTTCTGGATGCCGGGTTCACCGTAGAGTACAGCGAGCTCGAAGTTAACCCTTCTCCGCCACACACCGTTCTCCTGCACACCGTCGAAGGTCGTCCTTGACACGCGTCGCGGTCGCTTGAAAACTCCGGGTTTTAGCAGTTCCTTCTCAAGCAAGCTTTTTCTGCAACGTGTTGTAGACACAACTTCCAAATTCCACGTTTCACATTGTTGTCAAGCGTCAGTAAGTATCCGAGGCTGAAGAATTCTTCCAACACCTTGAAGTTATCCCCGTTTATTGTAACACTACTCTCTAGACGGATCCAGTCGTGTTTGGTTCTGCTTTTGTCTTTGACGCATTCCACCTGTCCGATCTTTGCTGCTTCGCGTTTCTGGTAATGTCCATGTCGTCCACAAAGAATACAAATTGACAGGATTTTGTGATAAACGTACCCCGACAGTTGAGCACGGCTTGCTGTACTACACCTTCCAGAGCGATGATCTCTTTTCGTAGGACATGCGGGGACTGGGACTGACGATGCGGATAGGGTCACCGATGTGGAACTTGCGAGGATAGCAAAGTCCCTTAGCGTAGGTAAGGCCCCAGGTCCAGATGGAGTGCCGAACCTGGCCTTGAAAGTAGCTATTACAGAAGCTTCCGAGATGTTCAGATCTGCTAAGCAGAATTGCCTGGATGATGGAGTTTTCCCAGAAGTATGGATGAGGCAGAGCCTGGCTCTATTGCCATAGGCGGGGAAACCACCCGGAGACCCGTCGGCATATAGACCAATAAGCTTGATCGACACGGCGGGGAAGGTGCTCGAAAACATCATCCTCAATAGAATGTTGAGGTACACTGAGGGTGTAAATGGTTTCTCGAATAACCAGTATTCCGGAGGAGGAGGTCGACCATAGACGCTATCCTGTCAGTTACAAAAACCACCGAGAAAGCACTCGAGCGTAAGAGAAGGGGGATTCGTTACTGTGCAGTAGTGACTCTGGATGCCAGTAATGCATTCAATAGCGCCAGTTGACCAGCTATTGCCGAAGAGCTCTTGCGTCTGGGGGTACCTGTACAAGATTCTCGGAAGTTACTTCTGAAATCGAGAACTGGTTTATGACACAGAGGTGGGTCGGCATTGCTTTCACATAACCTCAGGAGTCCCGCACGGTTCCATCCTGCGTCCGGTGTTATGGAATGTCATGTACGACGAGGTGTTCAGGTTAGAGTTCCCGGTGGGAGAAGAGATTGTCGGCTTTGCTGACGACATAACGCTCTGCGGTGTACGCCAGTAAGCGCAAGCATCTGGCTAGTGTCGCTTAGTCCATACTAAGGTATGGCGGCCCGGTGTAGGGCACTACGCTCAGTACCGAAACCGTGGTAAGTTGGAGAGCACTGATGTTCATCCGGCCAACGTGCCTCTTCATGTGAACCAGCTTGCCTACCAATCTGGTAAGTCCACTGTGACCCTTTTACACAAAGTTGTTTACGATATCGAGAAAGCATTCGCTCAGAAGCAATCTTGTTTGGGTGTTTTCTTAGATATCGAGGGAGCCTATGACAATGTGCCTTTCGATGCCATATTGGAAGCCGCACGGAGTCATGATATATCTCCAATGATTTCCAATTGGATTCATCAAATGCTCGAATCCGATATCTCTTCTCGACATTGCGTCTAGCAGGGATTAGGAAATTGAGTGTTTGTGGATGCCCCCAAGGGGGAGTCTTGTCACCGCTTTTGTGGAATCTCGTAGCAGATACGCTATTGAGGCAACTCAATAATAGCGGTTTTCCTACTTATGGTTTTCCGACGACTACCTAGCATTGTTAGTTGGTATGTGTATCACCACCCTTTTCGACCTGATGCAAAGCGCCCTTCAGGTAGTTGAGGGTTGGTGTCGCCAATATGGCCTTTCGGTTAATCCGAGTAAAACATCTATTCAGTAACAAATTTTGAGAACGACGTATAATCAATGCTACACCATTGATTATACGTCGTTTTCAAAATTTGTTACTGTATTGTTCTTTTTACGGAAAGGCGAAACCGTAATGGCGTTCGACCTTCGCGTCTCTTTGATTCTGAAATCGATGTGACTGAACAGGTAGAGTACGTTGGAGTCATTCTTGATTCCAAGCTTTCCTGGACACCTCATATTGAGTTCAGAATCAAGAAAACTTGTATGTATGGCCTTCGGGCAATGCCGGCGAACCTTTGATACAACTTGTGGTCTAAAACCCAAGTATATCAAATGGATCTACACAACTGTTGTTCGGCCAATATTGGCTTATGGATGTCTTGTGTGGTGGCAAAAGGGCGAAGTGAGAACGGTCCAATCAAAATTAGGTCATCTCCAAAGGATGTGCTTAATGGCGATGTCTGGAGCGTTCTCTTCAACTCCTACGGCAGCGCTCGAAGTTCTCTTTGACGTTGCTCCACTACACATTCATCTCAAACAATAAGAAGCACTTTCTTGCACTTACCGTCTACGGGTACTCGGTCTACTAGAGGAAACTCCTGTGAACCGCACATCAACACACACCTCGTTGTTTCCACTTTTGGTGAATTGGGACAAAATTTTCCTTGCTCCAAGTGATCTTACAATTGCTTGTAATTTTCCATGTAGGACATTTTCCACGAAATTCCCTTCCCGGGAAGAGTGGACATCTGGATATCTGGAAAGATGAATTTCAGACGGCATCGTATGTTACACTGATGGCTCCCTTCTCGAAGGCCGAGCAGGTGCTGGCGTTTATTTTCGTGAGCTAAGGCTGAATCAGTCTTATTCACTTGGTAGACACTGCACCGTTTTTCAGGCCGAAATCTTTGATTTTATATGCGGAGTGCAATCAGCACTTCAGCAGCACGTAATGGGCAAGGTAATATACTTCTATTCAGATAGCCAGGCTGCTATTAAAGCACTTGCTTCGGCCAACTCCAGGTCGACGATAGTTATCGCTTGTCGAATTCAAATCGAGGAGCTGAATTCAGCAAACGCTGTTCACCTTGTATGGGTAACTGGCCATTCTTCCATCGCTGGAAATGAATTGGCTGATGAGTTAGCTCGCACTGGAGCATCACATGACTTCATTAGCCCTGAGCCAGCTATTCCGATATCGAAGTGTTGTGTGAAGCTTCAGATTCACACCTGGGCTGCTATTCACCACAGACAATACTGGAATAGTTTCGAGTCATGTCGTCAAACCAAATTGTATTGTACTGAGCAGAATTGCAGCATTCTGGTCAAAGCTTTGACTGGCCACTGCCGACTCAGCTGTCACATGGCAAATATTCAGCAAGCTGATTCATTTGCATGTGATAGCCGTGAATCCAATTAAGCAACTTCATATCATTTGATATGTAACTGTCCAGTTTTTGCGCAACTGCGTTTCCGAGTATTCGGTAAACACTTATTAAGCGAAACTGACTTCAGAGACCTGAATATTCAGGATATTCTGTTGTTCTTAACCCGCTGTGGTAAAGAGCTATAGGCTCTCTTTCGCTTTATGCGTTATTACAGTGCCCTTTTCAGGCTGCTGTTTGAACCCGTTGTGGTACGCTTATGCGTTAGTATCCTCTTCCAGGGTACTTTTCCTATTTCCCTACCTGTCCTTATCCCCATCCCTATCCTTATTTCCTTCCTTTTCCTTCAGGTAGATGATGAAATAGGCTATTATTTTGGCGATGGCACAAATGTCCCAAATGAAGGATAACGTGCCTCTGGAGCCGGACTTCTGATACCTGATACCAGTACCGAAACTGTGGTAAGTTGGAGAGTACTTACAGGCTGATGTGCTTGAGGGTTGCGAGCACGCACCGTATGCCTATCGGTGCGAAGGGTTTGATGACCATATGAATGTTGTTTAGTGGGTCGAGGAGAGAGTAGTCCTGTGGATGAATTCCGGCGCACAGAGAAGAAATTTTCTTCCACTGCTCACCAGCAAGAAAATTTTCTTCTCTTCGAAGAAAATGTGCGCCGGAATTCGCCTACTGGCTTTTACTTTTGTTGTAGAAGACGGACTTAGCCCCAACCTACCCTAACCTTTCTGTTCGGATGTCTGTTGAACAGATTATTCTCCTATGATTTAGAAAAAAAAGGCGATGTTGAAAAGCAGGCATGGGAGTCCGTCACCTTGTCGTAGTCCCCAGCGAGATATCTGAATGAACTGTATAGTTTAATCAATCTAGTCAGCTGCCCAGGAAAGTCGTTTTTGTCCATGTGTAGCTGATACTGTCGTATGCTGCCTTGAAGTCGATGAACAGGTGATGCGTTGAGACCTGATATGCACGGCATTTCTGGAGAATTTTCCGTATGGTGAAGATCTGTACCATTGTCGACCGACCGTCGATGAAGCCGACTTGATAACGTCCTACGAAGTCATTCGTTATCCATTTAGATGACAGATGATGGAAGATGATCTGAGGTAGCACATTGTAGGAGGCATCTAAGATAGTGATAGCTTTGAAGTCCTCACATTCCTGATGGTCGCCTTTCTTGTTGGAGCAGATTACTCCTTCTTTCTACTCCTTCGGTAGCTGTTCCGTTTTTAGATCCTGATAATCAACCGTTCAGTTCTGTTTGCCTTTGTTGATTTTATGCTAAATATTTTCGTTTTGACATTTTCAAAGAATCGAATGATTAGCTGAAGTCAAGGCTGAAGTAATACTAAACCCAAATAAATGTTTTTTTTTTTGTTTTTATTAATGTGTATTTTAACTTATAGCTAATTCTACACTCAAATAAATGTTATCAAACACATTATAATAACATATTGCATCTACATAACTTGGCATTCAACACTGGATACGTTAAAAATACCCGAATTGCATTTGAATCACTAGTTAATATTTAAAAAAAACGCTTCACTGTTACTTCACTTTTGCAAAAGTGAAAAAATACTGAAGTGTTTTTTGAATTTTAACTAGTGATTCAAGTGAGAAGGTTTTACTAAAAGTTCCAAACTGTTAATGAAGGGCAGAATTGCATGTTGATTTTGAATGGGAAATGTTTTGAAAACTAAAAAAAAGAACTCAAAAGAATAAGACTAAAATAATTACTTTTAATGGTAACAGTTCACCGTCCGCATATATTGACGAACAACATCTCTCCCAGTTGGTACGATCCCAGACAACCAATTTATACGTATAATGAAGTTTATCTTCATGTTATACTTACTTTCATGCGTTAAAGTTACATCGCATAAGATGCAGTAAAAGTGCATTATGCGTACAAAAGTGGAAGCGCTATACGTACATTGACGGAACAATAACAACGCTATACGACTTGAAGCGATATCTTATGCGATGCACCATGAGCACTATTGCGACGTAATTCAGCATCTTATGCGACTTAATAATATTCGAAAAAAAAAACAATTCTTGTCAGCTCGATATTGAACTAATGACCTTTGGATTGTTGAGTCACACTTCACACTTAACACCAAACGCTACTTATGAAATAAGCTGATTAATTATCATAATATTCTAACTCACCTTAGTGTTTGTTGGAATGCACTTGGTTCACCTGCGCTGTGCGTGTTTGGCAGACTATCTGGAGTTAAAAACGACGAGGCACCATTTCCCGCACAATTTTCACTACACCTCTCTGGCAAGCACCACCCATTGTTGATTATCAAGCCAACAAAACAAATAATGATAGCTTTGTAACCACAATTACGGCTGTTCACCTTCTTGTAGCATTTTGGCACTGCATCCACAATCCAACTGCAACTCTTTCATTGTTATCACATATAAAATCGCATTATGTCAACATAAACACTTCTAGCTTATGCGAGTTTGTATGCACACTTTAACGAGTTTATTTGTACTTTCATGCGATTTAATTCAAACACCAATGCGAGTTAAACAGAAGCAATAAGAAAAGTACCAAGCGAAATAGTTCAATCATCGCAGTACGCAATTATGCGAAATCATTTGACGCTTTGCGGGTTTACTCGCACGCTTTTGCGAATAATTAAAGTCATCTACTACGATGTGCTCATACAAAAAAAAAGTTGATTTGTATTCTTATATGACTTTACCTGATACGTCGTAATAAGTTCAAAAAATATGCATCATATGCGATGAATATTGTCCATCCGCTGTACATACACTACCCGCCATAAATATGGAATCGCATCGCCTAGTATTGCAACACCCCAGTTGAATATTGCAGCACCCCCAGAAAGTTTGGCATCACCTGAAGACTTCATCACTATCTGAACTGTATCTCAAAAACCGTATCCCCTGCATAGTTTAGACCTTCAGCAAAGTTGATCAGAAGACCTATGGTTATCAAATGGTGGTAAATTTAGTGCGTAATTCCGCCGCTATGTGGCGCTAGTGTGCATTTAAAACGAAGTACTTTGACATGGTTTATCTCATGATTCTGACCACCTAGAATGTTCGTGTCTTCGGCAAAGTTGATCAGACGGTCTATGGCTATTAGGGTAAAAGGGTATAATACGCCTCACCGGGGCAAAACGCCCCCCTTCGTTTTCTAGCGATTCAAGCGCTTTTTGCATGCGAGATCGATTGGAAATCTTAAATATTGATGATTAATTGCTTTCAAGCTAATCTGTTAGTTGATTGGTATAGAAAAGCAATAAAAATATCAAAAAGTCTGAAATCGAGGCTTTTGGCGTAATATTTTACCTCTTGCAAGCTGGCTTCATTGTAAACGAAGCTAGTTCTGATCGCTTATGTCATTTTGCAACTTTTATGCAGTGTTTAACTTGTTAAAAGGCCCTCCTAGGATAAGCATATGGTAGAATTATCCTCTGGCACAGTTTCATCACGGGGCTGGACGTTTTTCTTTCGATGGGGCGTATTGCCCCGTTTGTTTTGATGAGGTAAATTTTGGAACGTTTTCGGAAAACGTTTCAAAGTTTCCATATCCGCCCGTCCAGAGGTAAAGTTCACATGCAACACTTCACTGACTTTAGAAACAACGATTTGCAGTCGACAATAGATGGAATAAGGCGCCAATTTTAGATATATTGCCATTTCTGCTTAGGGGGGGCATATTATACCTGTTTACCCTAAATGGTGGTAAGTTTAGTTCGTAATTCCGCCGCTAGGTGGCACCAGTGTACATTTAAAACGAAGTACTTTGGCATGATTTATCTCATGATTTTGACCACCTAGAAAATTCTTGCCTTCAGCAAAGTTGATCAGCCGGTCTATAGCTATCAAATGGTAGTAAGTTTAGTGCGTAATCCCGCCGCTATGAGGCGCAAGTGTGCATTTACAACGAAGTACTTTGACAAGGTTTATCTCATGATTCTGACCACCTGGAATGTTCTTGTCTTCGGCAATGTTGATCAGACGGTTTATGGCTATCAAATGGTAGTAAAGTTAATGCGCAATTCCGTCGCTATGTGGCGCCAGTGTGCATTTAAAACGAAGTACTTTGACATGGTTTATCTCATGATTCTGATCACCTAGGCCATACGCCGCAGTTTGTCACGCCGCCGGTTTTTATTTTTCGCGCCGGTGATCAGTGCACAAACAAAATTAATGTTGCATTCCTTCAAGGATTCCTCTTGAAATTCTTTCTGGGATTTCTCCTGATACGCTGTCGTGGATTTCTCTTAAAATCCCTTCGGGGTTTCCTCCTGGAATTTCTTCGATGATTTCTTTTAGAATTCCTACGGAGATTCCTCCTTGATTTCCTCCAGGAATTCCTCATAGAATTCCTCCAGGAGTCCTCCTGTAATTTCTTCGGAGATTTCTCTTGAAATTTCTTCAGGATATCCTCCTGGAATTCCGTCGAAGTATTCATTCTGGACTTTCTTCAGGGATTCCTTCGGAGATTTCTCCTTGAATTCTTTCGGAGATTTCTTTTGGAATTCCTTCGGGCTCTCTTCCTAGAGTTCTTTTGGGGATTTCGCCTGGAATTATTTCGGGGATTGATCCTCGAGTTCTTTCGGAAATTCCTGCTAAACTTCCTTCAAGGATTCCTCTTGAAATTTCTTCGGGGATTCCTAATGACATTCCGTCGGGGATTCCCCCTGGAATTTCTACGGGAACTCCTGCAGCAATTACTTCGGAGGTTCTTCCTGGATTTCCTTTGGAGTTACCTCATGGAATTTCTGTTGTGATTCCTCTTCGAGTTTCTTCGGAGATTGCTCCAGAAATTTCTCATTGAATTCCTCCGGGGATTCCACCTAGAATTCCTTCGGGGTTTCCTACTGGAATTCCTTGGGGAATTTCTTCTGAAATTCATTCGGGGATTCCTCTTGGAATTCCTTTGGTGATTCCTCTTAGAATTCTCTCACGAATTTCTCCTGGAACTCTTTCAGAGGATATTTGTCGTTGATCCGTTATTGAAATCCTTTGGAGATTCCCCGAATTCCCTTGGAAGTTCCCACTGGAGTCCTGCTGGATTTTTTTGTGGATAATTGCTGGAATTCCTTTTGGATTCACGCACGATTATTTTTGGTATTTGCTCTTGAAATTAATGAAGGGATTCCTCCTGAAATGCCTTTGGGGATTCCCCCTAAAATTCCTTCGAAGATTCCTTTTCAATTTTATCCACGGGTTCCTCATGAAATTTCTTCGAGAATTCCTCTAATTTTTTTTATGGTTCCTCCTAGAAGTCTTTTGAGGATTCCTTCACGAATTACTTTGACAAATTCTTTCTGGAATTTCTTTGGGGATTCCTCCTGGACTTCCTTCATTGACTCCTCCTGAAATTCTTTCGGGGATTCCTCTTGATATTCCGTCGTGGATTCCACCGGGAATTCCTTCGGGGTATCCTCTTAGAGTTCCTCCGGGGATTTGTCTTGGAATTCCTTCGTGGATTATTGCTGGACTTCCTTCAAAGTTTCCTCCTGATATTTCTTTGGGTATTCCTCCTGATATTCCCTCGGGGATTCCTCCTAAAATTAACACGGGAACTCCTCTTGGAATAACTTTGAAGTTTCCTCTTGAAATTCCTGTGGTGATTCCTCTTTTTTTTCGGAAATTCCTCCTGGAATTCCTTAAATTCTCCATGGAATTCCTCCTTGAATTCCTTGACTTCCTATGGAAATTCCTCTTAGGGGTTTCCTCTTAAAAAACCTTTGAGGATTCCGCTCGAAATTCCTTCGAAGATTCATTCCGTAGTTCTTTCGGTGGCTCCTCCTGGGATTTCTGCATAAATTTCTCCTGTGATTTCTTGGGAGATTCCTTCGAAGATTGTTTCTGGAATTCCTGCGGGGATTTCTCTTAGAATTCCTTCGGGGATTCCTCCTAGAATTCTCTCAGGGATTTCTTGTGGAATTCCTCCAGAAATACCTCTAAGGTCATTTTCGTTGATTCCTCTTAGAATTCCTTTGGGGACTCTTTTTCCAATTTTCTTCTAAACTCCCACTTGCATGCTTTTGAGGTTTCCTGCTGGAAAATCTTTCGGAATTTCTCCTGGATATTTTTCGTTGATTCCTCCTAGAAATCCTTGCTTAAAGGATTCCTTCTCGAATTCCCTTAGAATGTGTCAGAGACGAATGCCCCAGAGGTAAAGTCTCTCTAAACAAAAAAAAATCCCTTAGAAATTCCCGCTGGAATTCCTTCGAGGATTCCTGCTGTAAATCCCTTAGGATTTCTTCTTGAATTCATTTATGGAATCCTCCTAGATTTCCTTCTGAAATTCCTCGAAAATTTTAATCATGGATTCCTTTAGAAGTTTCAGCAGGGATCTCTCTAAGACAGACTCTTGAACCACCAGTGAGTTCTGCAGTAGTTCCTTCAGGATTTCAGACAGCGGTTCCTGAAGAGATAAGCCCAGGTTTTTCTTCATGGATTTTTCCAGTTTCTTTCAAGGTTCCTCCTGGCATTCCTTCTGAGATTCTCCCTGAAGAAACGAGATTCCTTCCCTCTAATAAATGAAACAAAAATTGTAGAAAAATCTCTATTGTATTGCCTTTCAATGCAGTATTGCAACATGAACTACACTAAGGATGCGGGTATTGTCACAATAGGTCTTATCACTGGTCGCAGCGACGCCTGAACAGGACTTACAAAAGGTATTCATTCAATCAATAGTTTATGGGTCATGAAATTGCTCAGACTACACATTTTAGAGCGTAATGATAACTTGTTTGCTTTTTCAAGTAACATTATGGTCAAATTTTGGTCACGCCGATTCACGCCGCCGAAAGCTGCCACCGGCGTGACACCGCCGCCGCCGGCCATAAATGGCCATTACGCAGCCGCCGAGCAAAATACAGTCGGCGCACAGGTAGGTCTAGGTGGTCAGAATCATGAGATAAACCATTTCGAAGTACTTTGTTGTAAATGCACACTGGCGCCACATAGTGGCGGCATTACGCACTAAACTTATCACCATTTGATAGCCATAGACTGCCTGACAAACTTGGCTGAAGACACGAACTTTCTAGGTGGTCAGAATCATGAGATAAACCATGTGAAAGTATTTCATTTTAAATGCACACTGGCGACACATAGCGGCGGAATTACGCACTTAACTTACTACTATTTGATAGCCACAGACCTTCTGATCAACATTGCTGAAGACACGAACATTCTAGGTGGTCAGAATCTTGAAATAAACCATGTTAAAGTACTTCATTGTAAATGCACACTAACGCCACATTGCGGAGGAATTACGCACTAAAAATACCACCATTTGATAGCCATAACCCTTCTGATCAACATTGCTGAAGACACGAACATTCTAGGTGGTCAGAATCATGAGATAAACCATGTCAAATTACTTCATTGTAAATGTACACTAGCGCCACATAGTGGCGGAATTACGTACCAAACATTTCACCATTTGAAGGTCATAAACCTGCTGAACAACTTTGCCGAAGGTCTAAACTTTGCAGAGGATACGGTTTTTGATATATAGTTTAGGGGCGATTTCTTCACCCTGGCTTAAGTGTTAAGCCAGGTTTAACTGTATGGGTAAGCCTGGCTTACCGGTTAAGCCGAGGTGAAGAAATCGGCCCTTAGTAAATCATAAGGTTTTCAGGTGATGCCAAACTTTTTGGGGTACTGCAATATTCAATTGGGGTGTTGCAATACTAGAAGATGCGATTCCATATTTATGGCGGGTAGTGTATATGCGATACTGACTTAAAATAGTCACGGTGTGTTTATAGAACAACTTTAAAACAAAAAAATAAGTAAGTCTGAAATTTTGCCCAATGATACTTTGGGCCATTCCCTTCAATTTGCTGGGTCGGTGGGAAACATCCATCGGGGGGTCTAGAACACAAATTTTTTTTGAAGGTTTTTCGTGCAAAAACTGCTAAAAGCGCATATTGCAAATTATTGCATCTCCTACAAAAAATCACAACTTTTTTGTCTTTAAATATAGAACCATAAAATTTTCAGGCGTTTCGAAGTAGTACACTCAGCCAAATAACCTTAAGATTTCCATAAGGCCCAACTTATGAAACAGCCTTTAAATAATTCATAATGATTCGGATGAATATCAAAGGTCACTCTATGACATAAAATCGTCTCACAGCTTGGCTTTTATTCATGTTAAGCAACATGATATTCTCAAGCATCAGTAGCCGTGTGGATAAACACGGGCTCGGTGATCCCGACGTTCATGGATCGAATCCAGACTGCATCGTTTTAAGATTTTTTTGTTTTTTTCATAAGTCTATGTTATGAGATTTGTCATAGCAAGCACGATCAATTTTCATAAAGTATTCCTATGGCATCCATAAGAATTAATTATAGCAAATTTTCATAAGGTATTCCGATGAATTTCGCTAGTTTATTTCGCTGAGTGTAGGCGTAGATGACTGTGTGAAAATTCCATTGAAATATGTTAAATGTTTTTCAAATAATAACAAAACTATCAAATGCATTCCAAAATACTAAGCTAATACTAGCAAAACTCCAACAAAATATCTATATTTTTTTAAATAATAATACATGAAAAATATTAAATTCTAAGCACCTTAAGTCATTATGATGGCGGTACTGTGAAAACTTGTTTTTCAAATGATGAACAGATACATAGTCAAATACATAAAACGAAAACACACACACTGCCATTATATAGCTTTTCACTAAAGTATTAATTATTTATTCCAAGAACGTGGTTTTGTGTAAACATGTTCACAAGTTCAAGTATGTCTCTATTACGAATCCTATAATAAACACAATTATAATGATTGCTGAGCATGTCGGCCTTGCCTAAAAACAAATATTTGAATGTTATTTGGTAAGCCAAGAAAAGATCTCGAGGATTGGGAAACATCTCTTTTTCGAGGAAAAAGTACAGGAACTAAATTATTTTGGAATTAATGTTTACAAGCTCAAAATTGAATAGTATTTCACCTTGGTCAAATAATAAAAACAAGTTAACTCTGTTAAAGACCTCATAATAACATTGAAGTTGTGGGTATGAGTCTACATTAAACCACTATCTTGAAGGACACAATAACGAGAACTGAATTCAAAACAGAATTCAGCTGGGCAATATTCGATCAAAGGCAACTTTACGGTACTATACAAAGTTTCCGGATTATTCCACGATATTTGACATAGATATTGGACCTAATCTTAAGTTTGTCTTTGAATTTAAGCAATATGATGCTTATTGCTTATGCCACCATTTATTAAAAAATAACTGATAATAACTACTGAATGAATAGATGAAAGAACGGAGTACTTATTGAAAAAGTTTTTACATTAAGCATGGAAATTAGGCTGTTCAGCATAAAGCCTAGGAAAAACAATTTGATAACAATGATTTAAATAGTCTTATCCGTTTGCATATGATGTCTCAAAAAATAGATTCTGCGTAATTAGAAACCTTCAAGCATGAGGAAGAGTGATTGATCATTGTTAGGGCGTTGTTTAATAGTAGAATATTTGCAACATAAAACTTTATCTTTCGAAAAAATAACAAACAGTTTTTTTTGTTATCCAAATTATTGCGCCACGCTCCCCTAAAGCCTTTCGCTTGCAATTTGATACTTAGACAAGACCTTAATCATTGAAAAAAATGGAAAAAATGAACTTGTATACGCAAAACCACGTTCTTGGAATAAATAATTCATACTTTAGTGAAAAGCTATATAATGGCAGTGTGTGTGTTTTCCTTTCATGTATATGACTACGTCTCTGTTCATCATTTGAAAAACAAGTTTTCACAGTACCGCCATCATAATGACTCAAGGTGCTTAGAATTAAATAGTTTTATGTAATAATATATAAAAAATAAAGATATTTTGTTGGACTAAGCTTAGTATTTTAGAATGCGTTTGATAGTTTTGCTATTATTTGAAAACCATTCAACATATTTCAATGGAATTTTCACACAGTCATCTACGCCTACTACTTCGAAACGCCTGAAAATTTAATGGTTTTATCTTCAAAGACAAAAAAGTTGTGACTATTTGTAGGAGATGCAATAATTTACAATATTCGCTTTTAACAGTTTTTGCATGAAAAATCCTCAAAAAAAATTTTGTTCTAGACCCCCCGATGGATGTTTTCCACCGACCCAGCAAATTGAAGGGAATGGCCCAAAGTATCATTAGGCAAAATTTCAGACTTACTTATTTTTTTATTATAAAGTTGTTCTACACAACACACCGTGTAGTACTTTATACGATGTACAGCATGCATTCTTAAGCGACTCCTGGTTGTCTGGGGTATATCTAGAGGGAGACAAAGAATATATTTCAGGTCAAAGTTCTGTCCTCGCTTTTCTCTCATTTACCGAAGGGCACAACTTTTTTTTTCAGAAGTACAACTTTTTTCGGCAACAGGATAGTACGAAGCGTGTGTCACCAGTCCGGCTATTTAACCGCGATAATAACATGTCCTGAGTGCAATGCCATGTATGCAGCCCGGAATGGAAAATGATAACTGCAGTGTTCTCTCTCTCTAGCTCTTACTTCCTAACGATAATGATACTGCATTGTGCTGTTGATAATTATACGTATGTAGTAGGGAAAAAAGCTTTTAGAGATTTCGTTTCTATCCTAAGCTACGTGGAGTGGAGCAAAAAAGGTGAAATTCTACGGTTAAGCTTCTATCCTATTACAATGTGTCCCAATCGGTGGAAATGTCCAGCAGATTAGATGCCAGAAGAAGCACTAGCACTTACAATTACAATGTCTGAAGCTATAAAAGCCCTTTTTATCGCAAGAAAAGAGGGTCGTAAGGTTCAATGTTTATTGTGAGACGCTACCAGGCTCTGCTACAGTGAGTTGTGGAATAAAATCAAGCGATAAAAATTCTAGTCGCGATCTGGGCATTACACATTGAGTATACAGTACTCTTGTACGAATAGCTTTTCTTGCATCTCATTATCATCAACTTATCGATTTCAAATTTCACCAGCATGAGTTGGAGCTATCTCACGAAACTTATTAGTTTCAATGTTAGCGATATGTCATTATTCTGATAAAGTATTCGTAAAACCAACTTATGTCACCCCGACAACAATTTTCTCAAGAACTCCACCAAAAAAGTCTTCAACGAACAGCGCGGAGTTTTCCATCGAACCAGCTTCGATGGATTGCAGCATGCATGCGACAAAGTGCATAGCATAATAGCATGTTCCGTCGCTATCGCCACCATCGCATCATCATCGTCGTCGTCTATCTATTCCTACCGGGAAAGAATATTGAGATTTATGCCGTCATCGTATCATTATCCGCCGGGAGCTTGTTGGAAATTTTCGACATTCACTTCAGCAGCATCGTTGTTGATTGGAGATTGTTTGGAGACAGCGGGAAAATTGATGATGATGTTTCATTCTTTCGCCCGGGCAGCCAGCCAGCCAGCCAGTCAGCCAACCCGTCTCCGATGGATGATTCAATTGGAGCACGCGAATTTCTAGACGAACAACTATGGCGAGCAAGTAATTGGATGTTAATACGGTCACTGCACGCGAATCAGTTCAAGAGTTGATAACGGTGGACGTTGTCTTGCCAGTTGAACTAGAAGTTGGAATCCTGGGAATTCATCACGTATATTTTTCATTGTCATACCGAAACTTTATAAGTTGTCTATGGGAAATGGATGAGCACGGCTTTCTCGGGAAGCTTATTGAAAATGATAGATTCAACGATGGGTGATGTGCAAAACTGCTTGATGTTTTGGAAGACCATTCTTGTTCGTTCAGCCGAGCGGGAAAAACCAAGCAGAACATAATAAAAGTGTTCATGTCATAGGTGAACTCAAGGAATCCTCCGGGGATTCCTTCAGGAATTTCTCCAGGAATTCCTGGAGGTGTCCCAGGAGAAATTCCTGGAAAAATTCATGGAGAAATTCCCGAAGAAATTCTCGGAGAAGTTCCTGGAAAAATTCCCGGAGAAGTTCCTGGAGAAACCCCTGAAGGAATTCCTCGAGGAATCCCAGGAGAAATTCTAGGGGGAATTCCTGGAGGATTCCCTGGAGGAATTCCTGGGGGAATCCCTGGAGAAATCCCCGGAGAAATTCCTGGAGGAATTCTCGGAGAATGGCCTGGAGTCAGGATTGCTCCAGGAAGCCGTGGAGGAACTCCTGGAGAAATCCCTGGAGGAATCCCAAGAGGAATCCCTGGAATAATTCTTGGAGGAATCTCTGGAGCAATCTCTGGAGGAATTTCTGGAGGAACCTCGGAAGGAATTGCTGGGGGAATCTCTGGAGGAATTCCTGGAGGAATCTCTTAGGGAATTCCTGGAGGAATCTCTAGGGGAATTCCTAGAGGAATCTCTGGAGCAGTTCCTGGAAGAATCGCTGGAGGAATTCCTGGAGGAACCCCTGGAGGAATTTCTGGAGGAATCTCCAGAGGAAATGCTGTAGGAATCTCTGGAGGAATCTCTGGAGCAATTCCTGGAAGAATCGCTGGAGGAATTCCTGGAGGAATCTCTGGAGGAATCTCTGGAGGAAATGCTGGAGGAATCTCTGGAGAAATCTCTGGAGAAATTTCTGGAGGAATCTCTGGAGGAATTCCTGGAGGAACCTCTGGAAATATTCCTAAAGAAATCCCTGGAGGAATTCCAGAAGGAATCTCTGGAGGAATTCCTAGAGAAATCTCTGGAGGAATTCCTGGAGGAATCTCTGGGAGAATTTCTGGAGGAATCTCTGGAGGAATTCCTAGAGGTATATCTGGAGGAATTTCTGGAGGAATCTCTAGAGAAGTTCCTGGAGCAATCTCTGGAGGAATTCCTGGAGCAATATCTGAAGGAATCGCTGGAGGAATTCCTGGAGGAACCCCTGGAGGAATCTCTGGAGGAATTCCTGGAGGAAAATCTTGAGAAAATGCTGTAGGAATCTCTGGAGGAATCGCTGGATGAATTCCTGGAGGAATCTCTGGAGGAACTCCTGGAGGAATTCCTAGAGGAATCTCTGGAGGAAATACTGGAGGAATCTCTGAAGGAATCCCTGGAGGAATTCATGGAGGAATCCTCCTCTTCTTGGCGTAACGTCCTCACTGGGACAAAGCCTGCTTCTCAGCTTAGTGTTCTATGAGCACTTCCACAGTTATTAACTGAGAGCATCCTCTGCCAATGACCATTTTTGCATGTGTATATCGTGTGGCAGGCACGAAGATACTCTATGCCCAAGGAAGTCAAGGAAATTTCCTTTACGAAAAGATCCTGGACCGACCGGGAATCGAACCCGTCACCCTCAGCATGGTCATGCTGAATACCCGTGCGTTTACCGCCTCGGCTATATGGGCCCTCATACATGGGCCCTCATGGAGGAATCTCTGGAGGAATTCCTGGAAGAATCTCTGGAGGAATTCCTGGGGGAATCTCTGGGAGAATTTCTGGAGGTATCTCTGGAGGAATTCCTGGAGGAATATCTGGAGGAATTTCTGGAGGAATCTCTAGAGAAGTTCCTGGAGGAATCTTTGGAGGAATTCCTGGAGGAATATCTGAAGGAATCTCTGGAGGAATGCCAAGAGAAATCTCTACAGGAATTCAAGAAGAAATCTCTGGAAGAATTTTTGGAGGAATCACTGAAGCAATTCCTGAAGGAATCTCTGGAGGAAATCCTGGAGGAATTCCTGGAGGAATCTCTGGAGGTATCTCTGATGGAATTCCTGGAGAAAGCTCTGAAGGAATTCCTGGAGGAATCCCTGGTGGTATTCTTGGAGGATTCTCTGGAAGAATTCCTGGAAGAATCTCTGGAGGAATTCCTGGAGGAATCTCTGCAGGAATTCCTGAGGAATCTCTGGAGGAAATCCTGGAGGAATCTCTGGAGAAATTCCTGTAGGAATTCCTGGAGGAATCTCTGGAGGAATTTCTGGAGGAATCACTGGAGAAATTCCTGAAGAAATCCCTGGAGGAATTCCTGAAGGAATCCCTGGAGGAATTCCTGAGGGAATCCCTGGCGGAATTCCTGATGGAATCTCTGGAGGAATTTCTGAATTCTGAAAAAAAAAACCCTGGAGGAATTTCTGAAGGAATCCCTGGAGGAATTCCTGAAGGAATCCCTGGAGGAATTTCTGAATGAATCCCTGGAGGAATTCCTGAAGGAATCCCTGGGGGAATTCCTGATGGAATCCCTGGAGGAATCCCTGAAAGACTTCCTGATGGAATCCCTGGAGGAATTTCTGAAGGAATCCCTGGATGAATTTCTGAATGAATCCCTAAATAAATTTCTGAAGGAATCCCTGGAGAAAAACCTAATGTCACCCTGGAGAAATTCCTGAAGTTATCTCTGGAGGAATTCCTGAAGTACTTCCTGGAGGAATTCCTGAAGGAATCCCTGGAGGAATTTCTGAAGGAATCCCTGGAGGAATTTCTGAATGAATCCCTAAAGGAATTTCTGAAGGAATCCCTGGAGAAATTCCTAATGTAAACCCTGAAGAAATTCCTGAAGTTATCTCTGGAGGAATTCCTGAAGTACTTCCTGGAGGAATTCCTCCAGAGATTCCTCCAGGAATTCCTCCAGGGACTTCTTCAGGAATTCCTCCAGGGATTCCACCAGGGATTCCTCCAGGAATTCCTCCAGCGATTCCTTCAGGAATTCCTCCAGGGATTCCTTCAGGAATTCCTCCAGGGATTCCTTCAGGAAGTCCTCCAGGGATTCCTTCAGGAAGTCCTCCAGGGATTCCTTCAGGAAGTCCTCCAGGGATTCCTTCAGGAAGTCCTCCAGGGATTCCTTCAGGAAGTCCTCCAGGGATTCCTTCAGGAAGTCCTCCAGGGATTCCTTCAGGAATTCCTCCAGGGATTCCTTCAGGAATTCCACCAGAGATTCCTTCAGGAATTTTTCCAGGTATTCCTTCAGGAATTTTTCCAGGGATTCCTTCAGGAATTTCTCCAGGGATTCCTTCAGGAATTTCTCCAGGAATTCCTTCAGGAATTCCTCCAGGAAGTACTTCAGGAATTCCTCCAGAGATAACTTCAGGAATTTCTCCAGGGATTACATTAGGCATTTCTCCAGGGATTCCTTCAGAAATTCCTTTAGGGATACATTCAGAAATTCCTTCAGGGATTTCTCAAGGAACTTCTCCGTTAATTTCTCCAGAAACTTCTCCGAGAATTCCTCCAGGAATTTCTCCAGGATTTTTTCCGGGAATTTCTTCAAGACTTTCTCCGGGAGTTTCTCCAGGGCCACCTTCAGGAATTCCTCCGGGAATTCATCCAGAGATTCCTTCAGGAATTCCTCCAGGGATTCCTCCAGGAATTCCTCCAGCAATTCCTCCAGAGATTTCTCCAGTAATTCCTCCAGTAATTCCTCCGGAGATTCCCTCACTAATTCCTCCTGGGATTTCTCCAGGAATTCCTTCAGGGATTCCTCCAGGGATTCCTCCATTAATTCCTTCATTGATTCCTGCAACAGTTCATCCAGTGATTTCTCCAGCAGTTCATCCAAAGATTTCTCCAGTAATTCCTCCAGGGATTTCTCCATGAATTCCTCCACGGATTCGTTCAGAAATTACTTCTGAGATTCCTCCAGGAATTTCTCTGAGAATTTGTCCAGGGATTTCTTCAGGAATTCCTCCAGGAATTCCCCAATGAATTTCTTTAGTGATTCTTCCTGGAATTCCTTCAGAGATTCCTCCAGTCATTTCTCCAGAGATTTTTCCAGTTATTCTTCCAGGGATTCCCCCAGGAATTCCCCCAGGAATTCCTTCAGGGGTTCCTCCAGGAATCTCTCCGGGAATTCCTCCAGGAATATCTTTGGGAATATCTGTTGGAGGCTAGTCCACCATGGCCACGCAGGCCATAGCGAGGCTAGCTCCATCGATGCCTGTTTCTAAATTACAATGAAAATAAAACACTAGACACCTTCCATCAAACCAGACGGCTGCCGACTGATACCTCAATCTGCAACCGCCACACACTTTATTCCATTCAGGTATATACAATTCAACATTCTTCTTCCAAACTTCATACCTCTGCCACCTCTCCAACAATTGTACCTACCAACAATACTGCAGCCATTCACGTACCTGAAAGTTCGACGCTACCCGAGCGTTCAACGCTACCTAACTTCCGACAATTTCCCCATGGATTCCTCTAAGATTTCCTCCAGGGATTCCTCCAGAATTTCCTCCAGGGGTTCCTCCAGAAATTTCTCAAGGGATTCCTCAAGGAATATCCCCAGGGATTCATCTAGGAATTCTTCCAGAGATTCGTCTAGGAATGCCTCCAGGGATTCCTTCAAAATTTCCTCCAGGGATTCCTCCAGGAATTTCTCCAGGGATTCCTCCAGGAATTCCTCCAGGAATTAATACAGGATATCCTCCAGGAATTGCACAAGGAATTCTACCAGGAATTGCTCCAGGAATTGATCCAACAATTCCTTCAGGAATTCCAGCAGGAATTTCTCCTGGTTTTATTCTAGAATTCTTCCAGGAATTCCTACAGGAATTCCTCCAGAGATTCCTTCAGTAATTCCTCAGGGATTCCTCCAGGAATTCCTCCAAAGATATCCTCAGTAATTCCTCCAGGGATTCCTTTAGGAATTCCTCCATTGATTTCTGTAGGAATTTCTCCAGGGATTTCTGCAGGATTTTCTCCAGGGATTCCTTCAGGAATTCCTCCAGGGATTCCATCAGGAATTTCTACAGGGATTCCTTCAGGAATTTCGACAGGGATGCCTCCAGGAATTCCTCTAGAGACATTCTCTAGAGATTCCTAGAGGATGATACAAATTACCAAAATATGAAACAAACATTGATTTTGGCATTTTAGGCCGCACGGGACGACGTGTAATTTTTTCTATCTTCCCTCTCTTTCTAGCAATTTGCCTCGCGATTTTGAAGAAGCAAATATCAATTTCCACTGCACTGACGTAGCTGAAACTTTAGTCGATTGTGCACCACAAGTGAGCAAATGAACGATCAAATTTCTAGTCAATAATATGAAGTAGAAGTTGAGATTTGCATCTTACTAGCAACAGAGCAATGGCGGACGATTCAACCACCGTCCCGTCCGGCCTTAATCGAATTCTGAAAGCATGCTTTTCTATTCAAGGTTTCTATGCAGCGATGACAAAATACGGAAACGAATAGTGTGTTCCCCTGTATAGATACTGTCCCACATCAGCAATCCATCTTTTCCGAGGGACACTGTCATCATTTATTCAGCGTGCATCCATCTCTCATTTTATTCACACTTTATTTGCCGCAGATCTTTTCCAGCTTTTCTCCCTTTTATCGATGGACTTTTGGTCGTACATTTTGATACACCGAACCGAACCCACTAGTGCTCTTTTGGCCAATGCAGCAGCACCAGCAGCAGCAGTGCCTTTTACCCTGCGAGAATGACATTTGCAATCTTGTCACATAGTTCTTTCCACTTTTCCCGGACATTGATTTCTCGAGTGAGCAAACCCAAACCGATGAGAGTGCATTGTATGTTAGGTACCTACGTACGTACAGTCAGACGACTGCAGCAGGACGACAACCGACGAGGTTCATCAAAACTCGATATCATCGCAGTCAGTGTCATCTGCCTCGTCTGGGTTGTTGACTGGGCTGATCGTCCAGTTCGCTACCAAACGGACGATGCGATGTAGGCCAAGACGTTCGCAATCACGTCAACCACCCGACGACGACGATGGAGGTTCTTTGATGTGCTATGTACGCCAGTTTGCGTCGTTGACCGAAACACGTCGTTGCCAAGGGCGTAGTCAGCTTTTCCTTCAGCCGGTGGTGAGCACTTTTACCAAATTCCTGCCTGCAAGCTTTTCTAACTTAACACGAAAGAAACGATTAAGTTGAATATTTGGGTATACAATTTTGGAGATCCAGCCCTTCCAGTTACACGCCCCGTTGCACGCCTTTGCCGAGAGGACCTTTTCAAGAATACATTACCTCCTGATTTTAAACCGACTTCGTAAAGCTAACCACCAAACAGGAACAAAACTAAGTCACACTTCCAAAAATTCCATCCTTACGATCCATCCTGTACCGACTGGCGGTAAGTCCCGAACGCCCGAACCCAAATGATGCTGCGTTGCATCCGTAAATTAAATATTGCATCAGTCAGCACAGTGCCAACATGATTGTCACTCGAAGGAGCCCGCTGTTGCTGCTGCTGCTCGGTTTCTGAGAACAGACAGTTTTCCCTCGGTTCACGATAAACGTTCGCTACGGACCTTTCTTATCCCACCTCTTTCGTTGACGAAGCCTTCGCCTGAAGGGAGGTATAGAGATGGTGGGATGCTGTGGACTGGCAGTGAGTGATGAATTTCGTTTCCAGTGGGAAATCTAGACTCAGATTTTCGAAGGCCGGGTTGGCTTCGCGAGAGCATTGCCGGCTATGGCTTTGGAATATGAAGTTATCGTTTTATTTTTTCCTCACATCAGCACGAGTCCAAAAGAAAATGGAAGCCAATGGTATGGGCAATTGGCGTGAAATGTGCCATGAATTTTTATGGCTTATTTATCGTAGGGCTGACGGACGCAGATATGTGCAGTGAAGCAATTCAACCGGGCCCGATCATGAATCAGTGGATTAATTTGAGTTATTGTGATAGTGGTCATCCCATTACTAAGAAGTTGAAGGGCTGCAAAAGGCTGTTTGTAGTGATAAATCTCTCGCGTGAAACGGATGTTCATTTCAAATACAATATAAGTGTGAGCTATTGTTTGAAAATCTAATTGATCTCAAAAAGATCCACTCTGAACAATTACTATATATAGTGGCGTTTCAAGGGGTCCAAGAGAGTTCCATAGGGTTTCAGGGGCGTCAAACGTCCCGAGGGATCCCAGAGGTTTAAGAAGGTACCGGGAGGTCTGAGGGACTCCATGAAGCCTCTACGGTGCTACAGGGGTCTCAGGAGCATTCTTTGATTGCAGGTTTCGGGGGGTTTCAGAGGACTATAGTGGCACTTCAGAGGGTCTCAAAAGCGATCCAGGGGGTCTCAGTGGCATTTTAGAGTAGGGCAGCCGCGTAGTCGTCGGCTAAGAAAAGGACTACTAACCCCAATACTAACGTTTGGAGTTCGGATGATAGCATAACATGTCACGTTCTCTGTTTCAACTTCAGTACTCGACTGCCCGTGTATTTCGCTTACCATATATCTTAAAGGCTACTTGCTCATGCTTGCCCAAACTCAAGCCGCCAGCGATGTTTCCAAAAACAATTTAATTACATACAACCATATGGCCCTGCAGCGTAAGCATAGCTGCGCCCATGCGGAAGGCTAAAAACAGTTGTGCTTATTCAACAGGCAAAAGTGTATAAACAAAAGAAAGGTTCGAGACGACCTTGTAATGGAATTTTATGACCTACTGAGAACGGAATGTAAACTATAAATTTAAGGCTTCGTTCTCTAGGATTGAATTTCAAGATGTTAATGTGAAACAGATTTGAATAAGGCGAAAGATGTAAGGGATGCTAGGTGTCAAGGTGTCAAGCGACCCGATCATTAACGGATCCTGTGGCACCCCCCGCAGTATTTCGTCCCTCTTTTCCCGTGTAACTCGTGGGATCTAACAAGAAAAAATCCACAAATCACAATCAAAACGTAGGAGGTAGCAGTAGTGGCGATGCTAACCCCTTCGCAAGAAGGGGGTTGGCAAGGTCTCCGTTAAAGAAGTGAGGATGTAGGTGGGGGAAACTGCGCACGCAGCTCCAGCGTGGGAGCTCCGGTCCACTCCCCGGCAAGCCAGCCAATGCAGATACTGGATGGAGCGTGGTTGTTGAGGGCCATCGACCAAAAGAGAAAAGGACAGCCCGCGATCGAGGTGACTGAGCAGCAGCTCGGATAGATCATCGACTTTGCGTCCACAAAGTCCAGGATAGGTATGTACCTGAAAATGGCCTTCCAAAGTCGATGGACGATGCCATGCAGGATCACGTCAGTCTCGTGAAGACTGCAGCAGCGGCGGAACCAATGAAAGTAAAGATTTCGAAGTCTACCCAGATGGAGGCCTTCGCTTCCTCAGGAAGTCCAAAAGGTACGGAGGATGCGACTGCTCGTGATAAGCACTCGCAGAAGCTCACTCGTCAGGTGAGGAGTTGTGTGGCCATGCCCGCAAGGCTAAGAAAATACTAACCCCGTAGGTCTGCAGTAATGCCGGCAAGCCGGACCCAGCTAAGTGTCCCGGAAAACTGGGAAGGGTGGGCCTGAAAAGGCTGGCCCGTCCCGGATGGAAGGAAACAGAGGGTTGCGACACAAAAGGCAACTCTGAAGTTGAAGAACCTAGACAAGGTCGCCGAAATGGAAGTGCTCGTCATAGCACTGTGGCAACAGTGCGACGTGCAGGCGATCACCGCAGCCGTTCGGCTACGGAAGGGGCCGGCAGGGACACAGGACGCCTTGGTTCAGTTACCTGTGGCGGATGTAAAAAAGTCCGTTAAAGTAGGTAAAATCAAGGTAGGCTGGTGCGTATGCCATCTGACATTCCACGAGCCACCGGAGATTTGTTTCAGGGGTCTGGAACCAGGACACCAGTCATGGGACTGCAAAGGCTCCGACAGGAGCAAACTGTGTAGGAGATGCGGTGTCGAAGGCCATAAGGCACAAAGCTGCACGATTCCACCCTTATGTCTGATTTGTACCGGGAAATTGATGAACAATAGGCACCTAACGTGTGTTCCACGGTGCCCGGCCTTCAAGAAAGCCGTAGTGAACAAACCACAGTGCAGGTAACGCAACTGGGCCCATATAGCCGAGGCGGTAAACGCACGGGTATTCAGCATGACCATGCTGAGGGTGACGGGTTCGATTCCCGGTCGGTCCAGGATCTTTTCGTAAAGGAAATTTCCTTGACTTCCTTGGGCATAGAGTATCTTCGTGCCTGCCACACGATATACACATGCAAAATGGTCATTGGCAGAGGAAGCTCTCAGTTAAAAACTGTGGAAGTGCTCATAGAACACTAAGCTGAGAAGCAGGCTTTGTCCCAGTGAGGACGTTACGCCAAGAAGAGGAGAGAGGAGGTAACGCAACTGGACCTGAACCACTGTGACGCAGGTCAGCAACTGTTTTGTCAGGCAGCGGATATCGCTATCAGTTGGTGTCTACTATCTATGGGGCTTCGTGGTCGCCAAAGTATACGGGGTCTTCTTCTGTAGCTGTTATGCGCCTCCGCAATGATCGATCGAGCAGTTCACGCAGATGCTTGACTGTATGCCGACCGTGTAGACTGAGCGAAGGTCGGTTGTAATAGCAAGTGACTTCAATGCCTGGGTCGTGGAATGGGGATACCGTTTTACGACCCAAAGGGGTCAGATCCTGCTAGAGACCCTGGTCATACTAGATGTTGCCCTGGTTAATGTCGGTATCAAGAATATCTTTAGTCGAAACGGAGCGGAATCGATTATGACCGTTACTTTTAGTAATACCTACTGGCCTAAAAAGCAGTTCAAACTGGAGAATAGACTACCGGAGATGACTGCACTCAAAGCGATCACCTGGTGGTTCACTACAGTATCGACAACAACAATAGCAGGAGGCGGGTAGAGGAAGAGGCGACATCATACTTCAACGAAGGGATATTTAGGGAGGCGCTCCGCCGTGAACGAAACCTAGTACTAGCGGTGCTCTCGCGTGCGTACGATTCGACCATGCCTAGGCGAGTCTACCCTACAAATGGGAGCTCTCCGGCTTACTGGTGGACTCAAGTGATTGCGGACCTGCGTCGCGCCTGCCTACGGGCTAGGCAGCGGATGCAGCGAGCACGATCTGAGGAAGATGGAAACGAACGGCGAGTGGTGTTCGCCGCTGCAAAAGCTGCGCTGAAAACCGAGATAAGAGCAAAGCAAAAAGGCCTGCTTCGAGGGTCTCTGTCAGAGTGCCAGTGCGAATCCGTGGGGTGACGCCAAAAGGATCGTGATGGTCATGACGCGAGGGGTAATGGCTCATACATAGTAATCTCCAGAGGTGTTGGAGAGGATCATCAAGGGGCTTTTTCCCTACATATCATGATCCTAGTTCTTGATCTTCTTATGTACAGTGCATCAAACAATTGTCCGTACAGCAAATTTTTCGTCAAAAAAGTTGTTCATTCAAATGTTCATAACTTTTTTATACGTCAATAAAAAACGCTGACATTTTGACCAATGATGAACCGTAAATTGAAGCTCCATTGGTTAAATTTTGAGCGAGATCGAATCAGTTATCTGAAAGTTATAGAACTTTTAGTAAAACTTGATGATTTATTTAACAAAATTCCAATACTCTATATCTCAAAGAATATTGGATAAAATATTTTCAAACTTTTTTGTGGGAACACTAACACATGAACATTTAATAAGCAATCTTGTAAAAGTTAATTTGTTCACTAGAAAAAAAATATGAAAAATATGTTTATGTAGTTGACGATGTTAATAAATTTACCATATTTTACAAATATAATCTGCCAAACGTTTTCCACTAATAAAAGTGCAATAATTGAACTTTTTTTTTATCTAATCCATTGAAAAAACTTCTATGCGTTAATGCCGTGCAGCGTCAGTCTTTCGGATACTTCGAACGCCTCGGAATATTGGATGGATTTCCGCTCCAGTCGGAGAAAACGTTTCTTTAAAAGTTTTCCACTAGGTCACTAGATGTGACGTCCGTTTTGTGTGTTAATGTATTTTTCAGTCTTTGGAGTCTCTGACTGAAGAAGATGAAAATTGTATTTCAAACATCTGGTTTAACTAAGTAAGATTCTGGAAAGCTATACGAGAAATTTTAGGATATGTTTACAAAGGATCCACAGGAAGAAAGTTAGATTAATTCTATTCCCAATTAATGTTTAAAAACCCTAATTAATCCACCTAGCGGTGATGGTGCCTTTCTCGTGCTTAAAAATATCCTTTCAACAAAACTCGAGCGACATGTTGATGACACTGACATAAATACAAAATGAAAACTGCTAGCTAAATCTAATCAATATGGATACATTTTATATTAGCATAACATCCAATATTCAGAAAATATAAGACAACGATCCAAAACTCAAACCAAACAAGTGTCATGAAGCCGCAAAATTTTGAAACGTCATTTTAGATTTTCCGATCATCATTTTATGACTCCGGATATCTACCCACACTAAACTAACCGCCATCTTGAACATTGAGACACCATCTTGGATGTTCTGGTATTTATTTTTGGACTCTGCACCTAAAATTACATAAAATCGCCGTAATGAATTTTGGCATGTCGTTTATGATTTTCTGATTACCAGTTTTGGACGAAGACCGGCATTCTTCCCCATTCAAACTATAGTCATATTGGGAGCGGACCTGGTGTGATGGTTAGAACACTTGACTATCACGCCGAGGACCTGGGATCGAATCTCACTCCCGACAAACTCGCAAAATGTGAGTTCTTCCTTCGGAAGGGAAGTAAAGCGTGGGTCCCGAGGCTAGGGCTAAAAATCTCGTTAATACAGATAAAAAAAAAACTATCGTCATATTGCAGACCCTGTGAAACAGCGCACAGCTGGGGTTTTCTGATTACAAATTTTGAATTCTGGACATATTTTCATACAGAATATGCCCATAATGCAAGAATTAAAAATCTTATAAAATAGGCACTAACTTGAATACTGGGTCATTATCTTGGGCTTTGGACCGCTATCTTGGATACTCTGGTGGACTCCGAACATATTTCCCATACCAAATACACTTATTTTACATAGTTTTAGAGCTCAAAATTCCTTAAAACAGCCACCATCTTCTGTTGGCGTGATCAAATTCTTATTTTTCCATTCAACGTTGACCCATCCTGCTATAAATTTACACCTTAGGAATCTGAAATGATGAGATCGCTTTAGTTTTATCTATATTTTGTTCTCATATATAAGAACTTAGACCTATTCGTCACTGTTGTTCATACCTAATGTTTATCAGGCCATTAAACAAAGCCACGATTTAATTTTTCACATGAACGTTGGTTCTGCTACACAACAGGTAGTCTCTAATGTGATCTAAGGTTATTTTCTTGCTAACCGTTCATTAGATTATCAAAAAATCTGCGATCTGATGTGTCGTATGTATGGGTTTGGTTCATTTTTATATTTGGTAATTTCCTGTGGGATAGCCGGATCTGATTCCATGAGTCATGGACCATGACACTACCGGTTGTCCCAATTATGGTCTGAGAATATTTTATTGCTATTTATTCACCTTTACCTAATCACCGCGATTTGATATATCGCATGAATGGGTTTGCTTCACTTTTACTTCTAACCACTTTCGAAGCCACAGCTGAACCCGCAACACTACCGGGAATCTGATGTGGTCTGACCCTATTTTTCCATCAGGTTGTCGATAAGTCGTGATCAGTCTTGTCAGAGATCACAGTCATTTGAACCTTTTCGTCGATATTCGGCCTCCTTTGTCTCCGACATTCGCAACACAAGCAATCAAAATACTGTTCGAAACAAAAATGTCAAACGAATGCACTTCACCACGATAGCGGCTTCGGGAGGCGGTTCGGCTTTTGTTATTCCTGTCTTCTTCCATAATAAAAGCTACGTTGCCCATCTGTGAGTCGTATTCAATGCAACATGCAATAATGAACTAATATTAACATTCATAATCGGAATTGGCTGAAAATCTATGCGTAAAGCTAGAATTAGACACATGTCATCGTGTCAGATGACATTGATTTGACCCTTTCTTATATTTATTGATCTTCGTTCTACTGCTCGTGTTGTATGTAGGTAAGAGGTAACGATAGCGCACGAATGTAACAAAGCCGACTGACACCCGACTGCGGCAACGAAATGAAGGTAGTAAAAAGTGTCGAATGTTTACAAGACTGGTCGTGATTTGATGTATCGCATCCATGGGTTTGGTAAAATTTAACATTTTACTACCCGGATCTGATTCCGGGTAACTACCGGTTGAACCAAATATGGTCTAACATTATTGTCTTGTTAACTGCTCATCGGTTAACCAAAAACGCTGCAAATTGAAGGTGTCACATGCAGGGTTTGACAATTTCGACGGGACTCTCGGAACCAATTCCGGAACACTACCAGTTGTCTTTAGTGTAACGTAAGGCTATTTTCTAGTTAACTGTTCATCAGGTTATCGCAAAAGCCACGATTTGATGTGTCACATGCCTGGATTTGGTTTACTTTTACATTGGGCCTCTTCCGGCCACTCAATACCGATTCCGAAACACTTGCTGGCCGTTCATTAGGTAATCTAAACAGCCACTATTTGATGTGACGCATGTACGGGTTTGTTTCTCTTTCAGATTTAACCACTTCGGCGAGAACCCCGGAACGGGTTCCGGAACACTACTGGTTCAGATATGATCTGAGATGGTTTTCCTGCTGATTGTCCTTCAGGTCATCGAAAATGCCGTGGTTTGATGTGTCGCATGCATGGGTTTGGTTCAATTGTATATTTGGCCACTTCCAGCGGGACACCTAGAACCGGTTCCGCAACACTACCGGTTCAGATATGGTCTGAGATGATTTTCCTGCTCGTTGACCATCAGGTCATGTAAAATGCCGTGGTTTGATGTGTCGCTTGCATGGGTTTGGTACAATTGTATATTTGGCCACTTCCAGCGGGACGCTCAGAACCCGTTCGGGAACACTACCGGTTCAGATATGGTCTGAGACTATTTTCCATCTTACCACTCATCAGGTTATCGAAAATGCCGTGGTTTGATGTGTCTCATGCATGGGTTTGGTTCACTTTGATATTTGCCACTTACGGCGGGACACCCGGAACCGGTCCCGGAACACTACCGGTTCAGATATGGTCTTAGACTATTTTTCTGTTTACCGCTCATCAGGTTATCGAAAATGCCTTGGTTTGATGTGTCGCATGCATGGGTTTGATGCATTTTCATATCTGGTCCCTTCCAGGGGTACCGTTCCGGAACACCTAAATGGCCATATCTCCGGAACGGCTGAACCGATCCAAACCATTTTCAATAGGAAACAATGGGACCAGATTCCGCGTCGAATGAACCGTCGGTCATTGAAATCGGATGAGGTTTACTGCCAAAAAGTGATGTGAGTTTTTTTGTACACACACATACAGACACACACACACACGCACACACATACACACACATACACACACACAGACATCACCTCAATTCGTCGAGCTGAGTTGATTGGTATATGTGATTTGACCCTCCGGGCCTTCTATCAAAAAATCATTTTTGGAGTGAACATATAGCCTTTCCAGTACACTTAGTGTACGAGAAAGGCAAAAAAAAAGACAATTACACCGTCTTCGACCTTGCGGCCTACAGACTGAACATAACAAACATTTGACAACAGACAACACATTTAACACCCAGTGGCCCGTGGAGAATTTTCCGTTTGAAGAAAAGTTTCCCCCGACTGGAGCGGGAATCGAACCCACACTCCGAGGCTTACGATACACCTAAACGACTGACGCCGCCAACCGCTCGACCACGAAGCCCACAAGAAAAAACCCTAATTAATCCACCTAGCGGTGATGGCGCCTTTCTCGTGCCTTCAAAACCCCATTTCAATGAAACTCAAGCGAAATGTTTATGTATATCGCACTTTCATACAATTAACAGAAATCCATTTCATGATACCAGAAATCATATCGTTTATCTGGCTTTCAATGTTTGAGCCTCAAACTCTTAATTAAAAGACGCTATCTTGAATTTGAAGCCGCCATTTAGGATTACAGATTGCCATCTTGGATGTCTGGTCGCCATTTTTGGAATTCAGATATCATCCCCATACCAAATATACCAATAATGCATTGTTTCAGGCCCTAAAACTCCGTTAATCAGCCGCGATATTGAATTCGAAGCCGCCATTTTAAATTTTAGATCGCTATTTTGAATATCCTGATCGCCATTTTGGACTCTGGAAGTCTTCCCCATACCAAATATACCAATATTGCACGGTTTTAGAGCCGAAAACTTCGTTAACCGTTATGTGGCCGGCAAACTTTTTGCTTTTTTTTACACCGTGTATTTTAAATGGGTGCTGGGTACCCGGGTACCCTGCCGGCCACATAAGGGTTAAACAGCCGTTAGAGCTTAAATATCAATCAAACAGCCGCCATCTTGAAACTAAAGCCGCCATCTTGGATTTTAGATCGCCATATTGTACATTCTGGTCGACATTTTTTAATCCTGACATCTTCCATGGTTTTAGAGCCTTAAACATCTTTAAACAGAAGCCATCTTGAATTTGAAGCCACCATCTTGGATTTCAGACCGCCATCTTGGATATTCAAGTCGCCGGGAGTCCAGACATCTTCCCCATGTTAAATATTCCCATATAGCAAACCATATGGTAAACAGCCGAGATCTTGAATTTTGAGCCGCCACCTTGAACATTTGGAAACCATCTTGAATTTTTGGCCGACATTGTGGAGCTTCTGCTCTCCAGTGTTGATTTCCGCACAAAACTCGTCAACCATGCTAAGGGTTACAAAAATTGCCGCAGTGTGATTTATCGCATGATGGGCTAGTTCAGTTTTATATACGGCCAGTTCTACCGGTGCTGGTCCGGATCACTGAAATGGCCATAACTCCGGAACGCCTTGGCCGATCTGGACCATTTAGGATAGCAAACAATTCCGGTTCGATTCAAGCTATAATCCGAAAAATCGGTCTATAGGAGGTGCCTTAAAAGTGAGTGAACTTATTTTGCGCACATATATACATACATACATACACACATACAGACATAATCTCAATTCGTTGAACTGAGTTGATTGGTATATGCGACTTGATCCACCGAGCCTTTTTTTCGAAAAATTGTTTTTTGAGTGAACATATAGTTTTTTAGTACACTAAGTGTGCGAGAGAGGCAAAACACTACTTTCGAGATTTTTTGCTTTAGTTATCTAACTAAACCAATAGATTCCAAGATCTTTTTGGTAGCAAATTTGATAATCTTTCAAATGCGATAAGTTTAACCATTTTCAAGTTATAGCCAGCTTGAGACAAGCAAAGTCAAAAACATGTAATGTTCAATTACTACGTAACGGTTGAGATTTGACCATATGCGAAAAACATTTTTTTCACCGGTCGGAACCTGTTTGCTTGCTAATGTTCATAAGGTTATCAAAAAACCCTAGCCTTGCTGTGTTGCATACATAGGCGCAGTTCAATTTTATATTTAGCCGCTTTCGGAGGGACACCCGGAACTGGTTACGGCACTACCGGCTGTCTCTAATGTGGTCCTAACCTATTTCTTTTATAATCAGTCATCAGGTTATCAGAAAAGCCGTTATTTGTTGTATCGCATGCATGAGTTTGGTACTCTTTTATATTTGGCCACATCCGTCGAGACCCACGGAACCGGTTCCGGACAACTACCGGTTCAGAATGGTCTGATACTGCTTTCCTGCTAACCGTTCAATAGGTTATCAAAAATGCCACTGTTTGATGTGTCGCATGCATGGGTTTGGTACTCTTTTATATTTGGCCACTTCCGGTGGGACATCCGGAACCGGTTCCGGAACACTACCGGTTCAGATGTGGCCTGATTCTGTTTTCCTGCTTATCGTTCGTAAGATTATCGAAAATGCTTCTGTTTGATGTGTCGCATGCATCGGTTTGGTACTCGTTTATATTTTTCTACATCCGGCGGAACATCCGGAACCGGTTCCGGAACACTACCGGTTCAGATATGGTCTGATGCTGTTTTCCTGCTTATCGTTCATCAGGTTATCGAAAATGCCGCTGTTTGATGTGTCGCATGCATGGGTTTGGTACTCTTTTAAATTTGGCCACTTCCGGTGGGACATCCGGAACCGGTTCCGGAACACTACCGGTTCAGATGTGGTCTGATACTGTTTTCCTGCTAACCGTTCATCAGATAATCGTAAATGCCGTGGTTTGATTGGTAGCATGCATGGGTTTGGTGCATTTTCATGTCTGGTCCCTTCCAGGGGTACCGGTTCCGGAACACCTAAATGGCCATAACTCCGGAACGGCTGGACCGATCCGAACCATTTTAAATAGGAAACAATGGGACCAGATGCCGCGTCGAATGAGCCGTCGATCGTTAAAATCGGTTGATATTTACTATCTAAAAGTGAGGTGACCTTTTTTGTACACATACACACACACATACATACACACACACACACATACACACACACAGACATCATCTCAACTCGTCGAGCTGAGTCGATTGGTATATGAAACTTGCCCCTCTGGGGGCTCTATCGAAATTTCATTTTTGGAGTGAACATATAGCCTTTCGGTACACCTTGGTGTACGAGAAAGGCAAAAACTTTTCCAAATAAATTTAATGTTCTAATTGCAGTTTTCAAAAACTTTTTTGTCGCTTATGAAAATGAACAAAGTTCATTGTAACATTTGACATCAAATGTTACTTTCATAATCATGGTAATCAATAAACTGCGGTTTTGAATGCGACGGATTAGGATCACAATTTAGGCAAAATATACCATGTCCACTTAATTCAAGGAAGTATTTTGTTTTTATCGAATTTCAAGTCGTGCCCAAATTTAAATATCCATATATCGCAAATGGATGAGAATGCTTTTCAATGATTTGGTGTGTACCTAAGTAACCATTCCAGATTGCTTGACCTGGTGGATATCAAGCAGTTGCATGTTCTTAAAAATTAAAATACAATGCGGAAAATATATTCAAATTTCAACGACCTCTTCATTGAAACAAATTTGGACTTAAGTAAATAAATTATATTAATTGGCCTAGATGCTTCTGGATAGATAGTACTTAACACTATATTAACAAATAGGGTGTAGGACCATTTGGGCCGGAGCACCTATTTTGGGCACTTGCTGCTATAACTCTGCCAATTCCAAACCGATTGACTTGAATTGTTGCACATAGTTAGATACTGTGCGTATCTGATCGTGTCTCAAAAACCAAGTCATAGACACAAGTGCCCAAAATTGGTGATCCTGCCCGAATGGTTCCGGACCCTTTGCCGCTGGAACTTATAAAGCAATTTTACAATCGTGGAGGACATTATTGAGCTTGAAATTAAGATTGGAAATATTTTACTACATGACAAATTCGATTAATTTCATAAAAGTGTCTTTAATAGTAATGCCCCAAAATACACATTCTTTATTGTGAAACTTACATAAATGTGATGAAAACAACAGTGCTTGTACGATTACTAATAGTAAATGGAGAATGTTCTCATTTTTGGCTTGCATTTTTTTCTGGGTTGCCCAAAACAATTTCGATCACGAAATTGGGCCTTTGGAAACAGTGTGCCTTGGTATGGCTAGGAGGTTCTTCGAAACATTAAGTGAATATAGACAACCCACGAAAACACTGGAAACGTTTTGCCTTTCTCGTACACTAAGTGTACTGGAAAGGCTATATGTTCACTCCAAAAACGACTTTTTGATAGAAAGCTCGGAGGGTCGAATCACATATACCAATCAACTCAGTTCGACGAATTGAGCAAATGTCTGTATGTGTGTATGTATGTGTATGTGTGTATGTGTGTGTGTATGTGTGTATGTATGTCTGTGTACAAAAAAGGTCACATCACTTTTTTGAACTAAACCTCAACCGATTTTAATGACCGATGGTTCATTCGACGCGGAATGTGGTCCCATTGTTTCCTATTGGAAATGGTTCGGATCGGTCCAGCCGCTCCGGAGTTATGGCCATTTAGGTGTTCCGGACCGGTACCCCGAGGAAGGGGCCAGATATGAAAACGCTACAAACCCATCCATGCGACACATCAAACTACGACATTTTCGATAACTTGATGAACGGTAAGCAGAAAAATGGTCTCAGACCATATCTGAACCGGTAGTGTCCCAGAGCCGGTTCCGGGTGTCCCATTGGAAGTGGCTAAACATAAAAGTGCACTAAACCCATGCATGCGGCATATCAAACCGCAGCTTTTTCGATACCCTGATGAACAGTAAGAAGGAATGCATTCTCAGACCATATCGGAATCGGTAGTATTCCGGAACCGGTTCCAGATGTCCCGCTGGAGGTGGCCAAGTATAAAAGTTAACCAAACCCATGCATGCGGCATATCAAATAGTGGCTTTTTTGACATCCTGGTGAAAGGTAAGCAGGAAAATATTCTCAGACCATATTTGAACCGGTTGTGTTCCGGAACCGGTTCCGGGTGTCCCGCCGGAAGTGGCCAAATATAAAATTGAACTAAAACCATGCATGTAACATATCAAACCGCGGCTTTTTCGATAACCTGATGAACAGTATGCAGGAAAGCATTCTCAGAACATATCGGAACCAGTAGTGTTCCGGAACCGGTTCCAGATGTCCCGCCAGAGGTGGCCAAGTTTAAAAGTTAACCAAACCCATACATGCGACATATCAAATAGTGGCTTTTTTGATATCCTGATGAACATTCAGCAGGAAAATATTCTCAGACCAAGCCCGTGCACAAGGGGGGGGGGGTTTTGGGGGTTAAACCCTCCCCATTACCGACGCTTCCTACACTAGGCGCCCCTCCGCCTTTTGCTGAAATTGGGAAAAACCCCTCCCTTGGCGCCACTTCTGTGCACGGGCCTGTCTCAGACCATATGTATCTGAACCGGTAGTGATCCGGAACCGGTTCCGGGTGTCCCGCCGGAAATGGCCAAACAAAAAAGTAAACCAAACCCATGCGACAAATCAAATCGCGGATTTTTAGGTATCCTGATTTGGCAAAAAAAAAAGTTTCCGGCCATATTTGGAACAACCGGTAGTATTCCTCACCGATTAAGGGTGCCCCATCGGAAGTGGTCAAATGTAAAGGAGAACCAACCCCATAAATAGCTGTTTTGGTAACCTGATGAACGGTTAACAAGAGAAACAATCATAGGCCACACTTTGGAAAACCAATACTGTGCCGAAACCGGTTCCAGGTGCTCCGCTGGAAGTGGTCAAATATAGAACGGAACCAAACGCATGCACACCGCGCATTAAATATCGGCTTTTTAGATGACGCGCAAAACGGTCAGCAAGAAAAGTCTCAGGCCACTTTAAGACTACCGGTAGTATACCGGAACCACTTTCGAGTGTCTCGCCGGAACTGGCGAAATGCACAAATAAGTGTTTGACAGTACATCAAATAGCAGCTTTTTTGAATACACGATGATCGATTCGTAAGAACATAGCCTCAGACCATATTTTAGACAACCGGTAGTGTCCCGAAACCAGTTCTGGGTGTTCCACTGGAAGTGGTCAAATGTAAAAGTGATCTATACCCACCCATGCATGAGATAAATCAAATCGTGTTTTTTTTTTTGGGTAACCTAATGAACGTTAGCAATGAAATAGTTTCAGACTATATTTGGGAGACCCGGTGTGCTCCGGAACCTGTTCCGGTACCGCAAGTAACCAATTGTACCATGCAACATATTACATCACGGCTTTTTGAATAACCCGAGGAACGGTTAACTAGAAAATAGGCTCACACCACATTACAGACTACCGGTAGGGTTGCACAACCAGCGTTTGGTGCTTCGCCGGAACTACGAAAGTAAATAAAACCAATGCAAGCGATAAATATGTGTAAGAGAACAAAATCTTACAAATTAAACCCACATACAAACAGACGTCGCACTATACTCACTACCTATCGCTCTTGTTTTCAACGGTCAATAAGATACAGCCTAAATGTTCAGAAAAAAAAATTGTGACCTGTGATTGTGTAAAGAGTTATAGCTTAGCTTGTTAGTATCGTCTTGATATTGATCAGCCTCCAGTGTTAGTGAAGGTGCTCAACAAAGTGCTCAAGCAGTCAACTGAGAAGTCTGATATTTTTCAGCCCTGCTTATACGTTGAACATAATGTCGGACTATGTGCAATCAATAAGTTTTAAGTCAATTCAAAAATGTCTAATAAAATGCTTGCTTTTCTATAAAAATATTCGGATTCAGAAACACTTTGACTTACGTTGCCGGAAAGATTGTGAGAACATGTTCGACGAGAAAGGCACTATCACCACTAGGTGGATTAATTTGGTTTTTTTTTGTACTGATCGCAAAATATAAATGTAGGTATTAGATTTTTTTAAATTTTTACACAGGCTTACCACGTTAGTAATTTGAAAAATCGACCGGATTTTCTTCTCGAAAATTTGAATTCAATTATTTAGATCATAAGTGTAGCATTTCGAAGTCAAATCAAGGTAAAATAGTTATTTTGTTATGTATAGATAAGAATAGGGGCTTGCTTTTTGTGATTGAATTAAGAGAAAACTTTAAGGATTTGTATTATATAAGTCATATTTGATTTTTCCCGGATATGTATCTATGAAATGGAATGTCGTAATAGGCTTAAATTTTGACTAGTTATTTATCCAAGTTACTTTTCAGATCTGTGAAAATTTCAGCGGTGCACAAAATTGCATTTCAAAGATATTGTATTTCAAAAGTGTTTATGATGATTTCTAAAGCTCGTGTCAAACCTTCAAAAATGAATAAAATTCAAACTCATCTCAGAAACTGTCTAGGGGTGCCCCAACAGATTTGAAAATGGCATTTTTCTACATTTTCTATGCGCTTTTATGCCCTACTAATGGGGTCTCTGATCACGGCAAAAGTTTTTTTTTTGTCGAACAGTGTTATTGGGCTCTTTGGTAAATTATTTGAAGCCCCTTTGGTCCCATCTTAAACACCCTGGAGCAAGACCTGTTATTGCGAACGAAGTTTCCCCATTAACTCGCCTTTGGCATTAGGGTCGAGCTGCCAATGTGATGCAAAAGGAAGGTTATAGCCCTGGCCTAGTTAATGCACAACATACGCCCCTTGAGCGAGTAAAGGTGCTTATGTCTAGGCAAAAGGCCAGAACACACACACACTAAATACCTGTGTTCCATGCCAGGAAGCGAAGGATCAAGGGATGACATTTACCTTATTAGCATCATCACCCTCATCGATTTGCACGTATTTTGCTTTCTAAAAATCCGAGCAATCGGTACGAGATGTCCCCACATAATGGCTTTTATGCAATTCAGTATCATAATTTATATTTTATATAACTCATATTGTTATCATAATGGCTTTTTTTCGAACTGGTTCATTATGCAACTGAAATTAACATGATGCAACTCAAATGAGTTGCATTATAAAAAGCATTGCATAATAGTTATTTATGTAACGAGTTGCTAAAAGTTGATTTTTTCAGACGTACATTTATCCAACGAAGCTTACCGAGCTGGATAAATACGAAGAGTGTTGAAAAAATCGAGTTTTGCCACGAGTTCCATATAAAGTTTTACGCAATGATTTTTTCATTATACATCTCATTTGAGTCGCATAATGTTCATAATGCAACTCAAATGAGTTTTTTAATTAACATTATGCAACTATTTTTCATTATGCAACTCATTTCAGTTGCATAATAAACCGGTACGGAAAAGTTGGCCATTATGATACTGAAATAAGTAATATAACATAAAAATTATGATATTGAATTGCATAAAATTTTGTATGAAACTCGTTGCAAAACTCGATTTTTTAGCACTTTTTGTAATTATCCAACTCGGCAAGCCTCGTTGGATAAATTTACGACTCGTGCTGAAAAACTCGCTACATAAATAACTATATTGTAAAATTAATAACGTTGCACAGTAGGCCTGGCCACTTTAATGCTTGTAATACATATCCGATGCACTGCAATCATCAATAATGTCAAGAAAAATGATAAAACTAGCCGACTCTATCATTTTCAGGATTCTTTTAATGAATGTCTATGAATGTACAGGCTAGACTAGATTAGACAAGATTGAAATTCTCTCTTTTTATGCCCTTTTCAAATTATGCACATTTTAAACTTATGTACCCACAGCCCAATTCGTACAAAGAGGTTCAGAGTATATTGCATGATATTTCATACGAAATGAAAGTCGAACCCGGTGACCGTCCACCAATCATAGCCCATTCCAAATTAATCAAAGCCCAACCTCTTTTTCCCTCGCAAACAAAGCCAGACAGAAACCGCATTCCCAATGTGATTCGGTCCCATTTTCCGCTCGGTCGATCTCATTGATGCATCAATTCAAGTGGGGGCTTCCTGTTCATTAGATTCAATTTGCAACTTTCCCACTGCAAAGACTGCAGTTCGGTTCGGGAAGCGCTTGATTTGGGCTTCCCACCTTCTGCCCCAAATTTAGCCCCCATGGTCCTCCTTATGGATAAAAAAAAGTTTTCCATAACTCAATGCAGAGGCTGCGGCACCCAATTTAGCAAACGACGAGATAATAGGTCGAGAAAGGCGATCCTTTTCTCGCCCAGTAGTGGAGTTCGTAGCAGAGGTGATTATTTTCCATTCAACCGCAGAAAGACCTGTATCTGCACCGATAAATTTCTTTAATTATGCACGGCGCCGTTTCTTCGGGGTTTTATTCGCCAGCCAGCAGTTGTGTTGGTTCGGGATGATAAGTGGGTCGGGTTAAGGGTGTGTGGGGGTATATCCCGGGCAGTTAGTGGGAAGCATATTTGCTGACTGCAATAGGTTTTCCTGCAAGACTAATTACCACGAGCAGAGAAAATTGATGTTGAGGTTGAGAGGATGCAAATCAGTAACTGGAGAAGTGCCGCTAATGAAGCCTGTGAGTTGACTTCGAGTTGGTGGAGTGGTTTGATAATCAAGGACCCGTAATCCGGATCAATTGTATGGAGCAAGTACATTTGCAATGAAAGTGTTGGGAGTTCGATAAGAATTTGAAGGCATGTGGGAATGTTGTATACTAAGCACTCGTCTTTATCTTGCACCTCGCCCAATTTTCCATGACTAATTTGATACCAAATTACTTCATAAATTAGCTTTCATATCATGTCAAAAATGTTGTAAAGTCGTTACCATTTCCTAAAATATTAAGATTAAATAATTGACCCTTGAATACTATTTCCGTCTACACCATACAGGGGGTGGCCAAAATAATTGGGATAGGCAACTTTTTTTTCTCTCACAAAAAAGTTCAACATGCTATAACTTTTCATAGAGTGCATCCAAAAATCTCAAATGTTGACTGTTTGTCAACCTATTATATGTGCATCATTGGTACACATTTGGGCTCGATTGATCAATGTTTCGCAAAGTAAGAACCGTTCGGGGAAAACACTATTTTTAAGACAACTCATTAATGAGCTGTCATATCTCGGAAACCAGTTAACCAAATTGAATGAAATTTTGAACGTACACTAACAACATGTAAATGCTTCACAGTTTATTAAAACATAGGTACTTTGTTCGCGCACATAAGAGCGTCAGTACTGATCTGTCGGTATCTGATTATTCATTGGAGTTTCACAAATGATAATCTTTGGATAGTACGTGGTCTGTCTGAACACTTCGGTTTATTGGTCGGAATGATCGGGTCTGATTTACACGGAACTTAGTGGTCTGATATATTACAGAAGTACTTAACTGAACATTAACACGGTAACTTGTATTTCGATGACGGAACTCATAAAGCGGACGTGGGACGTGTTTCTTGGACGGATACTTATGATACGATACTATTCACATTGATACTATATTGATACACTGATAGATTGATACTTGATACTAGGATTGATACTGATTTGGACTAGAACATGGCAGTGGTTAAATACTGTTTGGCTGACTATTGAACCCTTTGGTGCATTGTACTGTGTGATGAATGCGCTTATGTACATGATCTATTATTACTGATGGTTACAATTACTACATTGTTGCATTTTTCTGAGAGTACAGACTAACTTCTCTAATGCGGATCAAAACCTAACTTTAAGCCTAAACATACTTTTTAAACGTTGAAAAAAGTTATCATGGATTGACACTTTTTGGATTTTGCTAAAAAAAATGTATTTTTTTTACATTAATGTCAATAAATGTTAGTGTAATATTCAAAGATTTTCCACTTCTGTTCTCAAGTTATCTATAATCAGATATATTAGAGCCTATTTAGATTGAAGGAAGAACAAATTTAGCAATTTTTGTGTGGTATTGTAAATTTGACTTATTTTCCTATATATGGGTAAAAATTTCAACCCGGTACAACTTAATTCGACGTGAGAAAATATAACATTTTATATCGCCGTATTGAGTATCAATATATTGTTGATAAACGTTAAAAAAATCATTCAATTCGGTTCACTGGTTTCCGAGATATGACAGTTAAAAAATTAGTTGCCTAAATAATAGTAGTTTACCAAAACAATTCTTACTTTGCGAAAAATCAATCAATCGAGCCCTAATTTGTACCAATGATGCACATATAATAGGTTGACAAACAGTCAAAATTTGAGATTTTTTGATGCACTCTATGAAAAGTTGAAGCATGTTGATTTTTTTTGTGGGAGAAAAAAAATTGCCTATCCCAAACATTTTGACCATCCCCTGTATCTTCATAATAGTGGATTATAATCGATTATTGATCGATCTCAGCGAGGTTGCGGTAGCATCGGCGAAACAACCCGGTTCCAAAATGTTACCATGTCTTACTCCCAGCTAGTACTCTAAAAAGAGTGCAAATGATGATAACCCAAATCTGGGTTCGATTCCCGGTCGTTTCAGGATCTCATCATATTGGATATATTCTTCATTTCACTGAGTATAGAGACCTATGAGTTATTGAGTGTAAAAGTGCTCTAAGAACTGAATGTTGATTCTGTCTCAGTTGACATATTTCGCCGAAAAGAAGAAAAATAAACATTGTTAGTAGAGTGTCTCTGTATGAAAACCTCTACTATACCTCCAACATCAAAATAAAAAAGCTTTTGTAAACATCGTTACGGCCCATTGCTGATTTAAACTCCTGCCGTTTTCCGCTGTAAACAAATTACCATTCAATCTATCATTTGCTGCAGAAATTGGACGAACCGAAGACCAGCCAGATTCTCTCCGCATCCTGCCGCCCAATTGTCCATGTCGTAATCTGCAAACCCCATTAGATTCGCCATTCGGCGCAGTAACAACCAACGCCCTAAATTTGATAACCCCCTCGGCGAGCCACGACCACGTCCACGTCCGCACAGCTGCTAGATGGTCCTTAAGCTCGTAAATGCTCGAAAATTGCACGATAAACAAAAATTTTCCTCCACACTCTTCGCGTCGCGTCCTTAGGGAGAAAGAATGATGCTGCTTCCCGCGGATGTTGCCTGAGGGAAGCGCAAAACCGACCGATCGACAAGCGGTGGGAAGAGTTGAAAGATTCAAGATGGTCCCCAGAAAGGGGCCGTATTCTGATTTCGAGGGTTAACGGCAGCTTTTCTGGCCATGATGTGATCCGGAAACATTGATGATAACTTAGAGACGAACTTATCGCGTAACTCTTAAGTGAGTTCCAGCGCTGCCCTACGTGGCTTCATGCTGAAAAGTCGATGGATTCCAGGCCAAAACGCTCACGTCTAAACATCTCACCAGAGGAGACCGTGCAAGGGCATGGTAAGCGTTCCTCTGCCTTAAATTGTCCTCTCTCCCCTAGAGTCCCTATAATTAGAGTCTGGCGGACTGTCACTTTCGACCAGAGCCAATCGAGCATGTCGTCATAGTGTCCTCACCGATAAATGCTACAACGTGGCGTCATGCTCGATTGGCTCCGATCGAAAGTGACAGTCCGCCAGACTCTAACTAGTCTGACTCTACTCTCCCCTGGAAGATTCAGTTCTGGCTAATACTATAAACTACCCGTTGGACCCAAGCTATTGGAATCATCTTCGACAATGTCACAATTGCCATGCTTGCCGTTTTGCAGACACAATCCACGTGACTTGTCGTCGATCATGTCCCCTAGTTACTTCAGTGAGCGCTTCTAGTTGATCATGCATCCGCCTGTGACGACCACTACTGCCTGCTTCGAGTTTGCGGTTCTGGTACTCCACTATCATATCAATATTTTGTGGAGCATGAGTGCCGGCATTCTTGCAACATACCCTGCCCACCGTATCCTTCCGGCTTTGGCCACCTTCTGGATGCTGGGTTCGCCGTAAAGTGCAGCGAGCTCGTGGTTCATCCTTCTCCGCCACACACCGTTCTCCTGCACGCCGCCGAAGATCGTCCTTAGCACCCGTCGTTCGAAAACTCCGAGTGCTTGCAGGTCCTCCTCGAGCATCGTCCATGTCTTGTGTTCGTAGAGAACCACCGGTCTTATTAACGTCTTGTACATGATGCATTTGGTGCGGGGGTGAATCTTTTTTGACCGTAGCTTCTTCTGGAGCCCATAGTAGGCACGACTTCCACTGATGATGCGCCTTCGTATTTCACGGCTGACGTTATTATCAGCCGTTAGCAAGGAACCGTGGTAGGGTATCGCGCCACTTGGGCGGTGGCTTCTATATTCGTCTGTTTTCCACTATAACTCAGTCAATTTTGAACCAATTGACTTGAAATGCTGTACACGGGTAGATACTATACCTATCTCACCACATTCCAAAAGTTGTGTCAATTGGTTCAAATTTGACTGAGTTATAGTGGAAAACAGACGAATATAGAAGCCACCGCCCAAGTGGCGCGATTCCCTAGACGAATTCTTCTACCACCTCGAAAGTATCCCCGTCAATCGTAACATTGCTGCCAAGGCTTGTCCAGTCTCGCACAGTTCCACCTACCAGCATGTACTTTGTCTTAACCGCATTCACCACCAGTCCGACCTTTGCTGCTTCGCGTTTCAGGCGGGTGTACAGTTCTGCCATCGTTCCAAATGTTCTAGCAATAATATCCATGTCATCCGCAAAACAGACAACTTGGCCGTATTTCGTAAAGATCGTACATCGGCTGTTGAGCCCGGCTCGTCGCATAACACCTTCCAGAGCGATGTTGAATAGTAGGCAGGAAAGTCCATCACTTTGTCGTAGTCCCCGTCGAGATTCGGGGAAAACTGGATAGTTCACCCGAAATCCTTACGGTGTTCTGCACACCGTCCATCGTTGCTCTTATCAGTCTGGTAAGCTTCCCGGGAAAGCTGTTCTCGTCCATGATTTCCCATAGTTCTGTGCGGTCGATACTGTCGTATGCCGCTTTGAAGTCGATGAACAGGTGGTGCGTTGGGACCTGGTATTTACGGCATTTCTGGAGGATTTGCCTTACGGTGAAGATCTGATCCGTTGTCGACCGGCCGTCGATGAAACCGGCTTGGTAACTTCCCACGAACTCATTTATTTTAGGTGAAAGACGACGGAAGATGATCTGGGATAGCACTTTGTAGGCGGCATTCAAAATGGTGATCGCTCGAAAGTTCTCACACATAAACTTGTCGCCTTTCTTGTGGATGGGACAGATTGTCTCTTCCTTCTACTCCTCCGGTAGCTGTTCAATTTTCCAAATCTTGACTACTAAGGGGTCGTCCATAAATGACGTAGCTTTTTGGGGGGGAGGGGGGTGTTTGTGATTTTGTGACGAAGTGTGACGATAGGGGGGTAGGGGTTTATGATATGCTCAGGCCCGGATTAAGGATTGTGGGGGCCCGGGGCCCGAGGGGTAATATGAAAAATAAAGCTAGTGTTAGCAACCAAAAAAGGTTTTTGTGGGGGCCCCTAAAATGTGGGGGCCCGGGGCCCGGGCCCCCCCTTAGATCCGGCCCTGGATATGCTACGTAGCTTTCTACTAGGCCTATTGAAAAGAATATTTCATAATTAATAAAATTTTTACTTGCATTAAGTATAATTATCCAGTAAATAAAAAAAATATTGCATGATTTTTTTTTCATTCCCTTAATGTACCTAAATAACAAATAATGGAAATAAATGCCGGATTCATTTCATAAGACATGCAGCTATCGGACGCAACAACTGTATCTGAGAAAATGGTTTTGAAATCCTACGTAAAGAAAATCAATTTCACTCAAATGCTACTCAAGACTAATAGTTTGCTGCTTGCTATAGGGCACTGCACGCCGCTAAGGTTGCAAAGGAAAATTTATCTAAGTTTTTGGCATTACGCCATTATTCCAGGAGTTCCTTATATAGTTTCTACAGGACTTCCTCGACGAATTCATCCAACAATTTTTTAAGGAGCTCCACTAGTAGCTTTGTAAGGAATTTCTCATTGTGTTCTTAACAGGTTTCCCCAACAGCAGAAGGATAACGTTTCCACAGGAATTCCTACTGGGAATCCCAGAAAAAAACTTCTGAAAACATTCCAAATGGATCTGGAGGAATATCAGAAGGAATCCCTGAAGGAACTTCCATAAGGATTTCAGAAGTAACTCTTGCAACATTCTTGAAAGGAAAAAGAGAAATTTCAAAAGAAATTCCGTGAGGAGTATCTGGAGCAATTCTTGATGATGCTTTCGGAGAAATCTTGAATAAGCTTCTGGAAGAATCTTAGAAGGAGATATTTGTAGATTATCAGAAGGAACTCCTGGTTTAATTTCTGAAGAAAGCTCGAAAGAAATACTTGAAAGAATCCCGTAAGGAATTTCTGAAGGAATCCCGAAAATAAACTTTGGGGAATCAAAGAAGATTATCTGGATATAACTCCTGGTGAATTCTAAGAAAGAAAATCCTAGAGCAATTCCAGAGCCAACTTTGGGAGGAATACGTAAAGGGATTCCTCGCAGAATTCTAAGATATCCTGGATGGAGTGAATGGAGAGATGCCGGAAAAAGTTACTGAAGGAGTCCCGGGAAAAAATCCTGGATAAATCCTAGAAGGGAGTCCTCGAGGAATCCCAGAAGAATCCAGAAGGGAGTCCTGGAGGAATCCCGAAATGAACTTCTTTAGGAAACACAGAAAGAAGTTCTGATGGAATCTCAAAAGACATTCCGGTTTAAATCTCTGTAGAGATGTCCAAAGAAACTGCTGGTGAAAGAGAGGGGAGAAGAATACCTTGGAAGAACTCCTGAAGGAAACCATGGATAAACTTTTAGAAAAACCTTAATAAAACTGCTGGAGAAATCTCAGAAGGAGCTTTTGGAGGAATCTAAGAAGGAACTCCGGAATGAATTATTGGAGGGATCTTTGAAGCAACCCCTGAAGGAATACAATAAGAAGGAATTCTCTAACGGAATGTCAAAGAAAATCCATGGAGAAGTCCCAGAAGGAAGTGCTGGAGGAATTAAAAAGGAAGACATTCTCAAAAATGGGAATCCCAAAAGAAACTTCTCGAGCAATTCCATAATGAACTGCTGTAAGAATTTTAAAAGAAATTCTTACAGGGTTCTTCGAATGTCGTGGTAAATTTTATTCAAATGAAACCAATTCGATATTCTTAATAGATATATTAGTGAGCAAACTAATATCTTCGGAAGAGCTTCTAGGCTAATATGGTATTGGGAGCATCAATTTCCGGTTCTTCGGCATCAAGCAGAGCGATGGGTGGTTTATTGAGTCATTAGCTTTGGTGATAATCTCCACTGGTTGCACCTATGGTCTTGATGTTGGCGATCTGATCTTGGCAGTCAGCAATGTTTTCTTGCTATTGTTGTTCTTTTATAATATTCTTGTATGTTAAAATTAAAATCAGAGCTAAGGGGCCGTCCATTAATAACGTAAGGGTTTATAGAGGGTGGGGGGGTTTGAGAAATCTTACGCGCCATACAAAAAATTTTTGGTTCTCATACAAAAAAATATTACAAGGGGGGAGGGGGTGTCGAAAAATCGCAAAAATTCCCTTACGTAATTAATGGACAGCCCCTAAGTTCGAGTTTTTTTTTACATGAAAATTTTGTTGAGGGGGGGGGAGGGGTGTTTAACAAGCTACGTCATTTATAGAGGGGGGTATCTGAATTTGTGACGAAATGCTACGAGGGGGGAGGGGGGTATTAAAAATCGCTTGAAAAAGCTACGTCATTTATGGATGCCCCCTAACTGGTGCAGACAGGTGGCAAACTTTTCCGGGCCCATCTTGATGAGTTCTGCTGCGATACCGTCCTTACCAGCCGCTTTATTGTTTTTGAGCTGGTGGATAGCATCCTGAACTTCCCTCAGCGTGGGAGTTGGTTCGTTTCGTCCTCTGCTGCATCAACATAGTCATTTCCTCCGCTGCCTTGGTCCTCCGTGCCTAGTAGGCACTGCCTACATTCTCTTCGCCATTCAGGTGCTCGTCGAAGTGCTGCTTCCACCTTTCGATCACCTCACGTTTGTCCATCAGGATGCTCCCGTTCTTATCCCTGCAGATTTCGGCTTGCGGCACGTAGCCTTTGCGGGATGCGTTCAGCTTCTTGTAGAACTTACGTGTTTCTTGTGAGCACATCTATTTCACAGCAGATCTATTTCCTCGCACTCCTCTTCTTCCAGGCGGCGCTTTTTCTCCCGGAAGAGACGGGTCTGATGCTTCCGCTTCTGTCTGTATCGCTCCACATTCTGTCGGGTTCCATGCTGCAGCATTACCGCCCGCACTGCATCCTTCTCCTCCAGAACCGCTCTGCACTCCTCGTCGAACCAATCGTTTCGTCGTTTTTCGTACCTGATAGTGCTCTCGGCTGCGTTGTTGATGGCTGCTTTGACTGTACTCCAGCAGTCCTCTAGAGGGGCCACATCAAGCACACCCCCCAAGCAACACACATGTTATAATAGAGTTACGACAGCGCAAGTTTTGGTTGTACAGAAGTTTATTTTACGTAATTCTAACATTGTGTTGAAATAACGTAAAATAAACTTCTATACAACCAAAACTTGCGCTGTCGTAACTTTTATATAACATGTGTGTTACTTGGGCCTCGTCCGGCAACGCTGCCTCGAGATTCTGCGCGTATGCGGTGGCGACATCCGGTTGCTTCAGTTGTCCTAGATCGTACCGGGGCGGCCGCCGGTACTGTATTTACATTGTTGATAACGGAGAATTTTTATGTCACCAGGTAGTGATCAGAGTCGATATTAGCGCCACGATAGGTCCTGACGTCGATAATGTCGGAGAAGTGCCGTCCATCAATCAGAACGTGGTCGATTTGCGATTCCGTTTGTTGTGGTGATCTCCAGGTGTAACGATACGGGAGGCTGTGCTGGAAAAAGGTGCTACGAATGGCCATGTTCTTGGAGGCGGCGAAATCGATGAGGCGTAGGCCATTTTCGTTCGTCAGCTAGTGGGCGCTGAACTTTCCAATCGTCAGTCTGAATTCCTCCTCCTGGCCTACCTGAGCGTTTAGATCCTCTATGATCTTGACGTCGTGGTTTGGGCAGCGGTCGTACTCGTGTTCGAGCTGCGCGTAAAATGCGTCTTTGTCATCATCAGTGCTTCCGGAGTGAGGACTGTGCACGTTTATTATGCTAATGCTGAAGAACCGGCCCTTGATCCTCAACCTGCACATTCTTTCGTCGATCGGCTACCAACCGATCACGCGCCTCTGCATGTCGCCCATCACTATAAAAGCTGTTCCCAGCTCACGTGTGTTGCCGCAACTCTGGTAGATAGTATAAAAGTATAAATACCTACCTCTAAACTATGCAAGCGGGGATTTTCGGCTTCCAGTCTCTATGTAATCATAAACGGATATTGGTTCAACACCTGACGTTTCGGTCACATATATTGTGCCTTTTTCAAAGGATAGATACAATCCCTCCGTTTACTCGTGAGGTTATGTATGTTTTAAACATAGTCGCACGTCTTCACTTCAGTGGTTGAGTTCGTTGGTTGGCGCACTTTTTCAAATCGATCAGTATCGATCTGTTTTACCTCCTACGATCTACCTCTTGCCGGCGGCGTCACTTTCGCGCCAGATTTCGATTCTGGCGAAATCTGGCGCGAAAGTGACGCCGCCGGCAAGAGGTAGATCGTAGGAGGTAAAACAGATCGATACTGATCGATTTGAAAAAGTGCGCCAACCAACGAACTCAACCACTGAAGTGAAGACGTGCGACTATGTTTAAAACATACATAACCTCACGAGTAAACGGAGGGATTGTATCTATCCTTTGAAAAAGGCACAATATATGTGACCGAAACGTCAGGTGTTGAACCAATATCCGTTTATGATTACATAGAGACTGGAAGCCGAAAATCCCCGCTTGCATAATACCAATCACAGTCGATCCCCTTACCTCTAAACGTTCGCACCATGGATTCCGATCCAAGTTTCCAATCGGTCCAAATTCTTATTCGGGGTCCTTTTGGGGTCGTTGCCATCGGATCTATTGCATATTCCGATCATATTTCCTTTTCGCTGCTTGTAAATTTTTCGGTTGCCTCGCAGTGCCTGACATAAGACCCTCTGGCTTTCCGGAGAACCATAGTGCACAGTTGAGTTTCGACATGGAAAACATGGCAGCCATTAGTCGACATGGAGAATATGAAGAACAGACACTGTTGTAAGCCAATGTCAACAGATCATCAGGCTTGCGGAAGTAAAACCTCTGCCTCTCAGCCTCGTCTCAGCCTCTCAGGTGAAATTCATGGGAGTTTAGGAGGCGTTTCTATGTGTTTAAGGGTGCTTTAGGAGGTTTCAGAGGCGTTACAGGAGGCGCACGGGCGTTTTCGGGGGTTTCGGAGGGTCTGAGGGAGTTTCAGGGGGGTTTCGGATGCATACATACATAATTATTCCATTGCTAATTTTCCATTACAATGGTTTTTTACGGCTGGCTCGTAGGGCATGACACCAACCCCCTACTTTCTGGAGGACCATAGTGCCAACTTGAGCTTAGAGTCCTTCCCTGGCACTCGGGCGTTGATCAGCCGCCCCTAACATGGGGATCAGACGCTGATGTGAGCCGCTCCTCCTGGAGAACAGATGCTCAGGTTTGCCGAAGCAAACCCCCCCTTCCCTGTCAGCCTACGACCAAAGTTCTCACCGGGGTTGGTTACCCGATCTTCCCAAAGGTTGCTCATAGTTTCCGGCCGGTACCACGAGGAAGTAGGGATAGGAGTTGCTGGGCAGAGGCTACCCAAGTAACCAGAAGTTCGGATAAGAGGGTACTTCATAAGCTAAGCAGCTTGTTGGAAGATGCTCTTCTGCCTTCTAAGCAGCTTCATTTTTAAGTTATTTCGGAACTTGAAAGTTCACATAAGCAAACTTGTTAGCCTTCTAAGCAGAACAAAACAAAAACAAAAATATACTTTCCAGATTCACCACAGCCTGTGTTGATTACTTGTATTGCGTGAAACATAACCAACCTTATTGTACATGATACACTGTCTTGGAGAAGTTTTAAACAGGGCCCTTCTGCATGATAACCTATTGCCGTACAGCTGCGCTGCTGTAGATACATGTTATAAAGTCAACTGCGATACTGCGCAGGTTTACATATCTAGGTGTCGACAAAGCATTGATTTGAGTCAGATTTCACCCGCTTTGTACTTCATCACATTTGTGGTGTTGGGGAGAGTGTAGGGCTCTCATGCATCGGCTTCCGGTTCGTATCCGGTGGGCGTCATATTTTTTTTTCATTTGCACTTTTGATTAATTAATTTGGAAAATTCAATTTTCATGTCCATGAAAATCTTCTCATAAAGTTGTTTTCTTTAAAATGAAAAAAAAAAAATCCTTAGCACAACAAGTTAATGCAATGAACTTCTATGAACTTAAAAGTTCCGACAAAGTTCCAAGTAGCATCTTAATCAGCTTTCAAGCTGCTTAAGAGGTTAACACTGAGCCATGGCCGAACTTGTGTGCGAAGCTCCAGCAAGGCTCATTGTTAGTCTCTTAAGCTTTTAGAAAGTTCCATTCGAAACTTTATCTGTACTTCGCGGAACTTTAAAGTGCATTTCGTCATAGGAAGCGGAACTTTTGGTAACTTAGGTAGTGGATCACAATGAGATCTGAATTGCGCAGCATACCCAGTCTTCACCGTGCTGGGTTTCGGATGCATTTTATAGTATTTAGGAAGATTTTCAGATGCATTACAGAGGGCTTCAGGATCGTTTTTTAGGATTTTGAAGGGACTCAGGTGCGTTACAGGAGGTCTGATGGGGTTTCGGAGGATTTTAGAGACATTTCAGGAAGATTCAGAGGTTTTCAGCAGGTTTGAGCGGATAAGTAGCCCAAAACACTCGCTCCTGAACACATTCTAAACTTCCTTTAACTAGGTCAGTAGGTCGGCTCTTAACTAGGGACTCTAACTGCTTCTTTACCGTAAACTATAGCAAAGTATAGTATAGTATAGTATAGTATAGTATAGTATAGTATAGTATAGTATAGTATAGTATAGTATAGTATAGTATAGTATAGTATAGTATAGTATAGTATAGTATAGTATAGTATAGTATAGTATAGTATAGTATAGTATAGTATAGTATAGTATAGTATAGTATAGTATAGTATAGTATAGTATAGTATAGTATAGTATAGTATAGTATAGTATAGTATAGTATAGTATAGTATAGTATAGTATAGTATAGTATAGTATAGTATAGTATAGTATAGTATAGTATAGTATAGTATAGTATAGTATAGTATAGTATAGTATAGTATAGTATAGTATAGTATAGTATAGTATAGTATAGTATAGTATAGTATAGTATAGTATAGTATAGTATAGTATAGTATAGTATAGTATAGTATAGTATAGTATAGTATAGTATAGTATAGTATAGTATAGTATAGTATAGTATAGTATAGTATAGTATAGTATAGTATAGTATAGTATAGTATAGTATAGTATAGTATAGTATAGTATAGTATAGTATAGTATAGTATAGTATAGTATAGTATAGTATAGTATAGTATAGTATAGTATAGTATAGTATAGTATAGTATAGTATAGTATAGTATAGTATAGTATAGTATAGTATAGTATAGTATAGTATAGTATAGTATAGTATAGTATAGTATAGTATAGTATAGTATAGTATAGTATAGTATAGTATAGTATAGTATAGTATAGTATAGTATAGTATAGTATAGTATAGTATAGTATAGTATAGTATAGTATAGTATAGTATAGTATAGTATAGTATAGTATAGTATAGTATAGTATAGTATAGTATAGTATAGTATAGTATAGTATAGTATAGTATAGTATAGTATAGTATAGTATAGTATAGTATAGTATAGTATAGTATAGTATAGTATAGTATAGTATAGTATAGTATAGTATAGTATAGTATAGTATAGTATAGTATAGTATAGTATAGTATAGTATAGTATAGTATAGTATAGTATAGTATAGTATAGTATAGTATAGTATAGTATAGTATAGTATAGTATAGTATAGTATAGTATAGTATAGTATAGTATAGTATAGTATAGTATAGTATAGTATAGTATAGTATAGTATAGTATAGTATAGTATATACTATACTATAGTATAGTATAGTATATACTATACTATAGTATAGTATAGTATATACTATACTATAGTATAGTATAGTATATACTATACTATAGTATAGTATAGTATATACTATACTATAGTATAGTATAGTATAGTTGTTACCGTTTCTGGTACGGCTCTCTTAGCCCTCGAGGAAACTCACCGGAACCCAGAGGGGGCACCGGTCAAAACCCCAGGCTGCTGGTCTGACCAGCGGCAGCCAGCGGGGTGGGCTCGAAAGGCCTCTTTTGGTCCTCGAGTCCCAGGGTCGTTTGGAGGCTTGCGGGGAGGCTTTCGGACGTTATTATTAGCTGGTTTTGGGGTTAGTTTAAGAAAATCTATTTACTCACAAAATGCAATATTGCTTCGGTCCTTGGGGGCAATTCCGGCGGTGGTGGTGCTGCTTCGGCGGGGACGTTCGATGTCTGGGCCAGCGATTGATACCGGCCTGGGGGGGCGACGAGGAGGGCCAACGATGAGCGCCGACGATGAAGGCTAGCGCACGCGCAGACCGATGATGGGGACCAGGGTTGCTAGCCGGTGCAGACGAGGCTCGTGGGCAGTCGAGGAAACCGGCGCCGATGACAAAAACGTAGGCCAGCGCAGGCGGCCGCCGCAGGGCGGCCGCCGCAGGGCGGCGGAAGAAGATCGCTCTGGGAAGCCGGTAACAGCGGTTGCTGTAGAAGGTCGATGGTCGTGGCGGCAATACTGTCCACGTGATCCCATGGGCGGGGAAAGCTATCCGGATCGGCACTCCGTGGCCAGTCAAAAAGAACAGTGCCAGGGCCAGAACGCAGGCCAGCTAGGGCGGCCACAGAAGGAGGGCTGGGGACCGTCTCTGTCCGCCTGGACTAGCTTTTCGGGAACCTTTGATGAGCCGAATTCGTGGGTGTAATGAAATGGAAGCTCCACTCCCACGCTGTAGGCGTCCGACTACCGCGTCTCGTCACTTGACAAAACTCTCAAAATTATCCCACAAATTAACGCGGGCCAACTAGACGGAGACTCTCTTCACAATCCTTTACGTTTAACTGGAGTCTAACTAGGTCCAGTGATCGCAGTCCGTCACTTTTATTATTCGCAAAAATTTATGGCAACCAAAACTTAGATCTTGACTCTTTCACGGTCTAGACACAAGAGAGCCTTTCTTTCGCCTCTTCCTCGTACCCACCCTCCTGGTTCGTTTTTTCCTCGTTCCTTGGTACCCACATCCGTTGAAATTTCCACTGTCAGTGTCACCCATCTATCATCGCGCTATGCCACCTATTGCTGTTTTTGGTGTGGCTACCCCCATTATTGGTAGCAAATCGCGATCAATAGGGTTCAAAAACGTACCCTTATTCCAGCAAAATAATAAAGTGGTGAAAATCGCTTTTATTTGTAATTAATTTCTCTCTTTATTAGATGACCATTTGTAACCATTTTACGGTTACATAGTATAGTATAGTATAGTATAGTATAGTATAGTATAGTATATTATAGTATAGTATAGTATAGTATAGTATAGCAAAGTTCTTTCATGTTACTCTCTAAAGATTTTGTTTTTTTTATCGCCCTCACGTTTATTTTTACGTGTACTTTCACAAATCACTCTCGGTTAGTATACTTTGTTCTGAAACTCCATAAAAACAACTTCAAGTCAGTTTGTCCCATGTTCAGTTTGTTTGTAAGCAAGCAAGCAGTGACCTCTTAAGAGTGTAAAGGGTGGGGCAGCGAGCAATGACAAGTGAGCAGTGTCGAGTGATAATTGAGGGATTTTGCGTAATACATAAGTGAGCTGTGGTTAGTGTGGGGTGAGCAGTGAATTATGAAGAATGTGAAGTGAGAAGTGTGAAGCAGTAAGGTGTGAGAGGTAGTGAGGACCAAGGAGTGAGAGTGAGAAGTGATCAGTAAGTATTGAGCAGTGAAAAGTAACCCAAGCAGCAAACAAGCCACAAAGGAGTGTCAACAGCGTAGGTTTTCGAAAATGACAAGAGTTATTTTCAAGTTATTATCATGATGATTAACCTGGGCTTGTTAGGGGAGTATCTGAAAATAAAAAGAAAATCGCGTTAATTACTGTTCCTTTGAATTCCACTAAGAATTTGCATCCTTTGACAGATACGTATTTCGACCTCAACTGTTGAGTCAAGTACAAGACACTGAAGACGAGTTTACAGTTGAGGTCGAAATACATATCTGTCAAAGGATGCAAATTCTTAGTGGAATTCAAAGGAACAGTACTTAACGCGATTATCTTTTTATTTAAGTTATTATGCCTTGTAGTTAGATTTACACGAATGAGGCTCCTGTACAACCAAAAACCTGCGCTGTTGACACTTCTTTGTGACTTGTGTATTGCTTGGGAAAGAAGTGAGATGTGAGAAATGCGAAGTGAACAGTGAGCATTAAGATTTGATGAGTGATAAATGAGTAGAGAAGAATGAGCAGTGAAATGTGAGGAGTGAGAAATGAACAGTAAGGAGTGAGAAGTGGGCAGTGAGGAATGATCTGCAAGGAATGTGAAGCAGTCAGAAGTGAGTAGTGGAAAATTAGGAGTGTGAATGAGCAGTGAAGAGTGAGAAAAGAACAGTGAAGGAGTGAGAATCAAGGAATGAAGAGTGGGTGACGATGATTGAGCAATGAGCAGCCGAATGGAAGTAATATGTAATGAGTAGCGAAGGGTGAGAATAATTGAGCAGTGGCGACTAAGAAATGAGGATAGTGGAAAAGTGAGAAGTTAATATTGGGGAGTGTTCAGTGAAAAAGCGAGAAGTAAGAAACAGGCAGTAAAAAGTAAAGTGTGCGGAGTGAGATGAAATGAGAAGCGAGAAATGAGAAATGAACGGTAAAGAGTATGTTAGGAATAAGAAGTTAGTGAGAAATAAACAGGAATGAGCGAATCAGAAGTGAGCTGTAAGCAGGGAGGAATAAGAAATGAAAATGAAGGGCACGGATTTTAAAGCATTGAGGAGCGAAAAGTTAGAATTGACTCAGTAACTCAAAGGATGCTCATTCATGAGTTGCAACGTGAACGTAGACGAGCACAGAAAACAATATGAAAATTTACGTGTTTTGAAGATTCAGGTTCCGATTTATGTGTGTTTCTTTTTGACATGTAAAAAAAATGACGTCGAGCTTCGTTTTTGACCTCTACTCGTCGAGCCCGTCTGGAAATACCCATATTAAATGGATTTCCCTGGATTTTTGAACCTCGGAAGCCGCTATCTTGGATTTGAACATGGCGTCGCTCATCAATTTTCGATATCTACTAGTAGGTCCGTTCCGAAAATATTCAAATGAACTTTTAAAGACATTTATAGAATTTTATAAAACGGCACGTTTCACCCCACCCTCCCTTATGCCCAAAATTTTCTCCACAAGCTCAAACAATATTTCATGAATTCTAAAGATTCTTCGGTAATGCCAAGAATCTATATGTGAATCCCAGTCATTCTCCGGGAATACGGATATCATCTGCGTAATTCAACAGCTTTTGTTGAGAAATTCGAATTGAGCTTTTGACAAAACTTTAAACATGGGACAACTTATGCTGTAAATCTCGCTTTGACATGGTACAGTTTATGCCGCGAGAATCCTGAAAATTTCTTAATTTATATGTAATGCAGATTACCGCCGGAGTTTTTGTATCAAAAGTTAAAGAAGATTGAATGTATATGACTTTTTACTTCGATGATACATTTTTAGGCAATGCAGACGCTATTCTGATAAATTAACTATTTTGTTATACACAGTTCGAAAAAAACCTGTAAATTTATGACGGGTCGAATGTAACAAAAGGACCCCGTCATATATGATGGAAATTTTTGTTCGATCTTAAAATTACAATGCAGATATCTGTTGGAAAATATAAAGAAAAATTGAGCTCCGAGCGAGAACTGAACTCAGATCCTTGGGGGGTGAGTAGCACGCCCCAACTCTCTCGGCTATCTCAGCTTGTTGAAAAGCAGACAGTCAAAGTTAAACTGCTCCTACCATACGCATTCTCGACATGCTCCGGCTGCTACAGAGAGTACTGAGAGCATTGAGAGAGACAACGAGGAAACCGCCACAGCTACGAGCAGCCGTTCGTGCTGACGACGGAGAGTGGCTGGCATGATTTATAGCAGATGCATGTAAATTTAAAGCGAATATGCTCTAAAATCTGTAAACAAGCCGTCTGACCAGCAGCGGGCTGCTCGGCTGACGTTAAATGTTGGTGATTTACATTTTTCTGCCGTAAATTTCAGTTGATCTTCAATTTACGTGCTGTTTAATTTTCATATTTTTTTGCTGTGTATATTATTTGGCCGTAGAGAAGAAAACAAGACTTAATCTTACGTTTTTCTCCGTTCGCTGTTTTGGATCGTCTGACACCTATGTATGCTGCACACGGCAGTAATCTTAACTGTTATGTGTCCGTCAAACTTTTTGCTTCTTTTTATACCGTGCCTTTTAAATGGGCGCTGCGTACCCGGGTACCTTGTCGGCCACATAAGGGTTAATTACTCCAACTTATTTGACATACAATCAAATTTAGTTTAACGTTACCTTGATGGGACGAACTGCGGACTATCCACAAAGAAAAATATCTGCAGCATTTTCAATTTTCCTTGAGATGGCTATTTTGTAGCTCCTTGCCCTAAATAAGACTGTGTTGACGATGTCACCATTCATTGTCTTCATCTTTTATTGTCGTCAATTGTAGAATCGCGCCCCTACGGTATGGAATGGAGGAACCAGCAGTGGAAGGGCGATAAATATAGACGCCAATAAAAGCACAACGATAAAATAAAACGGGGTGAAAGGAATGTAAGTCCTGTTTTTCCTCCGGGGCAGAACTCGTGGTAATTTCCCATGACAAGATGCTTAAACTCATTCTAGTTCAATAAAAATTTAGCACTTTTTGCAGGTCCCGTTGTTTCTATTATTTATGAGTCAGTAATTCATTCGATTGGAGAGTTTCCCAAATGACCGGCTAACTGTGTGGTTTCCATTGAGAGGACATGACGCAACACCACACAACTCGATTGTGTTCGAAATTAGAGCAGCATGTTCAATTAAAAACGAAAATTAGATGACCATGTTCCCACAAGACAACAGCCATTACACGCAGAAACCTCAAAATCGCGCAAATCAAATTGATCACCAGTTAAGCGTGCAAAACCCAATTCATTCACGGGGATTTCCAAACAAAACGCACAAACACACCTGGCTGACAATTAGATAGTCACTTGATTCGGACACGGACCCAATTACAGCGCTAATTGGTGTAAACTGAATTCGTGTGGGGTCACTCGTGCCGACAACAACACGCGAGTTCGTTCGACGCCATTGTTAGCCCAGGAACAATCAAGTTGCAAAAGTACTCGGTACAAACGAAATGCAAATTCGTTTATGGGCCACTAAAATCACCGCCACCACCAACTGCAACTGCAACTACCACCACAGCCGCGCCGCGCGGTCACCACGGGACGACGACAGGTGGTTAATGCCGAGGGAAATTTGTAAATTGATTGCGATTTATCGGAATTTGGCGCCGAGATGCCTGCGCCACACACGTGCCAGGCCACTACTGTTGGATTAGCAGCAAATTAAAATTAGTGCGACATCCAAATGGGCTCTGCTAGAGGCAGAATGCGTTTTAACAATGGTTTACTCGAGCGTGCATACTTTGGAGACAATCAAATATTTTGCGATCACCTTAATTGGCTGAAAGTGGTTTATGCTCGAGTGTTATCAATAATCGGTAATTTTAATTTGAAATTATGTACCGTGATTGTAATACATTGTCATGGATATTACGCAATTGAATGTCCCTAATAAAATTGGCTATGGCATTCAAACAAGAGAAGCCCCTAAAATTTACTTACTAGGACATAACAAGCATAGAATCGTTAATATACCCTAAATTCTGGTAGACTTTAGTTGGCTGCAAAATAGTGAGTTGGCAACCTGAAGCGTCCCAGTAAACCACAAATCGTATAAGGTAGTGCAAGCGAAATCGCTTATTTATTCTTTCAATAAAAATCAGCATCGCAAATAATGTTGCATCTCTCTACAAGAAAGACAAAATTAATTGCTTATAAATCATCACTGCGATTCATTAATGATTTTCTATTTTGGAAGCAAATCAAACCGTAAATAATGCCATTCACAATCAGTTAGCAGTGGCCCTACCAACGGAAGAGCAGCTTGGCGCAGCTTGAAGATGGCTGGAGGGACATCCGATCCGCCATAGGTAGTACCTCGGCTACAACACTAGGCTTCGCGACTCCGAATCACAGAAACGACTGGGACGACGACGAATGTGAACAGTTGAATGACGAGAAGAATGCAGCATGGGCGAGAATGCTGCAACACCGTACGAGAGCGAATGAGGTACGTTACAGACAGGCGAGGAACAGGCAGAACTCAGTCTTCTGGATGAAGAAGCGCCAACAGGTCGCGAAGCGATGGAAGAGCTGTACCGCGCTAAGGACACACGAAAATTCTTCGAGAAGCTGAACCGCTCGCGCAGAGGCTTTGTGTCACAAGCCGACATGTGCCGAGATAATCATGGGAATATTCTCACGAGCGAGCGTGAGGTGGTCCAGAGGTGGCGGCAGCATTACGATGAGCACCTCAATGGCAACGTTGCAAGTACCGAAAGTGGTGTGATAACAGATCTAGGAGTATGTGCACAGGATGAAAGGCTTCCGGTCCCTGACCTCCAAAATATTGAGGAGGAGGTTGGCCGGTTGAAAAACAACAAAGCCGCTGGAGCAGATCAACTACCAAGCGAGCTTCTAAAATACGGTGGAGAAACACTGGTGAGAGCACTACACTGGGTAATTACCAAGATACGGGGGAGGAAGTATTACCGGAGGAATGGATGGAAGGTATCGTGTGTCCCATCTACAAAAAGGGCGACAAGTTGGATTGCGGGAACTACCGCGCGATCACATCACTGAGCGCTGCCTACAAAAATACTCTCTCAAATTTTATGCCGCCGTCTATCACCGATTGCAAGAGAGTTCGTTGGGCAATATCAGGCTGGTTTTATGGGTGAACGCGCTACAACGGACCAGATGTTCGCCATCCGTCAGGTGTTGCAGAAATGCCGCGAATACAGCGTGCCCACATATCACTTGCTCATCGATTTCAGTTCGGCGTATGATACAATCGATAGAGAACAGCTATGGCAGATTATGCACGAATACGGATTCCTGGATAAGCAGATACAATTAATCAAGGCGACGATGGATCGAGTGATGTGCTTAGTTCGAGTATCAGGGACACTCTAGAGTCCCTTCGAATCTCACAGAGGGTTACGGCAAGGTGATGGTCTTTCGTGCTTGCTGTTCAACCTTGCTTTGGAGGGTGTAATAAGAAGAGCGGGGAAAACCCGAGTGGAAGATTTTCACGAAGTCCGTTCAGCTGCTTGGTTTCGCCGATGATATTGATATTATTGCTCGTAAATTTGAGACGATGGCGGAAACGTACATCCGACTAAAGAGTGAAGCCAAGCGAATCGGATTAGTCATTAATGTGTCGAAGACAAAGTACATGATGGCAAAGGGCTCCAGGGAGGAATCACCGCGCCCGCCACCCCGAATTTATATGGACGGTGATGAAATCGAGACGGTTGAAGAATTCGTGTACTTGGGCTCACTGGTGACCGCCGGCAACGACACCAGCAGAGAAATTCAGAGGCACATTGTGGCAGGAAATCGTGCTTACTTTGGACTCCGCAGAACTCAACGATCGAATAAAGTTCGCCGTAACACGAAGTTAACTATCTACAGAACGCTGATTAGACCGGTCGTCCTCTATGGGCACGAAACGTGGACCCTACGTGCAGAGGACCAACGCGCCCTTGAAGTTTTCGAACGGAAGGTGCTGCGTACCATCTACGGTGGAGTGCAGATGGAAGACGGGACTTGGAGAAGACGAATGAACCACGAGCTGCATCAGCTGCTGAGAGAACCAACCATCGTTCACACCGCAAAAATCGGGAGGCTACGATGGGCGGGGCACGTCATCAGGATGTCGGATAGCAACCCGACTAAAATGGTTCTCGAGAGTCATCCGACTGGTACAAAAAGACGTGGAGCGCAGCAAGCTAGGGGGGCCGACCAAATGGAGGACGATCTGCGAACCCTACGCAGAGTGCGGAACTGGAGACAAGCAGCCATGGACCGAGTGCATGGAGACGGCTACTATGTACAGCAGAGGCCACCCCGGCCTTAGCCGAAAGACCCCGAAAAGCCACGCAGGGGGGGGGTTGTCACCAAACCACGTGGTTTTTTTATTTGGTGTTTTATTTTTCCTGTCTGATCCAAAAGCATAATAGTTATTTATGCAACGAGTTGCAATATGATGATTTTTACAGCACGAGTTGTATGTATATTAAATACGACGAGTGCTGTAAAAATTGAGTTTTGCAACGAGTTGCATACAACATTTTTTGCAATGACAAAAAACATTTATTAGTATGATCAATGCCATCAGTATCATCGTGCTTCGCGGTGGTTGAATGGGAACGACCACGTGCTCCATCATGCTAGATACGAAATTTGGATCAAGCAAGCCGGGCTATAACCGTCACAGTTTTTCAAGCTCCAACCGTGGAAACTGTGGAAACCCAAGTTGTCAATCAAACAATTGTATTATGATTCATAATGCAACCCAAATGAGTTGCATTATGAACCATAATGCAACTGTTTGGTATAGTTCCGAAAAGTAGGCCGTTGTGATACCGAAACGGCAAGTATAAAACACATTTTATAGTGCTGAATTGCAAAAAAAACATTTTTTTTTCAACTGACTATGCTGATTATTCCTTTCCACAGCACTTCTAGAATCCGTACGAACAACCCACCTGTATCTTAGAAAAAAAAAATAACGTCAGTCACGCGGTTGGCTACCACAGCTAATGCTGAGTATTAAAAGCGAGATTTTTTCATCGTGTTGTACAAAATATAGGTTGATGAGAAAACACAAAGCCTAAAACCACGCAAGACCACGGTGGGGAAGGGGGGGGGGTCTTAAATTCCGGAAAAAATGACCATGTGGTTTATGGACAGCCCCTTAGTTTTATTTTTGCAGACTCTTCCCGAGCAGAGGAGAATATCAAAATAATAAGAACGGAATCATAAAATCTGTTTTTATATCTTGGTTTGTTATTATTAACTTATTGAGGTATTACCGTTCCATAACATGTTTTGTTGGACAATCTTATTTTGTTATGATCGTGCTATTGGTATATTTTCTTTAAATTACATTTCAACAACATGTTTTGTTGTAGTAAAAGTTCAGTTATTATTGAGGTATTGACACTGTAATATGTGATCTTTAATAGCATAACATTAACAGGCTTTGCAATCAAAACTACACCATTCGAGATTAACGTTGTTCACAGTAATCTGGAACTAATGAGAAAATATTATTTTCTCAGTTCGTCTTCCTCTTATTTTTGACATTACATTCTTACTGTGACAGAGCCAACTTATCAGCCTTTTGTTTTATAAGCACTTTGATAAGTATACCAGTTTTTGTCAGTTTCAGTCGGGTACGAGTAGGTAAGTATGTATATAGAAATTGCAACAGAATGTTATCCATTTTACGTTCTGGGTCAGCTGGTGGAATTCCAGGATGAACTACACATTTCGGACAAAAATGCTAAAAAAGAAGCCAGTCAACAACAAGAAGTCTTAGACAGATACGTATTTCGACCTCAACTGTAAGGTCGTCTTCAGTGTCTTGCACTTGACTCGACTCCGAGTCAAGTACAAGACACTGAAGACGACCTTACAGTTGAGGTCGAAACACGTATCTGTCAAAGGATGCAATTTCTTAGTGGAATTAAAAGGAACAGTACTTTACGCGATTTTCTTTTTATTTACAGATATTCCCCTAACAAGCCCAGGTTAATCATCATCAACAAGAAGTCACCAAGGAGAAGAACTTGAATATTTTTAGGCATTTTATTTTTATTGCTTTTACTGCATCGAGGCCACTTGAATTTTGATTTTATAACTCATTTTGTTTTCTGATTGTTTCCAATAACTTATTTATTTCAAAATTTGTTATTGAAATGTTTTATAAATTCGCTATCATTAAGTTGTTATTGAAACTAACAAAACGTTATTTAACTGGTCTTCCAGGAACATTTTTCTGCTATGATTTTTGTTATTTTGCTGCTTATGACAGACAAATCTATAATATGATATGTTATGTTAATAACATAAAAATAACTCTTTCCGTTACTCAGTTATTTTGCCAAAATAACATATTTTTTTATACTCCTGCTATTCCCTTCTGCTCAGGTTCGATTTTGGTCAAATGGTGGCTCATTTAAAACGTTATAACTCGAAATTTTCTCCAAAAACCACATCAAAACGAATTGTTGTTGAAAAAAGGAAAGATAAAGCTACTATTAACAATAATAAACAACTATTCCTCGTTTCAACAACAATTCGTTTTGAGGTGGTTTTTGGAGAAATTTTCAAGATATAACGGTTTAATGAGCCACCATTTGACCAAAATCGAGGGGTCTGCAAAAATTGCTGTGGCTCTAACTAACGGGGGGTTCATCAATTTGAGTAAACAAATGCAATTTCCTTACTTTTTAGCGAGGACTTTCAGAAAATCGCCACCTTAAACATTTTTGAAGACAAGGTGTAAATAGTGAGCCGGTCTCAGCGAGAATTACCCATATACTAAAATAAACTACTCTTAACAACATCATCATCCACTTCATACAAACATCCAATACAAAATTTAAATGTAGTTATTTTTATTTGCCCCATTCCCAATGCATGCTCCGTCACATCCTTTCACGATGGGTGTGATAATGATGAGTACCAAATAAAAAAAAAACGAATTAAATTGGCAAAAATGACTCTCTCCGGAAGAATGCATCCGTCATTACAATGTACGAAATTGGACGTGATTTTAATTTCCATCGTAATTGAAGCGGCAAATTAGGTTTTCTCAATGGGCCCAAATGGAACCACGGGCGGGGGCTGGCAATCAGCGTGTGTTTACAGAGTCCGATACAAACACCCATCATTCCGCCGCACCCGAGTTACGCACATGAGCTCCATTTTGTTTTGTCCGAGTGTAGATTCAATCCAACTCTTGAAAAGCTATTTGGGATGCGCTGCTTTTCCATTTTGGCCCGCGGAGATGGTCAATTAATGGAGATTTTTTTACGATCATCAGCATGTTTGCCGAGCAATCGGATTGACGTTGTGCGAAAAAGTTCTTTCTCTCTTATGCGCATTTTATAGCCGCGTGTTTTATGCGAATCGTTCACAAAGTAGGTGTTTGTAGGGAGAAAGGAATACGCGAAGCCCAGCACATCTAGAAACTCCATTAGAAAGCTTCTTTCAGCGCGTTTCGAGTATGATGGACTTTGCCTCTCATGATCAAACTTTTATCATAAAATCAAGTTTTATTGCAAACGGAACAAAGAAAGTATATTATTGGGCTGGGTAGAAATCTTGAGCGAGGAAACGTCTTCAAGAAGAGTGCCTCAGTCAACAGATTTTTTTGAGTGGAATTTGTATTATTATCTCTCAGAACATGAACTTTAATCTTAATACCTTTATACCATGTGACCATACATATATTAATTTAAAACTGGGAGCCGTTTCAGAGGGTCCCAAGGGGCTTCAGCGGTGTACCAGGAGATCTCAGGGGGGCTTTACGGAGGTCTGAGGGGGTTTTCGAAAGCATTGCAGGGAGTTTCAGATGATTTTCGACGAGTTTTGTAGCCGTTACAGGTGCGTTACATGTGGCCCAAGTGGATCTTAAGGGGGTTCGGATGCATTTCAGGAATTCTTAGAGCGTTTTAGGCTGGTTTCAGAGGCGTTGGAAGGGCGTTTTTTAGCATTTCTGAAAATTTCAGTTGCGTTACATTATAACGTTTTGCGTTTTTAAGTTAAATTTAATGGATTAAAACAAATAAATAGAATTAAAGTAATTTCAATTTATGTTGTATTAATGTTGACGACCAAGAAATATTTTATTTGTTCGTAAAATTGCTCCATCCCTGTTACTTATGCTGATATATGTCGTAACGTTTGTAAAAGCTTTCGTGATTTGAGCTTTTATAGCATAATGCGAATGGCGCGTATCTACTTTATGGCGAATTACAGTCATACTGCAAATTTGTCGCCATGCATGAAAATCGCCATGCAGAAAATGTTGGCGCGATTTTTAATAATAGTCATCTAATTCAATAATGGGACTTTTGAAAAGCGGCACAGTTTCCTAGCGCAACGATTGCTTCAAATCGATCATTTCGCTACAAGATCGGCTGGAAGACAGAAGTGCGCGAATTTAATTCGAAGTATCAAGACCAAATTTTTGAGTTTGAGTTGAGTTTAAGTCAGTTGAAGTGAATTGAAGTCTAGTTCAGTTTTTGGTGAAAGTTACTCTCGAATTTCAAAGGTAAAAGTAGTGAGTGAGTTTTAAAATGTTATAAGTGATGTTAAACGTATTTCTATGTGATTTCTTTCGTGTTTAGAGGACCGAGGTACGCAAATTCGCGATTTCTGCAATTGATTTATTTGTCAAAGGAATTGAACTACGAAAAAAGGTAATTTTTTGCTTATTAAATTAAAAGTGCTTATGATTAACATGAATTCCTGTTGGACGTGTAGCGCCTAGCGTTGTTGTTATTGTTGTTTTCCTTCCTGTGTCGTTTAGCGTTTTGTTGTCCTCCTAAAATCAGAACGTTGTTGAATAAATTGGTTTTTAGTAGTTTAATTAGTTTTCTTACCTTATCTCTTCCAATGCATTAGTAAAATCGATTGTATGTCCATCCATCTCATCGATTGCCGTAGCCCGATAATTTCATCCAAGTCCATCACCACATCCATCCATTTTGAGATTCGTTTTCCTGTTAATTTCAGTTTAGTTGATCCCAAAATCGTCCATCTTGTTTTACTGATGGAGCGTAAAGTAGGGAAGATCAAGGTGGGTTGTCAGCCAACTAACAATCGCAAGCCGCAAACAAGCATGCATGCTGAATTGTTGCTTTATAATAGTAATGATAGCTGAACTAAAATTTTGCTATACACATTACTGTACAAATGGTTTTCCAATTTTAAAAGAAGTCAATGTTCAACTATTCGTATCGCTATTAACATTGATAATTTAAAACACTTTTCAAGCGTTAAATAAGATTTTTATTCGACTTGCAGTTATTCTTTTACAAAATAGTTAAACAAGACATTTTTTTGCTTCTTGTTAAGTTCATGTAAAAATTAGCTCATGTATCTCCCAACTAACAATCGCAAGCCGCAAACAAGTATGCATGCTGAAATGTTGCTGTATAATAGTAATGATAGCTGAACTAAAACTATGCGGTACACATTACTGTACAAATGATTTTTCAATTGAAAAAGTAGCCCATGTTCAACCTTACGTATTGGTATAACAATGATAATGTAAAACACTTTCCAAGCGTTTAATAAGATTTTTATTCGACTCGCAATAATTCCTTTACAAAATAATCTAACAAGACCTTTTTCTGCTTCTTGTTGAGTTCATGTAAAAATTAGCACATGTAACTGTATAATTTGTTTTGCGCAAGTCAAATAAGTGCTTTCGTTTCATCTTACTTCGACTCAGAGTACAGGATGAAAAACACGTGTTTTTTCTTGAACAGAAATATACAGATATCTGTATAGCTTGGAAGAGGCAGAGCCTGGTACTATTGCCAAAGGCGGGAAAACCATCCGAAGACCCGTCGGCATATATACCAATATGCTTGATCGACACGGCGGGGAAGGTGCTCAAAAACATCATTCTCAATAGAATGTTGAGGTACACCGAGGGTGAAAATGGACTTTCAAGTAGCCAGTACGGCTTCAGGGTATCTACTACCTGGAAAAACCTGCAAAACCGGGAATCCTCAGGGAATTTTATTTAACAGGGAAAAACCTGGAATACTCTTGAGTACTCCAGTACGGGAATTTCTTGAGTACTCAGGGAAATTTTACTCCGATAAAAAAAATCATTGGGTCGTATGAACCTGGTAGTAAAAATCCATATAGAAATTTCGCTACAAGGATTTTTTCCAGAAATTCTGTCAGAATTTCTTTCTGGAACTTCTTTAAAAATATCTCCTTGGAAGTCTCCCAGGATTTCTAATAAAATTCCTTACGCATTTTTGACGCTATTTTTCTTGGTATTCCTCTTGGTATTCCTTTTTGGTTTTTTTGCGGAAAGGTATACTTCCGGATTCCTTCCAGGATTTCTGAATTCCAACCGATTTCTCCTGGAGTTTTTCACGGGGATGCTATTTCTTCCCAGAGTTCCTCCAGTGTTTTGCTCTAAGAAATCTTCGTAGGATTTCTACCAGAGTTTATCCCCAAACTCTATAAGCATTGGCGTAGCTAGGGGGGGTTCCAGGGGTGCCTGGCACCCCCTAGAACACATTTGGCACCCCTAGAATTTTTACTTGACAGACACCTGAAATTTAAAACTTAACACAATAATTCTAGTATTTATCAATGGAACATTTCAACAAAACTTAAGCACACCCATTATTACTTGTATAGTTGTTGTACGTTTTGGCGTTTAGGATATTGGTAAGAACAACCAACAGACTTCTCTATGGATTTCTACAGAAATACCTCTATCTATTCATACAGTGATTTCTCTAGGTTTCCTTATGGATTCCTACCGATTTTACTTTCAATAAACTTCCCCTAATATTCTCCAGGTTTCATAAGTGAATGGTCATGGGTTCGATCCCAGCCCCGGCACTTCGTCAGTTGCTCTTAAACACTGGCACTTGACCCTCTTCTGAGCTCCATAGCTCAAATGGACCTGGATAATTGGATATCGGCGAAACGGCAACTCATAATGAACCCCCAATCGGACTGGAAAAGGAACAAAAGCCACACATCAACATCCTCGTACTCATCATTCTACCATGGACAGGGTAGAAAATGACAGCAGCGCAAAGGCTACCAGTTTGATATAGTAGAATAAGAATGAATAGAATACATTTAGGCGCTGTACAAAGATTAAGTGCAGCTGCCAATTGGAATCGCTCACGCAGTGCCCTAGTGGACAAAAGAGCTGTAAATTAGGTTAAGTGGTTGAAATATTCTCCAGGCAGTCCTGATGGGGTTGTACATACTAGAAATTTCTGCAGAGATTGGTCCAGCAATTTCTACTAGGATTTCTTTGGAAATTCTTACTTTGATACTTCTCGGAATTCTTCTAGGGATTCCTCTGAAAATTTCTATTGGGATTCCCTTGGAATTCCTGGCGGGGTTATTCAACACAGTCTTCCTGAAATCCTTTCAGAAGTTTATCCTGTGATTCTTTCAGGAATTCCTTCAGAGATATTATTCAGAGATTCTTCCAGAAATTTCTCATGAAATTCCTCCAGGAGCTTAGGCAGCATCCATTTATTACGTAAATTACGTAACGTATGAAATCCTTAAAATTTTTGTATGGACCGTAACGCTCGGCCGTACTCCCCCCTCTCCCTAGAGCGTTACGTAATTTGTGGATGGCGCCTTATATTGGCCTTCCTCCGGGAATTGTGTCTAGGATCCTCAAGCAACTTCTGCTGCGATTCATGCAAAATTCTCACTGTGGCACCTTCAGGTATTCTACTAGGGAAGTTCCGGAAAATCTCCCTGGGATTTTTTTTAATAATCCCTTCGGTGATTCTTCCAGAGATTTCTTCATGGATTTATCCAGGACTTCCTCCAGACTTTCTTCCAGAAATTCCACAGAGGATTTCTCCAAGAACTTCTATTGACCTTTCTCCATGAATTTCAGCTGAAATTCTTTAAGCAATCCCCATTAGGACTCCTTCAGAAATACTTCTAGGGAGTTTATCCCTCTACGATTGGCCTTTCGGTCCGGAAAATTATGATACTATTGCATCCGACGTTTCGGCCCTTGGTTTGGGCCTTCTTCTAGGGAATTCTCCTTGCATACTTAGTTGATGCAATACTTTCGGGAAATCCTTCTAAGATTCCTTCAGAAATTCCTCCTGTGATTCCATCAGAGATTCCTCCAGTATACTTCTACCGATTCGTTCAAGGAGAACTGTAGATATTCCTCCAGGCATTTGTTAGAGAAACTACTTCTGGGATACTCTCGGCATTCCTGATTCTAGGATTTCTCTACAAATGTATTCTATGATACCTCCCGGAATTCTAAGAATTCCTCCAGATAACTGTGGAACTTTTGAATTTATGCTACGGATTCTTCTAGAGCTTTCTCCTGTTTTTTGCTGGGATCTTTCCAGGCAAAGTTCCTGGAATTCTTGCAGAAATGTCTTTGATTATTCTACCACGGATTTCTCCAAGGACTCATCCAGGAATTCCTTCAGAGATTTTATCCAAAGAATCGTCCAGAAATTCCTGCAGAAACTCCTTTTGGCCTTCCTCCAAGGATACCTCAAACAACTTTTCCTGTGGTTCTTCCAGCAATTCCTCCAGAAATTCTTACTAGAATACGTCCAGAAATTCTTCTAGTGATTCCTAAAAGAATTTATCCTAGACCGAGATGAACTAGCCTAGGGCTAAAAATCTCGTTAATACAGTTAAAAAAAAAATTATCCTAGAATTGTGGCTGGAGTTCTTCCGGGAAATCTTCCTGAGACTCTTTCAGAAATTCCTCCTGTGATTCAATCAGGGCCTTCGTTATATTTTTTCCAGAATACCTTTACCGGTTCTTGCAGGGACTTCTCTAGGTATTCCAAGGATTTTTTTCTTTGGATTCTCCCAGGCATTTCCTGTATAGTTTCCTCCAGCAATTTTTCCTAGGATTTATTCTGAGATTTCTACAATGATACATCCCAGAATCCTTCTAATAATACCTTCTTAGATTTTTCTTGTGAATCCTTTAGAATTTTTATCCAAGATATTTTATCCAAGGATTCTCTCATAAGCTTCTCATGCTCTTCCTCCAGGAATTTCAATTGGATTTCTCAAGCTATTCCTGCTATGGTTCTTCCAGCAATTCCTCCTAGGACTCCTACAGAAATTCTTACTGAAATATCTCTCGGAATTCTTCTAGGGATTCTTCTAAGAATTTCTCCAGGGATTCCTCTAAATACTTGTTGGGATTATTCAAGGCAATCTTCATAGGAGCCTTGCCTTCAGTGTTTCCTTCTGAAAATTCTAAAGTATTTTTTCCTGGGATTTCTACAAATATTTATCATTGGATTCCTCCAGGAACCCTTCTTGACTTTCATCCAGGATCTCCTGCTGGGATTCCATAAGCGATTCCTGCTGCCTTTAATGTTTCAGCAATGCCTCCTAGGTCTCCTCCAGAAATTCTTATTGTAATATCTGCGGGAATCCCTGTAGGGATTTCTTCTGGCATTCTTGCTGGGATTCTTCCAGGTAATTTCCCTTGGATACTTTCAGAAATGTCTTTGATTCTTCCAGGGATTTTTCGTAAGACTCATCCAGGAGATCCTCTAAAGTTTTTATTCATGGATTACTCTAGAAATTAATCAGAATATTTCTCCTGGAACTCCTCTTGGCCTTCTTCAAGGAATTCCAGCAATACAAGTATAAATCTCTAGAGGATTCCCTAAACGAATTTCGGGAATAGTTGGAATTTCCAATGAAATCATAGGAGGTATTACTAGAAAAAAAAAACTCTAGTGAAATTCTATAGGGATTTACGGGGAAAACTTGTAATTAATTAGAAGGCACAGAATATTGCTGATTGTCAAATTGAGAGATGGGTGGGATTCGAACCCACGACTCCGTGTTTGCTAGACCGCAGTATGGCCATTTCTTTGCGAGTTTCTTCAGCAAGTTTTTTCTTTAATTTCTGCGTTGGTTTCATTGGAATTTAATTTCTTTGGATTTTTTTTATAATTTCAATGGTTATTACTCTGAAATTATTTCAGGAATTTTTTTTTTCAGTTGTATATCAAATTTCTCAGGCAATTTTATCGTGATTACTTTTGCAATTATTTATCATTTAACTCTATTTTTATCCATTGCTTCCAAAAATTGCTAAATTGGAAATCTAGAAATTCTAAGTTGGGCTTGCTTGAAGAAAATCCTATGAAATTCACGAAAAATTTCCAAAGAAATTACTAGAAAAATTTCTGTCAAAATTACCTTAGAACTTTCAAAGTAGTTGCAAAGGAATTTATATAAGAATCACCGGTGGAATTCGTGAAAAAAATATTAAGGCTTTTTTTCAAAAATTGGCTGAATCTAATCTTAAAATAATATGCCGAAATATATTCTATAAAAAAATTTTACAAACATTCACAAAAAAAAAATCGAAGAAATTCTCAAAGAATTATCCGAAACCATCAAAGGAATTCCTGAATAAAATTTTGAAAGAATTCCAAAAGTAATTGTCGTAGTATCACCGTGACAGAATTTTTTAAGAACCACCAAAGTTTTTTTTTTCAAATAAATTCTTGAAGGAATTCTTTAAGAAATTCGTCGAATCAATTTTCAAAGGAATTGCCAAAGAAGTTCTCAAAGTAATAATCGAAGTTTCCAAAATGTTCAAGGAAATTGCCCTATAAAATTCCCAAATAAATTTTCAATGCAAGTAATATCAGAATTGCCGAAGGTATTCCAAAACTATCTGCTGCAGGAATGCCTGAAATAATAACTGAAGAAATCTAGAAGAAATTTTCTAAAGAATTTTTATTGAAACTATAGAAGCGATTTATAAAAGAATTTCCGAAGAAGTTTTCGAAGGAATTGGCGAAGGAATACCGAATAGCATAGATAATAAATGTCCAAAAAAGACAAAAATCCCAAAAAAAAAAAGTAGAATGATTTGCCGAAGACATTTTCAAAAAAAATGCGAGGAAGTTTCCAGAGTCATTGTCGAATGAATTACCAAAGGCTTTACTAAAAGAATTTTAAAAAGAAAATATCAATAGAATTGCTGACATTAACAAAATAATGCTTGAAAGACTACTAAAAAATTGGCGCAGGAACTCCCGAGAAAACATTTCAGAGGATTCGCTAATGAGATTAAAGCCAAATAAACTCGTAATGGAATTGGCGAAAAAAATTTTCAAAGTTATCGCCGATACAATTTTCAAAAGATGCGTGAAAGGTGTTTAGTATCAATTTCTAAACATATTACCAAATAAATTCTTAAAGAAATTGCCGAAGGGGATCCAAAGATATTACCGAAGAAATTTTCCAAATCCAAAGAAATTACTTGGGTTTACCAAAAAAAGCTGTTTTTTAATATAGCGCGTTTAAATTTATTCTATTTTTTCCCGCGACGCAGTGTATCATTATACTAAGAAATTGAGGGTGGATCGGTATTTCCTTTTAAGAAAATAGCAAAATAACGTAAAAGCTACTGAAACTGGCACCCCCAAGGCACCCCCTAGGAAAAAATCCTAGATACGCCAATGTCTATAAGAATATCTGTCGGGATAAATCGTGGAATTTCTTTCGGTACTCCTCACGGAATTTTTACCCGATTCCTTTCGGTGTTCCTCCTGGGACTTCCCCAGAAGATCTTCACAGAATGTCTTTCAGACTTGCTAAAGGAGTTATTCTTGGGGTTTCTACTAAAGTACCCCCAAGGGTTTCTGAAGGAGTTTACACGAATTTACTGCAAGAGTTCCTCAAGAGATTTCTTTCATTTTTTTTCCTGTGATATTTTCAAACCATTGCTTTGGGCTTTCTTCGAGATATTCTTCCTGGTCTCCTACAGGAATTTGTTTAAAATTTTCGCGAGGTTTAATTTGAAGTTTTACCTGATATTTTTCTCGGAGTATCTCCTGGAACTTCTCTCAGAAGATTCCTTCCAATGTTGGTCATGAGATGTCTCTCAGAGTTTTTCTTAATTTACCCTGGATTTTCTCCTTAATTTTTTTTTCCAGAGTGCCTTCTGGGATTTCCACAGGAGTTTTTGCTGATATTTCTTATTGAATTCTTCTCTTGCATTCTTTCAGATCCAGGCTGTTTCTTGTAGTTGTTCCGGATTTCTTGCAGTGATCCACCTGAGAGTTTTTACAGATATTCTGTGCATTATTACCAAAGTTCTTCCTGGAATCTTTACCAGAAATTGTCCCGAGATTCTGGATACCTACTCCTTTAGGGATTTCTCCCAAAGTAATTGCAGGGATTCTTCTACGGGTTTTCCTCAGAATGTCTCCTGAGATAACTTACGAAATGCCTTAATTCAAATAAAATTTTGCGGGAAACTTCACAAAGTGTTATTGAAGAAATCTCGACAGGAACTTCAGGAAAAACCTGAGAAGAAAATTAGACATCTCGAAAAATGTTCTTGGTAATAGTAATCCCGAGAAGAAATATTGAGGACATTCAAGGAAGAATTCTGAAAACCTCAAGGAATCCTGAAAGCAGCTGCGGACGAAGTTCCGCGAGGAAAACAAGAGGAATATCGGAAAACTATCGGTAAAAATCTAATAGTTTATGGATAGCTGTCCCGGAAAATCACTAAAAAAATACATGGACACTGGCTTCAACCGGCGGTTGTACCGATTGAACAAAATTTAACAAGGAGTGGCTACGGATAAGAAGCTATTCTCGTGAAAAATTTCATCGCTCGGAGCGGGAATCGAACCCTCATCCACTGAACTCTAACCGCATGGCTACGAGGTTCAACCAATGACATTCTTGAAGAAACTTAGAATAGTTTTGAATGGATCTTCAGGAGGAATCCAGCGAGAATCTCTAGAAGTATATCGGAAAACCCATGCAAGAAATATCGGGACGTACTCAAACAGATATCTCGTGTGAAAGAATCCTGCGGAAACCGAAGAAGAAACTTTGGAAGAAATTCCAGGAATTATGCTCAGAAATCTTGAAAGAATTTTTGAAGAGTAGGGGAATTTATTTTCGGCAGTTTTGTTCTCTTCATCATGGGGAGTTTTTTGAAACCTGTTGAACTCAGAGTTGGCATCAAATCCTTCCCAACCAAGCTGAATATGATCAAGTTTCAGGCAATTTGGCCGGCATAAATCCTTCATGACGAAGAGAACAAACCTGCCGATGATACCCTAAGTCACCCTTTATAATTTTTAGAAAATTTGAATTATTTTTTGAACTATGCACATTCAAAATTTCATCTGGAAAAACCTGGAAAACTCAGGGAATTTTTGTTTTAGTTATGAGTAGACACCCTGAGCTTCCGGAAGGGGAGGTAGACCGTACTCCGTAGACGGTTACAAAAACCGCCGAGAAAGCACTTGAGCGTAAGAGAAGGAGGATTCACTACTGTACAGTAGTGACTCGTAATTGGCCGCGGAGAGAACGAGAACTACTGGGTTGGATCCGAGCTCGTGGTTGGAAAGGGGTCCCCGCTATGGGCAGGGGCAGGCCCTACTATCAGCAACCTTCTAGTGCAGCTGATAGGGCCTGAAGGGTACTGATACCCTTGCCTTCAACAGGTCAGATCTGGTTGCACGTAGGCATCAGTTCTTGATGTCGCCTTCCGAGAACAAAGGGAGTGGTGAGGACCACTCGGGAAACTGGTTAAGCGCCAGCCTGCTATCGTTATGGACACTCCAAAGCGAGTCAGCAATGTTCGTTACTGCAGGCTACGCAGCTAACCTTGAGGGAATGAAGCAATGCCTTCTTGGTGGTTCCGGAGAGACGAAGGGCTTGGCGACCACGGGAATGTCTTTAGTGAGTCGAGGAGGGAGTAGTCCTGGCTTTTCCTTTTGTTGTATAAGGCGACCTTATGCCCACACTACCTGGACCTAGGCCGTCCAGGTGGAGTTGAGCAGATTCCCCCCCCCCCCCCCCCCCCCCAAGGTTTAGGAGAAAAAATATAAGAAAAAGACATCATCTCAATTCGTTGAACTAAGTCGATTGATATATGTGACAGATAAGGGTAGACAAAACTAAAAGAAAACAAAGACAGAAAAAAGATAAAGAAAACAAAGAAAACATACTAAATAAGGATTTTGGATAGAAGTTTTGCATTTATCAAGTGCATCAATTAAATGAGAAAATTCCGGAAACTTTAGCAATTTTCCGGTACCGTAACTCCTTCGGATGGGCATAGTTTCATTTTAACCGGATAGAAGAGTCATTAATACCGGCGGCGTCACTTCATCTCTACCGGGTTTCGATTCATTGGAGCGTACAAAACGCGTTGTCATCGAAACAGCCTGGGATGGTTGGATGATGGTTCAAAGCTCACGCTTGACAGGATTCTCGCTATTCCAGCGCAGCGATTCCTTATAAAAAGTCGATGTCAGGACATCATCAGCACTGTTGTAACTGGCGAGCGACTATAAACTGCCCTGGCCCTGTTACTAATAACCGGCAGACCGGCAACTCTACGGCAATGACGATGATAGCGATATCGTTAGCAAAGAATAGAAAGTAATTATTATTGCTCTTCCACTTGAAGGGTGGGGTGGAGGAGTTGAGAGCCACCAGAGGACACAGCAGAGTAATACAATTGTTCGTTCGTTGACATCCTTGTTTCGTCATGTCCGCCTGCAAACAGTAGTGGCAGATGCTAACACAAGTTTATTATTTTAACGATTGTTTTATGAGCGTGTCTTCAAACGGAGCAGCATTAGGGTGAAGATCTGTTGCCGAAATTTCTTCAAATTGTCAAAGAAACACCGTAAAAACTGCAGTCTAAAACATTCACCGTTTTTCCATAGTTCCTCCAAACCTTGATATTTCATTGCTAACCTTCTTTTGTCATGTATCTGCTATATTCTGTCATCAATTTTCTATACAGTGTGCGGTGCCGATGCCTGCCTTGGTTCAGTCTGGAAAACCTAGGAAAAAATATAAGTCACACCCTACTTCGCAAACATACAAGCAAATCCTTGTAACTACGCTAGTCCACGTCCAGAAAACGCTTGGTGGACAAATCCCGTGAAAACTCCAAGTGGGCACGCTATGTCCTGTCCGAAGCCCAAGTGAAAGGATTGCGACTGTCTCCCGGTTTAGTTACCTTTGTGTCCCGCATGAAAATTGATAATAAAAGCTGATACGTGATCTTCATCCGGAAAATTTTACGAGGCACATTCCCGTGTCGTCACATCGGGTGCGAGGCCGGCAAACTTTACAGTTTTAGCTACACAGTGTTCCACTGCCGACGAGAAAGGTAAAGGAACAATTTAATTTTATTGTGTGCTCTAGTTCATTTTAATTTGCTCATAAAAAGCGCTGACGTTCGGTCGCTTCGCTACGGCCAACGTCCACGGTGTCGGAGACAATGACGGTGGCGTTTATCCAGATGTAGATAAGTATATCCTGGTCTAACCATTTCGTAAGGGTTGATGGTAGCTTGTAGTGATAGTTTTTCGGTGGGATGGGTGAAACGAGTTTCTTCACCCTTTAACGCCCAAGTGTATGAAAGAAGGATCTGTTGACACTAGGGGTCTGCATTTGGGTCTGCACTACAATGATGGTGCAATATATGATCAGGGTGCAAAATAGAATCATGGTGTTACACGAACTATGAAGTACTCAATATTGAGATTCTGCAGGAAGTTTCGGAATCGGAAGCTCGGATGGTGATGATTTCAAAGCAATGTGAAACTTAGATGTCGTGAATTTTTTTCGAGGAATTTATCCAGAGACTCCTCAAAAAAACCCTCCGGGAGCTCCATCTGAAATTCCTCGAGGAAATTCTCCAGACATTCCTTCAGGAAACCTCAAATATTTTTCCGGAAATTCCTCAAAAAATTCCTCCAGAAATTCCTCCAGTAATTCTACCAGAAATTCCTCAAGAAATTCCTCCAAACATTTAATCAGTAATTCCTTCAGAAGTACCTTCAAGGATTCCTACAGGGATTCCCCCAGGAATTTCTTCAGACATTCATCCGAAAGATCTCCTAGAAATTTCTGCCAGAGTTCTTCCAAGACTTTCTCCCCGGATTCCTCCAGAAAATCCCAAGGGAATATCTTCCGGAAATCCTCCAGGAATTCCTCGAGAAATCCCTCCAGGGCTACCTCCATGGATTCCTCCAGAAATTTCTTCGGTAATTCATCTAGCGTTTCATCCAAAAATCCTCCATAAATTCCCTCAGAAATTCCTCGAGAAGTTCCACCACACATTTCTCCAACAATTCCTCTAGGAAGCATCTAATATCCCAACTAACAATCGCATGCCACAAACAAGCATGCATGCTGAATAGGCTGCAGCTTATTTTTCATAGGTTGTTGAAACCTGGATTTCGTAAGCTCTTTAGGATTCAAATTACATAAAAAGAGATCAGATTTTTTCAGAAATATCTACAAAAGCACGCTAAAAGATTTGAAATTGGTCAAGCGATTTGAAAGTTATGGGGTTCCAAAGTTATTTTTTTTTTGTAAAAAAAAAAGAAAAAAATAAATTAAATCTTTAAAAACTCATATTTTTTGTGGCTTTGGAAACAAATAACGTTCCACAAGTTTATTCGAAATTTGATTTGTGGGAGATTTATAAAAAAGATTGAAAATCGGTTGAAAATTGAAAAGGTTATGACACTTGAAGTAAAAACACCATTTTATTATTACACAAAAATAAAAAAATAAAAAATAAACCTTTTTACTACTCGAAAATTTAGCTTTGAGGCGACTGCGCCACCTCTAAATCTCAATATTTTTGGCTCAAACTCTGAGTTTTCTCTCGAATTCCAGGTCTCAACTACTTTTCAAAAATAAGCAGCAGCCTAATGCTGAATTGTTGCTTTATAAAAGTAGTGATAGCTGAACTAAAATTATATTACACACATTACTGTACAAATGCTTTTTCAATTGAAAAAGTAGCCAATCTTTCGTATCGGTATTGACAATGATAATTTAAAACACTTTTCAAGCGTTTAATTAGTTTTCAATTCGACTTGCAGTATTTTCTTTCACAAAACAGTTTAACAAGACCTTCTTCAGCTTTTTGTGTGTTTTTCACATGTCGAACAAGCGCTTTTGTCATACTTCGACTCATAGTACAGGTTGAAAAAACGTATTTTTTTGCTTAACAGCACCTGAACTAATGTGCTGTTCGGTTGTTAACCATAATGTTCTGTGGTTCTGCACTAATCCGCCACTGCTGAATAGGAGTTGAAGTGTATCCACAAGAAGTTTATGTTTTGAATTGAGTGATTAAACTCATCATCTCTAGAATGGCACAGATAAGAAGGGGTGTCCAGCCATTTGGCCGAATGCCGTTTGGCCGAACGCCATTTGGCCGAATGTCATCTGGCCGAATGGTCGTTTGGCCGAATGCCATTTGGCCGAATCATGTTCGAAAGAATTCATAGGATTTTTTTGTCATTCCAGCTACCAATATAATCATAAGAAATATAGGCAATTCTTTCTAGTTTTGACATTGAGGGATTAGTTGGCATTTAAACTGTCAATATTTTATCAAAAATTATTCCTTCTTCGAATCATAAGCTGTTCTTTCGAGTAATACTGATGCGGAGAACAGTGGCATGATCACTAAAGTTCACCATTCATTTTTCGGCCAAACGGCATTCGGCCAAATGACCCGGAACCAAAACAGGGACGGTTGGCAATCGACGGGTCTCGAGTTCGAATCTTGATTTAGGTAAATTTATGTGCAGTCATTTTTTCTTAATAGTTGTTCATAGCATAAGTGCCAATCATAAATTGTCGTGGAAATTGAAAAATTTTGAGTTTTATTTATTTTTAATCATTTTTGGTATAGCTGAATAACAGCTTTACCATATATTTCTAAAACGCTTTTAACAACAATCAGTTCAGTTGGTACACAACACTGTGCTATATAATTTCTCCAAATTTGTGTGAACAAAACCCAAACATAGGTGGTACCAGGAAATTATCCAAATGTTATTCAGCATCATGCTTAATTCATTCGTCATAAAGGTGCTTGTTAAATGAGTGATTGTTGGGATTTTTCCTGAAATTCCTCAAAGAATTCTTCCAGGACTTCCTCTTAAAATTCTTATAGGAATTCCTCCATAAAGTCCTTCAAGAAATCCTTCAGAATAACCTCCAGGAAATTATCCAGGGATTTCTCCAGTAAATCCTCCGAAAATTTCTCTAAAAATACTTGCTGGAGTTTCTCCAGTGATTACTCCAGAAAATCCTCTAGGAATTTCTGCCAAAATTCCTCCAAGATTTTCTCTAAGGATTCCTCCAGGAATTCCTCCACGGGTTCCTCCAAAAAATCCTCAAGGATTTTCTTTCAGAGCTCTTCCAGGATTTTCTCCAGCAATTTCTCTAGGAATTTATTCAAGAATTTCTCCAGGGATTCATCCATAAATTTCTTCGGAAATTCCTCAAAAGTTCCTTCAGAAATTTCTCGGGGTATTGACAATGCTCCAGGAAGCCCTAAATACTTCTCCAGAAATTTCTCCAAGAATTCCTTCAGAACTTCCTCCAGAAATTCTTCCGAGATTTTCTCCATAAATTCCTCCAGAAATTCCTTCTGGAATTTCTACAGAAATACCTCCAAGAAATCCTTCAGAGGTTCCTCCAGGAATGCCTCCACGGATTACTCCAGAAAATCTAGAAGAAATTTATCCCGGAACCCTTCCAGAAATTCCTCCGGGAATTTCTCGATGAATTCCTCCATTCATTTCTCCAGGTATTTCTCTAGGAATTTCTTCGGGAAATTGTACAGGAATTTCTTCAGGATTTTTTTTTTTCAGGAATTCATCCATGAATTTATTTCGAAATTCAAAAAATGTTTTCTAGTAAATTCTCCAGGAATTCCTTCAGAGCACCTCAAATATTTTTCCAGAAACTCCTCAACGAATTCCTCCAGAAATTTCTCTAGTAAATCCTCCAGGAATTCCACCATAAATTTATCCAAAAATGCCTTCAGGAATTCCTCTTGAATTTCTAAGAATTTCTTACAAAATTCGTCCAAGATTTCCTCTAGAGATTCCTTCACGGATTCATCCAAAAAATTATTTTGAACGAATTTGTCCCAAATCTCTTCCAGTTATTTCTTCAGGAGTTCCTTGAGAAGTTTCTCAAGAGATTCCTCCAGGAATATCTCCAGGCATTTCTCCAGAGATTTCTCCAGGGATTGATCCATGAATGTCTTCAGAAATTCATTAAAAATGCCTCCAGAAATTATAAATTCCTCAATTAGTTCCTCCAGTAAGCTCATAAACATTCCAGAAATTCCTCAAAGAATTGCTCTAGAAACTCCTACAGAAATTCCTCGAATTGTCTAGTAAATCTACCAGATGTCCCACGATTCAAGGAATCTCAAGGGATTCCTCCAAGGATTCCTTCACGTATTCCTCCAGAAAATCGTGTAAAAATCTATTGGATCTTTTCCATGTATTTCTTGAGAAATTCCTCCAGGGAATCCACGATGGATTCCTTTAGGAATTAACACAGGGATTCCTTCAGGAATTCCTCCAGAGATTGTTCCTCGGAATCCTCTAGGAATTTCTCCTAGAAGTCCTTCAGGGATTCCTCCAGAGACTCCTCCAGGAATTCTCTTTAAAATTCCTATAAACTTTAAAATTTCTTAAATCTTTTTCCAGAAATTCCTTGATAAATTCCTTCGGGAATTCCTCCAGAAATTCCTTCATGAATTCCTCCAGAAATAATTTCAGGAAACTCACCTGGAATCCAACAGGGATTCCTCCGAGAATTTCTCCAGGAATTCCCCCAAGAACTCTTTCAGGGATTCCTCCTGGAATTCCTTAAGGAATTCTCCCATGATTTTTACCATGGATTTCTCTAGGAATTCTTTCATGAATTCATCAAGGAATCCCATGAGAAATTCCTCCAAGAGTTTCTCCAAACGTTCCTCCAGGGAAGCTTCAAAAATTTCTCCACAATTTTTTTCCAGGTTTTCCTTCAGGAATCCCTCCAGGAATTCTCCAGGAATTCTTTCAGAAATTCCTTCAGAAATTCTTTCAGGAATAAGTCCAGAAATACCTCCAGGAAATGCAACAGGGATTTCTTAAAAGTATTCCTCCAGATATTCCTCCAGGGTTTCCTCTTGAAAATCCTTCAGGAATCCCCCATGAAAATCCTCCAGGAGTTCCTCCTGGAATGCTTCCACGGATTTCTCCAGAAAATTGGCTTGGAATTCCTGCAGTGATTTCTCCAGGGATTCCTGCAGAGGTTTCTCCAAGATTTTTTTCAGGGTTTTTTCCAGGGATATGTCAATGATTTTCCGGAGTTATTTCTCCAGAAATTCTTCCAGGAATTCTTCCAGAAATTCTTCCAGAAGTTCCTCCACTGATTATTCCAGGAATTATTGCTCGATTCTTCCAGAGATTTCTCCTGTAATCCCCTTAAAGATTCATCCTGGAATTCCTTCACGGATTCCTTCAGGAATTCTTTCACAGAATCCGCCGATAAATCTTTAAAGGATTCTTTTAACCCTAAAAGAGATACCTTCATGGCCTCAATTCCCAAGTAACCAAAAGTTCAAATAAGAGGGTACTTTATAAGCTAAGCAGCTCGTTCGAGGTTGCTCATTAGCCTTCTAAGCAGCTTCATTTTTAAGTAATTTTGGAACTTGAAAGTTCACATAAGCACGCTGGGTAGCCTTCTAAGCAGCTTTTGGCAGAACTTTGACAAAATTCATGCAGAAACAAAAATGTGTTTTCAGATTCACAACCCTGTTGGTGGATTGTTTGTGATTCATGTCTGAATATTGCTTCTGATATTTAATTTTCATACATGTCGCTGCTATGTGGATTTGAACTGGATCCTCCTGCGTGATGGCCTACCGACTTACCGCTGCGCTGCTGAAGACACTTGAGAAAGTCAAGCTTACTTCACTACTGTACAAATGTGCAAAACTAGTTGCCGACAGAAAATCGATCCAAGTCAGACTTTAGCAGCTGTTCACTCAATCGCAGCTGTAGTACTGTGGTAGAGCGTAGGGTTCTCACGCAGCGACTATCGGTTCGAATCCGATGGGCTGCATTTTTTTTTTGCTCAAGCCTAGTATTCATTGGTTTAATAAATTCATATTTGTCTTTTATTTGTGTATGCTTAAATAGTTGTTTTCTGTAAAAGAAATAAATTTAATCTTAATTGAAACACAATGCCACTGAACTGAACTTCTATGAACTTGAAAGTTCCGACAAAGTTCCGAGTAGCATCTTAAGCAGCTTTTAAGTTCAGCGAAGTTCCGATAAAGTTCCGAATGGAACTTTCTGGCTGGTTAAGAGGCTAACAATGAGCATTGCCAGAACTTGTGACCGAAGTTCCAGCAAGGCTCATCGTTAGCCTCTTAAGCAGCCAGAAAGTTCCGTTTGGAACTTTATCTGAACTTCGCGGAACTTGAAAGTGCATTTCGTCATGGGAAGCGGAACTTTTGGTTACTTGGGTTTCGTCACCTCGCTGAGTGTGTTCCATCAAAGACGAGCTCTGAAAGGCGCCTGGGGTCCAATGGACCCCAGGTATCCCTTTTAGGGTTAAGAATGCCTCCTTCAGGAATTCCTCTTAGAATGCCTTCTCTTATTCCCCAGGAATTCCTCCTCGGAAACCACCAGGCATTCTTCTAAGGATTCCTTCAGGAATGCCTCTAAGAATTCTTCTAGACAAGGTTGCAACCATTCATTTGCAAAGATTTACATTCATTTGCTATTATCTCAGTTCAGAGGCATGCTATCGAAAAACAATGTATGGATGAATTTAACCTTGTAGTTTTATCTGAAAGTTTGCCGAATAACATTGGGGTCGCACACGCATTCCAAAGTCGTGAGCGAGCTGTGAATGCAACTTTCCACAGCGTGAATGAAATTTACATTCACCGCGTGGAGAGTTGCCTTCACAGCTCGCTCACGGCTTTGGTATACGTTTGCGACCCCAATGTTATTCGGCAAACTTTCAGATAAAACTACAAGGTTAAATTCATCCATACATTGTTTTTCGATAGCATGCTTCTGAACTGAGATAATAGCAAATGAATGTAAATCTTTGCAAATGAATGGTTGCAACCTTGCTTCTAGAAATTCTTCCCAGGACTCCGCGAGGGATTTCAAACTAGATTTTTTCTTAGAATTCCTCCAGGATTGCTTCTTTTCTAAGAATTCCTCCAGGAATTCTTCCTCCGAATTTCCCTCCAGGGATTCTTCAGGGATTCCTCCAGAAATTCCTTCAGCCATCTTTTCAAAAAATTCTCCAGGAATGCCTCCAGAAATTCCTACAAGGAAATCTCCAGGTTTTTTCTAAAGATTTCTTGTAAAACGCCTCGAGAAATTAATCCAGAAACTCTTCCAGTGAATCAGCCTGGGATTCATCCAGGAATTCCTGCATTTTTTTTCCCGCAATTCCTCCAGGGATACGCCAATGAACTCCTCCAGGAATTCATCTTTATATTCCTTCAGAAGTTCCTCCAGAAATTCCTTCAATAATTCTTCCAGAATATTTTCCAGGAATTCCTCCACGGATTCCTCCAGGAAATCCTTCAAGGATTCCTATAGAATCATTAACAAAATTTACTAGTCAACAAGTTAAGTACTTTTTGATGCCTTGAAAAAATACTTCATGTGGTTTTCGGTAATCATAGCTAAATAAACAATCCAGAAGTTACCATGACTATGTGATATTCCAATCAATGCTGAAACAAATCATATAAAATCTTGCAGCGTATATTCAGATAACAAAACTTAACAGCATAATCAGTCCCAATAGAGCAGAACTTCCAAGGGGGTGGTTTCGTCCTAATCCTACTAAACCTTGTTCATTTTCATGTCGTCCATATGGTAGATGAACACATCCTTGAAGAGCATGTTCTTCGTGTACCAGTAAGTATAATCGATTTCGCGATCGAAGGGGAAGCCCATCGGTAGGTTGTCGATGAAGTTGTACTTGCCGCACATGAAGGTCTTGTCGAACACGAAGTCGGACTTTGGTTCGGTCACGATGTAAGGAGTGATGATGAAGTAGAACTGCATCTTCATTCCGCTGACCCAGCCCTTCGGCAGGATAAGGCGATCCGGGAATCCACAGTGAGCCTCCGACATGTCCAGGATAAACTTGTCCTTGCCACCGATCGACATCATCATTTTCTTGTAGAGTTCGGTGTACATTGTGCGGTCACGCACGCTCCAGTAGAAGTCACGAGAGTTGCGGATGAAGGTGTTCTTGCCAACGACCATGTCAACCAAGTACTGGTCGATTTCAACGAAGAACTTTCTGAAGTACTCCAGATCCATCAGTTTGTCGAACTTCGGTCCCAAGAAGACGCGGATGACACCCTTGCCGGTGAACTCAGACATGACATCCAAAGTGTAAGTGAATGGCTTGTGGTTCAGGCGCATTGTGCGACCCAGAACGTTGAAGTCCCAGTACTTGTCAACGTTGGTCATGGGAATGACGTTGGAAATGTCCGAATCGAAGTACTCGAAGTAGGTCATCAGTTTGTCGATCACAACGTCCTTGATGACGACTCCCTTGAAGCTAAGATCGTCGAAAGTGTAGTACGGCAAGTAGCTCTTGAACAAGTAGTAGAAGCTCATCAGGCGTTCCCACAAGCTGTAGAACATCGGGTCACGCAGGGTCGTTTCGTAGTGCATCAGGACTGATGGCCAGGTCTTCATCGTCATGAAGTCAGTGCCACTGAGCAGCATCTTGGACAGCATTTCAATGAATCCGAATTTCTGGCAGAAGAAGTTGTCCATGTTGCAGTTCATCATTTTTCCGAGGAAGTCAATGTTCTCCCATTTGCGCAGATCCACTTTGGTGCCATCGTCCAGGTAGAAGAATCCATCGTCAATCATCTTGCGAATTCTCATTTCCCAGTCCTTGATCCAGTCCAGCTTGTTGAAGTCTGTATCCTTGATAATGTAGTTCATGTCGCGGTACTTGAATGGGATTCCGTTCCAGTAGCTCAACAGCGAGAAGTATCCGGTCTTCAACGGGAATTGCCAGGTCAGCATCTTGGTTGGGTACATCATGTTTGAGAATCGCTCCAGGTTGTATCTAGCTAGAAGTTGCTGGTGCATGTACAAATAGATTTCACCACTGCGTTCCTTGAGCAAGCCGAATTTGTCACCACCGAGGAAGAATGGATAGTCCATCATGAAGTAGAAGTAGTAGGAGTTCAAACCGATATCCTCGTAGTAGTAGTCCATCATCATGCCGTCCTTAACGTACATATCTTTGTAGGGCACTTCGTACGGATAGGTCATGGTAAAGTTGGAGTACACAACGTTGTACTTTCCGTTGCCGTAGAATCCGAACTTAGGGTCGTACATCTTACGGTAGGTGGCAGAACGAATGATGTCAGTGTTGAAGAAGTAGTACGGATAGATTTCGTAGATAGCTGGCAGAACCAATCCTTGCAAGTCCATGCGGTGCATTACAGTCAGCGTGATGGCATAGATGAACATTCCTTCGTTGACGTTTTCGCGAGCCCAGATGACGTTCTTGTAGTACGTGTCCCAGTCCACGGAGTTATACAGGAACGAGAACAGCATGTAGGTTTGCTTCAGCAGATACTTGTTGTTGATGGTGAATATTTCTCCCTTTCCAAGGAACAGATCCATTTTGTACATGTTGAAGAATTCCACCACTTGTTCGTAATTCTAGTAGGGAAAAAGCCATGAGTTAAAAGGATTCAAATTTAATCCTTCGTTTTACTTACCGTGTATTTGGTCGAATCCTCCACCCACATCTTGGTGTACATCATGTATTCCTCGTACTGAAGAGGCATATGGATATTCCGGAGAATTTCGAAGAAGAACTTCTGCTTCATAAGGAAGTCCTTGTCAGCTGAGAAGATTCAAAAGACATTCATTATACAAGATTAGAACACAGATTTGATCTCGAATTCTTACCATATTTGATGTCCTTTTCAACGCTGGGGACGTACGATCCGCTGACCAGAGCGGCCAGGGAGATGGCAACTACTATTACGATGAGCTTCATCCTGACGGTGGTAGTTCTCACAAGGAAGAACGCTACCAAACTGATAATGGTCAGCTGCCGAAGCGGACTTTATATAGTCCGTTAATTCTGACGGTGCGTTATCACACCACCGGTGCACCGGTGGTGGCCAGTGGAGGCGATGCAGTATTATCAGTACCTTGTAGATATGCAGTCGGCGTGTGCAGCAATTCGCCAGAACGCGCGAAGATGTTTCAAAATTAGTTTGCCACACGCTATGCTGCGATAACCCAGGTATTGATTGGCTGATCGACGTTTTGCATTCGGTTTAAGTGCATACATACAAAAAACTGGATTTGTTCGGATAGGATCTTGGTGAAAGTTTGCGTTGAATGAGAGATTAACTGAATATGTTTGGTTACTTTGTTTATATGTAGATCGTAAAAACTGCTTGTAATTTTAAAACTATCCCACACGAACTTTCAATTACGTCTCATTACAGTATTTCACTTTTTGGTAACCGAAATGAAAAAATATTATCATTATACATGCAACATTGTATCGGGAAAATATGTTTTGCAAGTAGAAAGCTAATGATCCACGAACAATTGCCAAACAATCTAGTAACAATCAATATTCCATAAAAACATACAAAACATCCATAAAACAGTCACGTTGATCCATGAACAAAAATCGAATGGTCCCTTCTTTTCGGAAAATTTATCAATAAGAACTTGGATAATGCGATTAGCTGCTAAATTGAATCCATTAACTATCCATAAAAAGTAGAAAACGATTCGACAATCAATTTTCTTCGGATGTATATGGAATAAAAAAATATTTTCGGAACTTCGTTTGAATCTCGTTCGTCATTTTTTGGACATACAGTGATACAGTGATAGCCGAGGTCCAAAAATTTTCAAAAAAGTGTCAGGAAACTCATACAAAAGATTTTACTATAAAAATTTTTTATGGCAGTGATAGTATATCTAATACTGCATTATGAAAAAGTGATACATCACACTTACATATGCACTGAAACAAAACAAGGGTAAAAATCCTTCAAATGTCATTTTTTGCCTAGACATTCGTTTAGCCGTGGTGAATGAAAAAAATAGTTTGCAATAGAATTTCTGTAATTTGTGAGTGTATTTCGAGGATATACCTCAAGGCATTTAGTTTATGACGTGTTAGCAAAATAATTGACCTTAAAAGTTTATTTATTTATGACATTCAAAGAAATACACAAAAATTTGATTCGATAAAGAGAAACGATGATAAATTAATTTATTTAAGGAAAATGCTTTATGTAAACACTCTTATGTAAGCTGGATTAGTTGTTTTCAAAATATAACACAGAATTATTGATGGAAATGTTTAAATTATTGCATAAAATGTCGTGAGAAAATAAAGCATATAGGTTTTCGGCTGGTTAAACATCAAAATGGGATTGACAAAAACTAAAATAAATAGTTTTGTGTAGTAATAAAGACGTACCCTAATGCCTCTGAAGTATAACTTTAAAATACTAGCATTACTAAATAAATTAGAAGACTGCCAAGCGAAAGAACTGCAAAAAGAGTCGGAATTTTTGAACCCGGTTTATTTTAAAGCAAGTGCTTATACAAAAATGCATGACATGGTCAAAACATTGGCATATTTCATTCAATCTGAACGAATATATTATAAATGAGTCTAAGATTTGAACCACATTCATTTTTATCATGATTTATTTGAAAAGAACGTCTAAATTATGAAACATATAGTTCATGCTAGAAATTTGAATACTTTGGGTGCCATTTCTCAAAATGTGAGGCGTCCAATGTATTCAGCCAGAATGCAGTGTAGCAGATATTGGGAGCTATAAGAAGACGTAGTTGAAGTAAACGCTGTGATTTATGCAAATTAAACCATCATATTTCATCAAAACAATACTTAAATAAGTGATTTTTTTATGGTTTGCGGCATTTTTTTTCTTTTTTTGGTATTTACTGAATCTATTTTATCAAAAATTTCTTCGGCGCTTCCTTTGTGAATTATTTTATTGTTTACTTTAGTTCACAACTAAGAAAATTTGTTTCGAAAATCCCTCAGTAATTCATTTGTAATCTTCTTTGTAAATTTCCTAAAAGCTTTTTCGAAAAATCAGGAAATTTTACAGACAATTATCTTTTAATTCATTACAAAATTTCTTCTGCATAATTTAAGGGAATTCTTTCGGTAATCTCTTTGCAAATTTTTTCGGCCATTTCTTTGAAAAACCCTCGGACAATTCTTTTGGGAAATCAGAAATTCGCAATAGGACTTACTTGTGGAATTTACAAATAATTGTGATTTCCAAATGTACAGCCAAGGAAATTTGAAAATGGACTTGGCGCATCAATTTTCGCAGAAGTTCTTTAAGAAAATCCGGAACATATTCCTGAAAATCTTTCAGAGAAATTCTCAAAGAAATTGCTGGATAAACTCTCATAAAAAATTATAAAGAAGTTTTCAAAGAAATTAGCCAAGGAATTCCAACAAGTGTTTTCAAAGAAATTACTGAAGGAATTATGAAAAATTTTCAAAGCAAAATTGAGGGGGTGGTCTAGTAGCTACCGCTTCTAATTCGTATGCAGAAGGTCCTGGCTTCAATCCCTGGCTAGTCCCTCTCCTCCTACTTGTTTCATTCTATATACTATCTCCTTCCTTTCTACATATACAACTAATGTATATTCACATGTTCAAAGCCATCGCTAGAACAGGAACCAGTTAAAAAAAGCCATCTCCCTTCCTTCCAAATTTTCACAGCACAGTTACAATTTATCATTTAACGCCCAAGAGTTATGCAATACTGCATAATAAAACACAATTCTGTCTAACGCCTAACGCCTGGCATCCACGCACCAATGTGTGAATCCTCTGCCAATCATATCCCACCGACACTCCGACACTCCTGCAAAGAATGTTTGCTTGCGATATTGTTACAAACCGGATTGACTGCCCTTCGCTACTGGAACAAGCACACTTCGTCGTACATGTCAACGGTTGTCGTTTTGGATCCCTGCACATCGGACTCTATTTGGTCAGAACAATCCTTCAGAGAAATGTTTTAAATTGTTGAACACTGTTGAATCGTTTGATTTTGGATGAATATGACGCAGAGGTATATTCGGTCTGCTGTGGATATGTGTGGATTGCAATCATCACGTCCTTCTCCTTCCCCACATTGACTTGCAACCGAACGCGGCAGGCGCCATTGTCGCCTAAACATAGAAGATCATCAACGCTCACATACTGAAGATGCTTGCTAATCCCCAGCAGATATCTCATTGGTCAATCAAGCTCAAGCTCAAGCAATTGAAAATTGCAAAATAGATTTATGAAAAAAATTCCAGAGGAGTTGCCAAAAAAATGGATTGAAAAAAAAAGGCACACCATGTGCAATAGTCGAATCGAGTGGAGATGGTCAAGTGGCCCCATAGCTATGAGGAATAGAAGCACCCGTCTATATCATTGAGAGCCCTGGGTTCCATTCCCACCGGAGCACGTGGATTTCTTTTCGCAATTTAAATCTCAATTAATCAAAACACGTGTTGCTATTGTGTGCGGATGCCGAAGCATTTCCAATACTGTAATGCCCATTTCGTTTGGTCAGCCTTATTAATATCAAGAAACTGACCAGACAAAGTTCGCTGAATACAGCTAGTTTTATATACAAAATATTGTTTTCATGCAATACAACAAAGAGGTTGTCGCGATGAATATTAAGTTTGAAACGAAAATACAAATTCCATGTATTTTACAGTGGTTTTCGACTGGTAGAATCAATACAGTGAACCGAAGAACCGATGTAGAAGGTCTCAGTATCATCTATGCGGGGGTACTTCACACATACAAAACACCTCTAAAAACCAACTCGGCTAGAAATGACAACACAAACACTAATATAACACAACAAGTTGACCTGTAATGGTCTAAAAAAGCGCCATAGCGAAAGCTCACCATTTTGAACGGGCAGTTAAACAGTGTCCGTGATCAGTGGTAAGAATCAGTGGTAGAAAATTAGTAGCAAACTAAAACCACCCACAACTGTAAGCCAACATAATTCTACACCCAACAGACGTTCCCAACACACCATTCTATCACCCACAGATTCACGCTAAAAATGTACGACAAGCCAACACTCGATATATGTTCACAAACGTAAACGATAGATCTAAGTATGTAAAATTTTGATCAGATGTCGAGCATAAAATTGAATAAAAGACCCCTTTTCAGTTTCCCCTAGAAGAAGGCTGTCAAGAATAGCCGAAACGTCGGGCAGTTAACAAACTACCGTTTGAAATCATAAGACTGAATAGCCGAAAACTCCGAGTATCAGATTCCATGTATTAAACGTAATTTTGTGAAGAATCATCTACAGCGTATGAAGTATTGAAACAGCCATAAAACAGTCACCATCTTGGTCGCCACCTTGGATTTGAGGTCGTCAACTTGAATAATGGGAGGCATCATTCAACTTTTTTTTTTGGGTCCAAATGACTTATTTATGGATTTCTACAACTTTTCCTGGTTGATGTCACGGCGAGGTATAGATATGTAGAAGCTGCTGAGCAGAGGCTGATGATCTCAATAGGATCTGAATTACGCGATATTGAGCCTTTATCGTGCCAATACCCAGCCTAAATTGAAGATATCTGAATGGATTCTACCATTTGAGTGTACCGGTTCCATTGCCAATTCGTCGTAACAATGACCGTCGCTGGTTACCTATGCTGTGCCGTGTAACCCGCGGGTACAATTTTGTGTACTTTTGTCGTTACGTGCATTTCTCCCACCTACACCACTGTGTTTTGTATAATTTAATTTGTTTATTTTATTAATTTTTATTTGTGTAGCTAAAAAGTAGGGAATTAGAAATCGTATTTATTGTACCGGTGAGGCATTTGTCCCCAATCTCCCACCCCATAACACACACCGACAGAAGCAGCAGCAGTAGAACAATCGTTTGCCTTGTGTGGCTGTTTTGTTTTGACGAGAGAGAAAGTTACGAGTCACGGTAAGCGATAGACGCGTTTTTTATCCGTCCGCGGTTTTGTCCGAAAAGTGCCATTCCAACTGTGAATTTGTGCCACCGCGACGCACGTCTGCTGGATGGTTGTCCCCAGCATCGTCGGGAGTGAATCAATAAACAATAATTGTTCCCCGAAGCTTTTGCCGGCCCGTGATTCGGTAACCAAGTGTAGTGCAGTGATAGTGCTACAAGGGTGACGACCGCCGCCATCACGGGAAGCTAATTACAAAGGAGTGTTTCGCTTCCCGGCGGTTTAGCCAAGTGTCGACAAACACCCACCGTCTTCGCTACACGGGCTCAGCCAATTGAGCCTTGTCTCGCCCGTGTAGCTAACAGTTAAGGAAGACGAAGACAGGTAGGTGTAAAGGGACTCACCACCTGTGGTAGTATTCTGAGGAGACTACCAGGGCTAGTCACGGCGAGTGGCTTGCCCGGCGTACTATCGCCACCGTCGCTAGGGGGGATCCGACAAAGGAGTCCGCTCTTCCCCCTAGCTAATAGTTAAGGACGGCTGCTTCGGTAGCCTGATAGTGTCCAAGAAGAAGAAGCAGAAGAAGAAGAAGAAGAAGGCTCAGCATAGTCCGTGCGAGGGCGAAGCCAGCGACCACCATCACCACCGCTGCTGTTCATCGAAGGGCCCCAACGAGTCGACCGAAGCAAAAGTGCCAAAAGGGAGAACGGGGCAAAACAGAGGCTTGAGTAGAATATAAGTTTTTATTGCAAAATTTATTTATTATTATTTTCAAATTAAATTCCATCCGAAATCCTTAGTTTAGTGGAGGTACTCTGCTTAAGGCCGACCTGCCGGGTAACAGCGGGTAAGGCCTGAAAGCCGATCCCTTGAAACCCAGAAGTTCTACGAGAAGCTCAACGCATCCCGCAACGGCTTCGTGCCGCGAGCCGAAATATGCAGGGATAAGAATGGAGGTCTCTTGACGGACGGACGTGAGGTGATCGAAAGGTGTAAGCATTACTTCGACGAGCACCTGAATGGCGTGCAGGACGAATGCACGGGAGAGGACGGACGTATACCAATTCCCACGCTGAGGGAAGTTAAGGATGTTATTCACCAGCTCAAACCCAACAGAGCAGCTGGTAAGGATGGCATCACCGCTGAACTCATCAAGATGGACCCAGGAAAGTTGGTCACCTGTCCGCACCGGTTGATAGTCAGGATCTGGGAAACCGAACAGCTACCGGAGGAGTGGAAAGAAGGGGTAATCTGCCCCATTCGCAAGAAAGGCGACCATTTGAAATGACAGAACTTCAGAGCGATCACTATTTTGAATGTTGCCTACAAAGTGCTATCCCAGATCATCTTCCGTCGTCTGTCACCTAAAACGAATGAGTTCGTGGGAGGTTATCATGCCGCCTTCATCGACGGCCGGTCGATAACGGACCAGATCTTCACCGTACGGAAAATCCTCCAGAAATTCCGGGAATACCAGGTACCAACGCATCACTCGTTCATCGACTTCAAAGCGGCATATGACAGTATCGACCGCAAAGAGCTATGGAAAATCAAGGACGAAAACGGCTTTCCTGGGAAGCTGACTAGACTGATTAAGGCAACGATGGACGGTGTGCAAAACTGCGTAAGAGTTTAGGGTGTTTGTGTTCATTCAAATTTCGCTGGGGACAAAGTGACGGACTCTCATGCTCTGGAATGTGTGATGTGACGAGCCGGGTTCAACAGCCGGGGAACGATTTTCACACATTCGGTCAATTTGTGTGCTTTGTGGACGACATGGACATCGCCAGAACATTTGGAGTGGTGGCAGAACTGTACACCCGCCTGAAATGCGAAGCAGAAAAGGTCGGACTGTTGGTGAATGCGTCCAAAACAAAGTACATGGCAGGCCGAACCGAACTCGACCGGATCCGTCCAGGTAGTAATGTGACGATAGACGGGGACATCTTAGAGGTGGTGGAAAATTTCGTCTATATCGGATCCTTACTGACGGCTGACAACAATGCTAGCCGTGAAATACGGAGGCGCATCATCTGTGGACGTCGCAGCTTCACTGCCCATATTCGCATAGGTGACGTAAACGCCACATAGGTCAAAATTCACTTTTTTAGCTTAACATATCCTACAACATGTATAGCATCTGCTCCAATTTTAAAAAAATGTGTTTGTTCTAAAACATATGAGTATATTGAAAAGAACGTTTTGACGTAACCACCATGTGGTCGCAATACTGACGTCTGTGTACAAGAAAACTAAAATCTCCCCATAAAACGTGATTGAACATAATTTATTGAGATGATTTATTAAGATAATTTATTGACATAAACATAATTTATATTTAAGATATCTAATTATTTGATTTCAGATGCCTGAAAATCATTTTCAATATCAACAACTTTCATAGTGAATATTATCAATTGGGTTTAATACTTTTTATGGATGCAATGTAGATACTGAAACATTTATGATGCTTTGACAACAACATGCGAATACATGCGCACCCTACCACGAAGCCAACGGCTCCTTCCTGGTTCTCTGCTAATATGGTATAAGTTTGTAATTTCTCTGGCATACGAGCTACGTGCCCAGCCCAACGCAGCCTGCCGTGTTTTATCCGCTTCATTATACATCAGTTAACCGATTTAGTCAGCCTGTTTCGGGACACATTTTTTGTTCTTCTTAAATATCTAAATGGATTTTCAAGCAGTAGTTTAGTGATGAACATGATTGAATTAGTTAAAGTTTGACCGTAAGTTAATGAGAGCAAAAAGTTTGTGGGGCTGACAAAATTGGGTTCATACTGTATCGATTTATTTACATACTTGGTACAATTCGTAGTTCATGCAACACCGCCAAATGCCGTGCCTCTTAAGTATAGAATCCAAACACATCATGTATGAACAGTTATAGTTTTTTGTGTGGATGGTTGTGGTAGATCTCTATCGCTTCCTCTGAATTACGACGTAAACTCCTCAAACTTCCTTTCAGCTACTTACTAAGTGCTTGAAACCCGATACGTGAGTTTTTGTAACACCTGATTGATTAATGAAATAGTAAACTCATGGTTAGCCATGAGTAAAATCATTCCACAGCAAAACTATTATAAGTTTTACGTTTTGTTTCAAAACCATCATTGAAACAATACTACTGAACTGTTGTGACTTTTCAGTCTAACAAAAGTGAAACGGTCAGGAGTTTGGCATAGCCGTTTTAATCCTGTTAGATTGAGAAAGCCACAACAGTTCAACATTTCTTCCCAGTCGTAAACATCCTCCAAAACTTAGATAAATGAAATCCATATCTATCTGATTAGGCGTTGTGTGTATGAGCTTTTGATATTTACTACTAATACGAATATTGGAAAAAATAAATGAGGCCCGCGGGTGACACTTAATGTTTCAGTTTATCGAGTAAATCTCAAAAAATTGTAAATATTACTAAGGTATTTCTTAATAAATAGTTACGTACAACACCATATTTTGGATAAGGCATAAAATAACCTTTTCAACATAGACTGCCTTAATTGCATGGTGCATTGAAAGAAGCCGTTAGGATCCATCGCAGAGCCTGGGGATTAATGTTAATTCCGGTATTTTGCACACATTAAACGAAATAAGAGAACTGGTCGGCGTCAAGTCAAATTGGATTAGTCGATTTTTTGGACAGGTAAAGATAAGCGTGGATAAGCCAAGGAATCATAGTATTTCAAGAAATAATGCAATACTTTGATATCCCAATTTCTTCCAGGACATTTTCCCATAATCATTGAAAAACAGTTGGTCCGGTCTGATTTAAAGCCGACTAACTGTGAGTCTTACTACGATGCCCACGCTTTATGGTACGCTCGACCGCACTATCAGATAGTTCACATTTTCAGAATGTGACGTTTCTGAAACCACGGTTAGTACATCTTCTTTCGAGTCGGGACTGCTGCTTATCAACAAAAAATGTATTTAACGCACGAATACGGACATTCAGCCGGAGACCCGGGTTCGATTCCCGTTCCGGTCGGGAAATTTTTTTCGACTCCCTGGGCATGGTGTATCATTGCACTTGCCGCACAATATACAAATGCATGAAATGGCAGGCAAAGGAAGCCCTTCAATTAATAACTGTGGAAGTGCTCAAAGAACACTAAGTTGAAGCGAGGTAGGCCAAGTCTCCGTGGCGACGTAGAGCCATATAGAAGAAGAAGAAGACGGACATTCCGGAAAAAAATCTAACACGTGTTCAGAAAACGGGTACCGTAATAGCTAACATAGCGGTCATAGCAATCTGGTTGTTACGTCAACTTATCCGTGTAATCTTTCATCAAAACGACTAAATGGTCGCATAAGCTGACGTACACGTATTAAATATGGTAAAATTACATGAAACATCTTAAAATCATTGCGGCTCACTTTTAGTAGCTGTAATCCACGAAACTGACAGATTATTTAATTCAAATAGTCGGTGCATATGTAAATCCGGAAAAAATCTATAAAATCGTGTTTTCCCATCAGAGCAGACGTTGGTGGTTACATCGACTATGCGAATATGGGCAGTTCAGAAGAAGCTGCAATCTAAAACGCATTGACCAACGCACCAGATGCATCATGTACAAAACGCTAATAAGACTGGTAGTCTTCCACGGACAAGAGACATGGACCATGCTCGAGGAGGACCTGCAAGCACTCGAAGTTTTCGAGCGACTCGTGCTAAGGACGATCTTGGGTGGTGTGCAGGAGAATGGTGTGTGGCGGAGATGGATGAACCACGAGCTCGCTGCACTCTACGGTGTACCCAGCATCCAAAAGGTGGCCAAATCCGGAAGGATATGGTGGGCAGGGTATGTTGCAAGAATGCCGAACAACAACCCTGCAAAGTTGATCTGATTGGTACAAGGAGACGTGGAGCACAGATAACAGAATAGGCGGACCAGGTAGCGCGCCTTGGGCGTGACCAAGGTTGAAGAGCGGCAACCACGAACGGAGAAATATTGTTCATTCAGTTTTAACTTGAATTTGATGTATGTAATACTAAATAAATGAAGGAATGGTTACCTAATAACATCTCACTAATTCACCGGGTAACGAAAGGGTCAATTTTGTCGAAAGCAAACAAAACCAATTTCCCCATTTTTCGGTTGATGCTGGAGGTAGTATGGTGGCGACAGACACGATACTGGAAGTTTGAGTCACACCGTCATTGGTCTGTCATCTCTTCGTGTTCTATCGCTTCCGTCGCGATAGAAGGGTGTCATCCAAAATCAGAAACACCACCGCATAGCGTCACAAAGAGTCTTTGATGCTGCTTACTGTGATCCACTTTGTATGACCCGTTGCGCGCAGAACAAAAGGTTTCCGGTTCCATCTTTCTGCTCACGATACCGTAGTTGTCTTCAGAAAGGATAATGTGATAGCAATATCCGGGAGCGATTGTGTGTGTAGCTACATACGTAAACGGAGATAATAAAGTTAGTTTCGATATAGACTAATAGACACGGCATTGCAAGTCTAGTCTTTTGTGTATTAGAAGTATAAGAACGATGGTTGAATACCAGGTCTGATCTCTGTTCATACATGTCATACTCTTGCAATTGTCATGACTCAGAACTTTAATCGAAGGGTTATGAAACAAGCCCATCACTCGTGTTCACTCAACCGACCAGGAGACAATTTAACATCCCATTTCCACGGCTGGAATCCATAAAGCAGCGCAACCCATTACCGCAGCCGAGCAAACCAAACTGGCCAACATGTGTCCGGTGATAAATCCGCGCTGAAAAAATACGGAACCCACAGAAAGACAAACGAGCATAACGAGCGGAAATTTACGCTCGCCGCCACTAGCTACATACCTACCCTACCCACGGGGTTGCTGCAGGACATACATAAAATACGAAATAATTTGCGAAGTAATCTGTCTTAATGCAGGAATCGCTATTTAATCGTGTTTAATCCGCTTTTCCTCGGCACCGACACCGAGACAATGGCGGTGACCACAGCGACGTCACCGATGCCGATTCTGACCGAGAACCGAATGGGTTTCAGTGTTTCGTTCTGCAGCGCCTGTACTGTATGGGAAAAGTATTGGCTTCTCTGGGCCCAGCAGTGGAACGTTCCGGTACCGCTGAGCTGAAAAATAATAAGGCTGCTCACGGTATTTTCTGTAGCAGAATACAATTTAAAACTAATTGTGGAAACGACATGTGTGAAAATCATCCCTCTACAATTGGCTTTTCGGCGACAAACAAGTAGCGGTACCCCTGTAGCCTCCCTGAAGAAGGCCCAAACCAAGGGAAATAGAATCACTTCCCTTATAATTTATCCGTATTAAAAAGCCAATTGTAGATGGATAACATGCAATTTAAAAAATATTCTTCCACCGAAGATACCGTGAGCAGCAGTTCTGCCGGATTCCAATCCAGCGCTTGCTTGCAGATTTCGTCTCCGCCCTTTCGTAGAGTGTGGCCGACCCACTTCCATTTACGTTCTCGACTTTCGGTGGTGATATCCGTGGTTACACGCACCACGTTTTGCTGACGTACAACAGCACAGATTTCACGTTATAATTCAAAGTTCGAATTGTGTTGCGTTGACTGATCTAATTGGATCTCCTTATATCTCGTTAACTCGCAAAAGTAGTACTGGCCACCTTGATCCGTGCTCCTATCCGATCCAGTCGATCTTGGTATCGCCATCTGACGAGAACTGGCTACCAAGATATTAAAAGTTGTCGACCTTCTACACTGCTTATCTAGCTACTGTTTAATGGGAGGGCTTGTCCGTGTTGACATCCAACGATTTAATCTTGCTGACGTTGATGGTAAGAACCGCCGCGCCGTAGAGTAACGTTTGGCTAGGTTGTTGAGCTTACCCTGCATGTCAGAGTGCCGTTGTGTTGCAGTAGAGCAACGTCAACGGCCAAATCGGATTCGTTTAGATGCTCCATAGTGATGAGCTGCCCAAATAGCCCACGATTCGGTGCATGGTCAATCGCCTCCCGCACGATCTCATCGTCCCCATCTACGGCAGCGTTCCATTTCTTTTTCTAGAGCCGAATATCGTTGACGACACTCGTTATTTGGATGCACTTGTTCCTACTCGCCTATCGCGGTCTTTGCTTCTCTGTGCCCCCCAATCGATTGGGGAAGATCTTCCGCCAGGTTTCATCAGTGATCCACTCTTTTTGCTGAGTGCGCAGCTGACCCAGGTTATTCTCGCTGGTTTAAATATGTAAAAGCATTTTCGATGGCCATCCAATGCTCTTCTATGCTGCTACCTTCTGGAACAACCGCTGCTCGGGCTCCAAGTTCGTCAACGAACGATCTCTTCACAGCGCCAGCGGTTTCATCAAATTGACGTATGTTGAATCATCTTCCGAGTATTTCCTCCTACCGCTGGATCCTGATATCGCCTTTTGGAACTTTGTCCACGACGGCATTCAATTGTAGGGATTCTCCTTGTCCAGTAGCTCGGCAGCTTCGGTCGGTGCGTAAGTTAACGTGGATTATTGTGAGCAGTGTTTGGACGAAAAAGTGATCAGTGAACCACTCGGCAGTTTTTCTTCCCTTCTGTTGGTTCTGTTTCAATTACCAAGCGGTGTATGTTCTCTCGTCGAGTCGCATGGTTCACGAAGGAACACAAAGACAGTGTGTAAAAAAATCGAAAGCTGAAAGTAAGATTGACATTCTCATTTTTTCATTCGTGCTTGGCCACAATCATTGTCGGCTGAATGCCTCTCTGTTTTCATTCAATTCTCTGTCACGAATATTTTTTCGCACGTCGTTAAATGTCCAATTTATGTTAACAGACGCAAAATCCGGCTTAATGGACAAATAGAGCAGTTAATTAGTATTGTAATTAACTACTACACACAAGTTTTGAGGCGATTGGAAGAATAATCGGGAGTTACGGTCAGGTTATATTTCTCAGTGAAAATTGTCAGTGACAGAAAAATGAAAGAATAAGTGAGCAAATTCATTCACCAAAAAGAATTTTATTTTGATCCCTCAGTTGAGAATCTTCAAAATTCACGTTGAATTTCACTCACTGAACATGAAAATTTTAAACTCTGCACAAAGAGGATACTCCGATATAAACAAGCTGCGGCGATGAGCGGGCATCGCTAAGTGTAACACTTACCGATGATCGCTCATCGTTGGCTTGGGGCAACTGTGAATAATCGTTATTTTCATCAGTATTTAATGCGTTTTCGCTTTAAAAACGTGAAATAAATTTAACTGTATTCATGACGTTGCAGGTTGTGTAGTCACAATAAAAAAAGAATTATGGCAATACAATATTCTTACCGAATGCATCGCTTTCATTAGCGTCATCGAGCATCTTCTCTCTTGATTGCGCTCTCGTATCGAACCGAGCAAGAGAATGAACAGCATTTCGGGGAGCGTTCCCGATCATGTTGGTTCATGAAATGTTACATTCGCGAATGTATCACTTGCTGAGCATGGACCATTCAGTGGTTCGCGATAAAAATCCACACACTGATTGTGAGGTTACGAACCCGTGTTCTGAATCTGGCAGTAAGGATTATTTTATTAATTGGCTCCCATTTGATAAAGAGTCGCCTATGGGCGTGGGCAGTGGGGGGCAGTGGGGCCGTGCCCCCCTGGTCGCCATATTTTTTTTCTTTTGAAAGACACTACACTACATAGAAAGGCTATGGATCGCCAATCCGGAGACGGCGGGTTCGACTCCCGTTCCTGTCGGGAAAATTTTCTCGACTCCCTGGGCATTAGGCCTGTCCAGCTTTTCAAAAATGTTCTCTGATTCTCAAGTCCACCCCCATATTTTAATTGGCATCCTAAGAAGTAACTGGTCAAAATTTCAGCCAAATCCGTTGAAATTAAGAGGTGCATCAAATCAACTTTGTGTTTTTCGACTATTTTTGAACTTCAAAAAATCATAACTACTCTAAACATGTCAAAACATAATTCTTTCGGCAGAAATTGAAAGCTATACTTGTCTGCTACAACTTCTCCGAACAACGTGTGCCAATAAAATTGAAGGAAACATGTGTAATTATCACATTTGTAATCAGAAAAACCTTAAAAAGTTGATTTTTTGATAGATTTCGTTCTGGAATACCCTAATATACTTAATAAGTTGGATTTTTCAAAACGGCATCATATTCTCCAATGTTTTTGTTTATTTGCTTCTTTGACACCAATGCTGTAGGAGTTGAGCAACAATTACTAAAATTCGTGAAAGTCAAATGTGGCCTAAAAACTAGCTTTTTGGCGGCAATCACGTTGTAGCGCGAAATTGTACTGAACGTAGTAGCTTTGCTTCCTAGTAGTTTGCCTTGACTACCCCCTACCACGGGTGATAACAAACAAGCGCGATGACAGGTGTTGGCTATCATATCAGTGCTGGCGCGATGCCACTTTTTGCGCGCCAAAGCGTGATTGCACCCGAAAAGCTAGTTTTTAGGCCACATTTGGCTTTCACGAATTTTAGTATTTTTTGCTCAACTCCTACAGTATTGGTGCCAAAGAAGCAAATAACTAAAAAAACATTGGAGAATATGATGCCGTTTTGAAAAATCCAACTTATTAAGTATATTAGGGTGTTCCAGAACAAAATCTATCAAAAAATCCACTTTTTAAAGTTTTTCTGATTACAAATGTGATAGTTACACATGTTTCCTTCAATTTTATTGGCACACGTTGTTTGGAGAAGTTGTAGCAAACAAGTATAGCTTTCAATTTCTGCCAAAAGAATTAAGTTTTGACATGTTTTAGTGTAGTTATGATTTTTCGAAGTTCAAAAATAGTCGAAAAACACAAAATTGATTTGATGCCCCTCTTAATTTTAATGGATTTGGCTGAAATTTTGACCAGTTACTTCTTTTAGGATGCCAATCAAAATATGGGGGTGGACTTGAGAATCAGAGAACATTTTTGAAAAGCTGGACAGGCCTACTGGGCATAGTGTATGCCTCACAATATACAAATTCATGCAATGGCAGGCAAAGAAAGCCCTTCAGTTAATAACTGTGGAAATTCTCAAAGATCACTTAGTTGAAGCGGCAGGCCAAGTTCCAGTGGGAACGTAGAGCCATAGAGAAGAAAAAGAAGACTACACAGAAATAACCTGTTCTTAAAATTTAGGATTTATGGATGAATAGTTATCATTTTTTTTAAGAGTTTGGAATTTTATCGCGAGCCACTGAACGGTCTATACCATAGGTTCCCAAACTTTTCGGATATGCGACCCCCTTGGCCATTAGACGGTCATCTCGCGACCCACCAGTGGAAATTTTCGAAAAAATGTGTACATTTTGCTACAATTCAACTATATTGACGACGACTGTTTCGAATAGTTTTTGGCGTTTGGTCAAGACCCCGAAAAGACTGAAACACCAAAAATTATTCGTTAATACAATTCAACATTATAATTGTTTTCTATTTGTTCATTACTTAAATATGTTCAACAAAGAAGCTGGATGTTCTTTTATTATGTGTGTGTTTTGATTTATAATTCAGTGTATTAACGTATATCACTGTTAAGAGAGATTCAATTGTATGCAACATTTGATAATATCAGCCTGAGATTATCACCAACAAGGTTGGGTAATAGTTTTGCAAAGTGGCTTGCAGAGCAACTTCAGGTACAAATTATGTGTAACTATGATTACTCCATATTTCCGTGAATTCCGATTTGACTTTGTACGAAACTTGAGAAATTCTTAAAACAAAAGATTTACTGATTTACCATCTATCTTTCAATGAAATTGACGTTGACTTTTTAATTACATTTTAAATTTGTCTACAATTTACGGCAAATTTATTCATTCTGACCTAGCTCACTGCCAAAACAATTAGAATAGTCCAGATTAGGTATGCAGGCATACGAATGTTCGAGATTTGTCCTTTAACAAACGTGAATTCATGTCGTTAACAATCGGAAACATAGACTGGAAGTGCAAATTTTAATTTTCTCCCGCGACCCCCCGGGTGAAGTCCTGCGACCCCCCAGGGGGGTCGCGACCCACAGTTTGGGAAACTATGGTCTATACTCAGCTTGTGCTACACTCGCGAATGTAGCAGTTCGTGAAGCAACATGCTCGGAAACGCTTCCCGAAATACTACTCATTCTCTTTCCCGGTTCGATACGAGAGCGCAATCAAGAGAGAGAGAGAGAGAGAGTACTCGGCCACGTTAATTAAAGCAAAGCATTCGGCAACATTGTTTTTTGTCAGAATAGTGTCCTATGCCTTGATTTTTATACCATCGCAACCTGCAACATCATTAATACAATTAAATTAAATGGTATGTTACGTTTTGAGAACTCAAATGCGATAATTAATGATAAAAATAACGTATGTTCACAGTTGTTACAAGCCAACGATGAGAGAGCTTCAGTTAGTGTTACACTTAGTGATGACCGCTCCGCGTCGCAGCTTTTGTATATCGGAGCATCTTCTTTGTATTCCTTCGTGAACGATGCAACACGACGAGAGAACAAATTCGCGCTTGGTAATTGAAACAGAACCAACAGAAGGGAAGAAAACCTGCCGAGCACCATTTCAATTTGATGCAAATCAAATGCACAATTTTTCACTACTATACAATTCAAGCAAACGTTACACTAAAAGCAAATAACCTGGAATTTCTTTATGAATTTATCCAGGGCCACCTACATAAATTCCTTCATGAATTCCTAATGGGACTGTTCCAGGAATTTCTCCATCGTGAATTCCTCCATGGGCGTCTTGCCGAAGTTCCGATAGTGATCATTTCAGGGTTTGTTCCTAAAAATGCCTCAGGAATTCCTCCCAAGATCCCTTCTGAAATTTTTACAGATACTTCTGCATGGACGCATCGACGAATCCTCCAGAGATTCCTTCATTCTTTTAGGTGGGATTTCATCAGAAATCTCTCCGGAAATTTCTCCTGGGACATCTTTAGAGCTTCCTCCAGTGGTTGTCCTAATGCTCTTTTTTGCGGACTCCTTCAGGAATTTCTCCAAGAATTCATAAAGGAATTTTACCAGCGATCCTATTAGGTATTCCTTCAAAGATTTCTTCTGGGATTTCTCCATATATTCCTTCGAGATTTCCGCTAGAGTTTGGTCTAATAATTCCATCTAGAATTTCTTCCAGGAACTGTTTCAGAAAAAAATAACAGAGATAATTAAAAAATTATTCAAGAAAGAAAAATAATCCTCAAAGTGTTGTTCATCTAAGGTTTATATCACGGATTCATTAAATAATTTGTTCGGAAATTGTTGTAGACTTGGGTTCCTTAAGATTTTTTATTTTCCAGGAATACCTAGAGAAATTCATTTTTTTTCTGGTATATCTACAGTAATTCGTTAAAAAGTCTCTCCTGGGATTTCCTAAAGAATTCCTAATGGGATTGTTTATGGGATTCCTCATGAGGTTTTTTTTTCAGGAATTCCACCAGACAGGGATTCCTCTGGAAATTTCTGCAGGTATTACTCCATGAATTTCTGTAGAAATTCTTCTGGGAATTTATTCAGAAATTCCTCAAGAAATTCCTCCAGGAGTTCGTCTAGAGATTAATCTACGATTACTGCAGGCATTTCTCTAGGATTTCATCCATGAATTTCTCCAGGAATTTCTCCAGGAATTCCTCCATGAATTGCTCTAGGAATTACCCCAGGAATTTATTAAGGAATTCCTCCAGGGAATCTTCCAGAAACTTCTGGAAGTTTCCTTTAGCTTCCTTTAGAAATTCCTTCAAGGATTCCTCCAAGAATTCATCCAAGATTTTTTCCAGTGATTCCTCTAAGAATTTATCCAAGTATTTCTCCTTCAGGAATTCCTCTACGGATTCGTTCAGCAATTCGTCCAGGAATTCATCCAAAAGTTTTTGCAGGGACTCCTTCAGGAAATTTTGCAGGAATTCCGTCAGAAGTTACTCTAAGAATTCATCTAGGATTTCATTCAGAGATCTCTCCCGGAATTGTTTCAGGGATGGCTACAGGATATCCTCTAGGGGTTTCTCCAAGAATTCCTCCAGGACTGCCTCCAGGGATTCCTTCAGATTTTTTCTAGAATTCATCCAGGAATATGTCCACGGATTCCTCCATAAATTTCTACTGGAAATTATTCAAGAAGTCCCCCTGGAATTTCCTTAGGAATTTCTCTAGTGTTTCCTTCAGGCATTCCTGCAAAAAATCCTCCAGGATTTTTTTTTAAGAATTCATCCAGAGATACAATTATACATATTGCCCTTTATTGGCATTTTTCCAGATTTGCTGGTATGTATGGAAAAACTTGTAATTAGAAGGCACGAAATGTTGCTAATTGACACATTGAGAGATGAAACCTGTGAAAAAAATCGCGTTCTGGTGGGATTCGAACCCACGATTTGATATTCGCTAGACCGGCGCTTTAACCAACTCAGCCACAGAACATGTAATGATTCTGCGGAATAGAAAGCCAAATGACTCCGAAGCCACTCCGTGAACACTCCTTTTTCGCAAACCCAGCGACCGTTCCGTGCGCTCGACGTATAATAATTATACACCAGCAAAACAAACTGCTTGGTGGGTAGGTATGCGGAATGCGAGTGTAAGTCTCGGCTTCATAAAAAACAATTCGCTGTCAGGGGCTGTCCATAAGCCACGTGGTCATTTCATTTTTTGGGACTTTTCAACCCCCCCCCCCCCCCCGCGTGGTCATTAGTCCATACAAAAATTTTTATTTGTCCATACAAAATGGTCATTGGCCGAACCCCCCCCCCCCCCCTAATGACCACGTGGTTTATGGACAGCCCCTCACTTGTGTGCACAAACGCTGCTCTCAGTGGGCACAAACGGAAGTGTGTTGTGGATTGGCATCTAAGTCGAAACAGAGATGGGTTTGCGAAAAGTAAGTGTTCACGGTCTGGCTTGCTTCGGAGTCAGTTTGGGTTTCTATTCCGCAGAATCATTACCTGTACTCAATGATTTAATGATCAATGATTCGGATCACTACTTAGTCGCTGTATGCATGCGAACGCCGCGTCTTATCAACGAGCAGCTGCGTAACGTAGACGTGACTCAAGACTACGCGCAGCAGCTAGAAGTGGTTCTACCAACGGAAGAGCAGTTTGGTGCAGCTACACTTGAAGATGGCTGGAGGGTTATCCGATCCGCCATAGGTAGTACCTCGGCTGCGACACTAGGCTTCGCGACTCCGAATCACAAAAACGACTGGTACGACAGCGAATGTGAACAGTTGAAAAACGTGAAAAATGCAGCATGGGGGAGAATGTTGCAACACCATACGAGGGCGAATGAGGTACGTTATAGATAGGCGCGGAACAGATAGAACTTAGTCTTCGGGAGGAAGTAGCCCCAGCAGGAAAAACGAGATCACGAGGCGATGGAAGAGCTGTACCGTGCTAAGAACATCCGGAAGTTCTACGAGAAGCTGAACCGTTCGCGCAGAGGCTTCGTGTCACAAGCCGACATATGCCAAAATAATCACGAGAATCTTCTCACAAGCGTGAGGTGGTCGAGAAGTGGCGACAGCATTACGATGAGCATCTCAATGGTCACGTTGAAGGCACTGAAGGTGGCGTGGTAACAGATCTAGGAGTACGTGCGCAGGACGAATGACTTCCGGCCCCTAACTTCCAAGAGATTGAGGTTGAAAAACAGCAAAGCCGTTGAAGCAAACCAACTATCAAGCACGCTTCTAAAACATGGTCGAGAAGCACTGCTGGTGAGAGCACTACACTGGGTCATTACCAAGATATGCGAGGAGGAAATATTACCGGAGGAATGGATGGAAGGTATCGTGTGTCCCATCTACAAAAAGGGCGACAAATTGGATTGCGGGAACTATTGCGCGATCACACTACTGAGCGCTGCTTACAAGATACTCTCCCAAATCTAATGCCTCCGTCTAACATCGATTACAAGAGAGTTTGTTGGGTAATATCAGACGGGATTCATGGGTGAGCGTGCTACAACGGATCACATGTTCACCATCCGCCAGGTGTTGCAGAAATGCCGCGAATACAATGTGCCCACACATCACTTGTTTATTGATTTTAACCTCCCTTATGCATCATGTTGAGAACAGCTCGCTTGCGTAGTGCTTGTTTTGGGTAAAAAAGTTGAATGGAGACAACTCCTACGTACAGCAGAACACACACAGGCTCTAGCTCAGGCCTTAGTCTGGCCGGTAAGTTCAGTAAAGGTGAATTAATCAGGCCATTTTCAGTGGCCTGCACCGCTTGCTATTTCCAGCCGCTGATGGTCCGTTTTCAGCAGAAAAACTTCACTGTCGCGCGATGGCTTTGCACGTCCAATTTCCAAAGGCTTTGCGCGGTTCTGGAAGCTGTCCGAAGCCAGAAGTGCACAGATTTCAAGTCCAATTTTTGCGATTGTGTTATTGTGGGACGAAGTGGCGTCGGATGCCATGACACCCGCATGTCGTTTAATTGATGGGGACGCTGTAGGTTTTTGCGGTTGAGTTGTGATGTGATTAAGACATATTCGGAGTATGGAAGTCATTTCGCAATGTGCATTTTCTGGATTCAACTGGTTTGGTTGGTTATATATGTATATAGTACCATTAAGCTAAGCAAATAAACGTGCACTTTGTTTGCAAAACCATGCCTGTGGTGTTTTAGTTTGACTCCCTGTTCAATCCAGAATCTCATCGTAATATCTCCAAGTCCTTAGGCATAGAATATTTAATATTGAAATGTGACTATTTCAATAGTCTCTCGCATTTATGAAGACAATCCATGTTTCACGCTTCGAACACACTTCACAATCCACATCAGTTGCCGGGGTCCCATCTGAGTCGTCAGAAACAAATCACATTGTTCAACATCGATGGCGAACAAGTTCCTTCACAGTTAAGCCACTTACGACATACATTCATCACCGAACGATCCACCAACCGAACACACATCATATTGGCTGTCAACGCTTTGACAGCTTTGTCCTTTTCAGTAATATTGTTGAAAAAGTTCCCTCATCGTCGCCGTCGTCGGTGGGATTGTCGTTTCTCAGCGCCGCGCCCGGGTAAAACAACAAAATATGTGTACAAATTGGATTACAGCGAGATGCACATAATTCAAAAAAATTTCAACCCTCGCCGAAACCATAAATAACAAGTTTGGCTTTCCGAACATATGCTCTTCGCCAAACCGGGCATCGAGTCAAGCCCGGTGGGTGGCAAACTGAGCACACCAGCAACGCCAGTCTGCCATCGCCGCCGCCTCGTGTCAGAGGTATAAACCCATCCAACAACACATTCTGATACGCAACGCACACAAGACACGTTCCCCACTACGCTATGTTGGATATGTTGACATGCTATGCCCTGCTGGGTGGAGATCCTTTTGCCCTCGTGTCACCCCCATCCATGCTTCGCTCAAGTTGGATTAAGTTTTTATCCACTCGAAAACACATTAGCTAGAGGGCGGCTAGTCGAGGCTATGCATTCGTGCCCTAGTGAAGAGTTTCTTTTCCTTTGTTGCGTTGCGTTGGTTGCATCGTCTTGTGAGCTTTGCGAGAAAAATCACCGACTTTGATGGAACTGGTCGGAAATGCAGTGACGTATTCGAGAAAAAGGCGGCTAGTACTCATCATCTCCATAGAAGGTTTGAGGCCTTCTAAAATATTACAGCCGAGTGTTTGATCGCATATTATGAGAAAAACAGCATACACAGCTGATTGCGTTCTGTAATTTTTACCGAAATCTCAACCGCTAAGCGTTTGGTAATGGAGTTTTAACGAAATTCTGTAAAAAATTAACAAATGTCCGTCTAATGTTTTCGTTTATCTTTCAAACTCTAACGAACTTCGGTAAAAGTTACTACCTTTACCGATTTTTTCCTGTAAAACAAACTTAACGGTTGAGATTTCGGTAAAACATTGCCGAAATCGGTGATTTTTTCTAACAGTGTAGGGGCTGTCCATTAATTACGTAAGGGATTTTTTTGCGATTTTGGGACACCCCCTCCTCCCCTTGTAAGATTTTTTGTATGAGAACCCAAAAATTTTTGTATGGCACGTAAGATTTCTCAAACCCCCCCCCCCCCAAAACCCTTACGTAAACCTCCCCCCATGAACCCTTACGTAATTATTGGACGGCCCCATATATCTGAGCGAATTGATCGTTGGTCATACGCAGTGATCCAAAATGTACTGTCAAAAACTGTAGTTTGCATGATAATCGTGGGTGTATGGTCTTGACTATCATGCAACAAAAACATTCACGTATGACCAGATGACCAGATCATGGGTGACTGTGAAATTTTTTTAATCACGGCGAAAAATGTAGTGGATTATGGCAAATTGAGTGAACTAATGAAATCCCAGTGGTTCCGAAAACTGCGAACGGGACATGCGTATAACTTAGGAACCGGAAGCGTGAAGAAGCGGAAACAAAGATTTTCGGATTCTGCGTTCCGAGGGTCATAACCACCAATGGAGCAGGGGAACAAAAGTCAGTGGCTCCTAACTGAATAGTTACTGCCCACATCTAAAAAATCAAAAATTCTAATGCCATACGGATATTTTCGGACCTGGCTAATTGAGTTGATGTTGAAACCCGATATCCTAGGACATTTTGGAATTAAATATGGCGTTTGGGGTTTCGGGAACAATATAGGGACACTACTGAGGGTTTCCGCCATCCTCAAAAACGCCTCTGTAACGACTTTGAAATCAAATCCGCCGAAAATGCTCTGAAGCTTCTTGGAATGCCTCCGAAATCTACCTTAACCCTTAGATCCTCAAAAACCCCCGAAAACGCCATGTAACGCCTCCGTAACGTTTTTGAAACCCGCTGAAAATGCTCTGAAGCTCTTTAGAATGCTTCCATAAACCCCCTAAAACCCCCAAAACCCCATGTAACGCATCTCAGACCCTCCAAAACCCCCTAAAATGCCATGTAACGCCTCCGTAACATTTCAGAAATCCGTCGAAAATGCTCTGAAGCTCTTTGGAAAGCCTCCAAAATCCCCCTAAGCCCCCAAAAACCCCAATCCAGCAATTTACGAGCGGTAATGGCCGCCACAATCATGCTCACTTTCTGGTAGGGATAAGACAATCTGACGTTTGGCTTGTGTCGTCTGACAGCTGATCGATAAGTTTTATGATCGATCTTATCGACCAGCTGCCAAACGACACAAGCCATACGTCAGATCGGCTTATCCCAACCAGAAAGTGAGCATGATTGTGGCGGCCATTACCGCTCGTAAATTGCTGGATACGCTCCGAAACCCCCAAAAAAATGCCATGTAACCCCTCCGTAACGTTTCTGAAATCTGCTGAAAATGCTCTGAAGCTTCTTGGATTGCCTCTGAAATCCCCCTTAAACCCCCTCGGACCCCATGTAACGCACATGTGACTCTCCGAAACCCCTGAAACGCCATGTAACGCCTTCGTAATGTCGTAACATTTGCTTCTCGAAGTCGTATTTTCAGAATTCAAATTGATAAGACCAGTTACTTGATTTGAACCTTTGTTTTCTATTGAAGAACAAAACATATTCTTAACCACAAAATTGCGTTTTTAAGCACATTGACAAATTTACCGGGATTCCGGGATTTCCCGGGACAAGCAACAACTTTTATCCTGAATCCCGGGACAAGCAAATTGGACGGAAAATAGAACCTCTAGCCATTACCAGACGCCTAAAATAAGATTTTAATGAACATTTTCACTATTTTCATACTAAAAAGACCATTACAATTTACACTTACAACATGCTGATCTAGACCGAACAGCTTAGCCATATTGAATTTTGGTTCTCCATCTTGGATTCACTGGTCAGTAATTATGAACTGAAAACTTCTCTCCTATATCAAATATACTCATGTTGAATAGTTTTGAGCTCGAAACTACATAAAACAGCCGCGATCTTTATTTTTTGTCTGCCATCTTGGAATTTGGATCACCAAAACAAACACCATCTTTTTTTTTTTCCTTCTAAACCATAGGGGGATAATCTGCTCAACAGACACCCTAACAGAAGGTTAGGGTAGTGTAGGTCTGAGGCCGTCTTCTACAACAAAAGTAAAAGCCAGGACTCCTCGTACCCACTAAACCATTCCGATGGTCGCCAAACTCTACGTCTCTCCGGAACCACCAAGAAGGTACTGCTTCAGAGAGGGGCTAGTGCACATCGCACCCACAAGGTTAGCTGCGTAGCCTGCAGCAACGAACATCGATGACTCGCTTTGGAGAGTCCATCACGGTAGCATGCTGGCGCTTAGCCAGTTTCCCGAGTGGTCCTCGCCACTCCCTTTGTCCTCGGAAAGCGGGCAGGGTCAACCCCGCCCGCGCCCTACTGCTGAGCGGACATCAAGAACTGATGCCCACATGCAACCCGATCTGACCTGCCCGCAAAGGAAGGGTATCACTACCCTTCAGGCCCTATCAGATGCATCCGTAGGTTGCAGACAGCAGGGTTTCACCTACCCCGACCCTTGCCGGGGACCCTTTTCCAACCGCGGGCTCAGATCCAACCCAGTAGACTGACGCCAGGACAGCACCGCTACCGGGACTTCCTCTCCGCGGCCACATAATCGCTGTAAGGGTCGATCTCGACCGCAGGGTACCGGTATGACCTACGAAGCCGACTCCGAACCCCTGGACCACCTCTTGTACTGCATCTGGACTAGCCATTCTCCGAGTCCACGCGCCACCTCCTCTGTAGCTCCCAGACGATGTGGGTAATAGCCGTTGAAACGGCGTTCCAGCCAAACTCATCCCTACACATCCTCTGGACCAAGTTGTCCGGAGTTGTGTCCTCCCCGCATGTGGCAAGCATGCGGTCACGCATTGTGCGAAAACGCGGGCACACGAACAAAACGTGTTCCGCCGTTTCCTCTAAACCATTGCACACTGGGCATTCGGGAGAATCCGCATGCCCGAAACGGTGTAGATACTGTCGGAAGCAACCATGACCTGTAAGGACCTGACAAACACCATCTTGAAATCTGCCATCCGCCATCTTGGATCTCAAACCGCTATCTTCAATTATCTGGTTATTTTTTTTTGTAACTCGAATCACCAGTTCGATATAGTAGAATTAGAATATAATACATTGAGGCACTGTACAAAGGGTGAGTGCAGCTGTCATTGGAATCACTCACGTAGTACCGTAGTGGACAAAAGAGCTGTAAAAAAACAGTTCAACTTCGGCTCTCGGATAATTAAGCTTTTTTTCTTGAATATTCTCAACTTCATGAAAAATAGCCCGATCTTTCTCAAATTTGGTTCAGACAAATCAACTTACAGTTAATATTTGAGGGTTTTGATGCACTTTTAGAAAAGTTACAACTAGACCATTTTTTTGAAAAGTAAAAATATTTCCTGTCTCGACCATTTTGTCTTTCCCCTGTAGCAGGATTTCCTAGATAGGATTTTAGCAAGAATTCCTCAAAAATTTTCTCCAATCGTGCCTTTAGAATGCAACCTTGTCCATATACATATTTCTTAATTTTTCCAGGGATTCCTACATAGATTCCTTTTGAGGAATTCCTCCAGTAATTTTCCTTGAGTCTTGTTCAGGAATTTCTCGGGAAATTTATTTAAAAATATATCTTGAAATCTGTCTGTCTTTTTTTTCATAAATTGTTCAAAAACTACATCCTTGGATTCCTTCAGGGATTCTTAAAAAACCAATTCTTTCAAGGATTACTACAGAAGCTCGTGCATGTATTTCTTTATGTTTTTGTTCAAATACATCTGAAGCAATTCTTCCAGGAGTTTTTCTCTGGAACTTCTAGATTCTAGAAATTTCTCGAGAAGTTTTTCCAGGAATTTATCCAAGGCTTTCTTCAAAATTCCTTTAAAAGTTTTTTGTTATAGAGTTTTTTTTATAGAGATTCAGATTTTTTTTCGGCAATGCCATTAAAGCTTTCCTTTAGAAATTCAGATTTGTTTCTGGAACCGTTTCAGAAATTATTGTTGGAATTTCTCCAAAAGTTCCTTCAACTATTATGTGCAGGGCCTCTCCCATGTATTCATTTAGATATCACGGAGAAGAAATCTCGGTTAACTCAATTAAATTTACTGTTAAATCAACTAAAATTTCCTATTAATTTAGAGATAACAAAAATAAACATTCAATTCAACTATCTTATAGTTGTAACAACTATACCGTATAGTTGTGATAACAATACTTTTTTATTGATTTGAATAATAGTATTATTGGTCCAAATATATTAATTTTTAAAAGAACTATATTTTTGTTGAAGATTTTGACAGCTTATTGTATTATTTAATGATATCAACTATTTCTAAACGTGATTTTTAATATCCATTTAGTACATTTGAACAAATAAATAGTTGCTTCAAATTGTTTTTCTATCATGAAGTTTTGTTTATTTTATTATTTCACAAAAATACTGGAGTCGGATACTGGTACTGAGTTCCATTGGATTGGCCGCAATTCACTGGATGTTTTTTTTTTATGTAGATACTTTTTCAATTCCTTCAATGGTTGAGGAACCGGTAGTCGACCCTAAATGGATTTAAAGGATCAAAACTATAGTACATTATAATGTATTTAAGAACTTGAGTCAACGATAAAATTACCAGAGGAATTCACCTGTGGTCCGCCGACAACGATGGCGTTATCTAGTTATCCAAACTATCCAGAAAAAGCTGATATTGTAGCCGTTTGCTGAAATGCAGAACAAGTACATTAATTTTCATACTCTGACTAATAATTCTGTTAATACTTACAGAGGAATTGTATGATAATCTCATTTGCAAGATTAAACTATTTAAAAAAATTAAACTTATCTTGCGATGAACTCTCTCTTATGATATTTTTACTAATAGATGCCATGTTAAAAAAGAGCAAGAAAATGCGCTTGGAATCGGTGTCGGCATTCAGATGATTGATTCAACTATACCGTCAAACGGGGTGACTTGCAACACTTTTCAGCTTCAACTGATAAAACATGTTTGTTAAACTCAATTTTAAAATTCAAACTATTTGTAATAGTTTTAATAGTCAGCCCCTCTATATTATAGAGTGAACAAGTTATAGATTGATTTATTTTTTCATGTTGAAAAAGCCAAATAAGGTCGTTTTTGATACAAGGCGTCGTGCGGGGTGACTTGCAACACCCAATGTAAATCCCTTTTCAAACACGTAGATATTAATTTTTAGTTTCATGCATATTTGATAAGTATTCTTGCTACTATTGTGATATCGTTTGGGCTGACATACTTATTTTTGCATTTGTTTTTACATAGGAAATTGAATTGTGAATTTGTATATTGAAATATTGAGCTCAAAAACACCAAGTTACTAATTGTTAATATAACATAAGTTTTAATGTATTTTTCAATTCATATGATGATCCTTTAGACTTTTGCTGGTGAATTATTAGTTAAACAACAATATTTTGTTTTTCTGGATTTTGAATTGCTAAGAAAATGAGTGTTGCAAGTCACCCCGTCTAGGTACAATATTTCAAAACATATGAATATAACAAAGATATTGTAATATTTTTATAAAGTAAAATGGAAATTCATATAGCTCATTATGTATAGAATCCGCATATAGAATATTATTTTTGGGAAATTTTGTTTTCATTCTTTTGCTGGCAACGATTTGAGGCTCACATTTTTGTTACTTTTTCAGACTAATGTTAAATTTATGAATATTTTGTTGGAACTATTTTCATAAAAGTAAAAATCATGGCTACTACTCAGATAGTATGTGCAGTTTATAGTTCAACTGTGTTTTGGTATGTAAACGTCCGTTTTTTATGTTTTGTTGATAGATATAGACAGAAGACATCAAGTGTTGCAAGTCACCCCGCCGTTGCAAGTCACCCCGTTTGACGGTACATCATTTATATTGACAGACGGTTCATCAAATTGAATATTCATATAGTTGTATTTGTCTTTTCATAGTTATAATATATATTTTGTTGATTCAATAACACTAGTTTACAGCATTTTTGAACTCGATAAGCTGATGATCGTTTTTGGTGTAGAATCATGCCCTGAGTTCGAAAACGCGAAGGAAAAAAATTACAGTAGAGCGGAAATTTTTTCGACTTTCCATACAAGGTTGATGATTTGAAATCGATTTTTGTTCTATTTTTAAGCAATGTCGCTCACTTCACACATCTCATTCTCCGTAATCAATGCTCCGATTGAGCTGATTTTTTTTACTGCAACTCGCTTACGTATGATATGTCAAATAAAAGTTGAGAAAGAATTTTTAGATTGTTTTTTTCTTATAAAAAAATACATTTTTTCAAATATTTTAGAAAATTTTGCTAAAATTTTAGAAGATCGTCTCCAAAACTCACCAATATCTTGAATTTCATCAATCTGACGCAAAACCTACATTCGGATGATCGGAAGGTATTATATTCAGCTTTTAATTTATGGCAAATGACTTAAAATTGGTTGAACAAAAAGGAAGATATTTGAATTTTATTAAATTTTATATTTTAAAAAGTTGTAAAACTCAATATTGAGCTAAAACTCAAAAACTGTTCTACTCTAAATTTTTTGAAGCACGGTTTCAAAATGAGCGCTAAATTATTCTGCTATTCTGCTATTCTGCTATTATCAACGCATCCCCTGGCTTTCGCCCATCTGCGTTGTCTTTTCACTAGGCAATACGTCTACCAATTGATGTTTATGGGCTTGCCGGACCAAGTCATGTAGCTAAGCCAAACACCCCACCTACAACTGTTGGGTAGGCTCCATTGTCCCGCCCACTGGTCTTTTACAGCTAGTTGTAGGTGCATGTGTGCGTGTAAGTATTGGAGTGTGTGTGTCAGTGTTGGTGTATTGTAGGCGCCAACTCGTTCTAATCCACTCTGATAGCTAACACCCTATTGAACCATTACCCTTAAATTTGGCAATCTATGAAATAGAATGAGTTAAACTCCTGTAAAAAAACAGTCAGTTAAATCAAACAAGGAATATTAGTATTAAAGCGAAGATACAACGAAGCAACGCCCCGAACCTCGAGAGCACAAACCCCAAGAACCAAATGACAGGCAGCGCCGATAAGTCGATCGACTGGCCACCATCAGTGAATAACCCAGGCCCCTGGCACGAATGAAATTTATCGTAGCCAACATCTAACTGCCTTATACTCAAACAAAAAATTGTTGATGTTTTCGCATTTGACAGTGGGCGCTATTTATTAGCGCCCAGGACATCCTGTCTACCATGATTCCAATGCATTGATATAGGCCGTGTCAAGGGCCTGGAATAACCAATCGAGTAAACCCCCCAGCACAAACTGCCACCAGCTCTCCCGACCTGCGCCCAACAAATCCGAGGCACAGCCCAGCCTTAGCTTCACCTTAAAACCAAAATCTAGATTACAGAGCACAATACTTCCCAAGTAACCACGCAGCTCGAGCCGCAAATCACGCACAACACGGCACAAACAAGACAAACACTACCACGCCCGTACAACCGAAACCGACCTAGAGTAGAGAAGGGTCTCTTTCCACTCCAACCCGGACTCAACTGCACCCACAGGGCAGCGCATCTCACCCACACCGCACTCATTCATGCATCACTGTCCGAGCCGCACGGTCACCTGGGTTGAGTCTATCTGCATGACCTCGCCCAACCCGTAACGCAGAGTTTAAATCCCTCTCTTGCATTACAAAGTACTCAATCTTCCCAAAAATCTGTGTGTGGTATAAATGAGATCTTAAGGCTGAAGAAATCGTCACCAATACAACCGCCAACACTGATCACTCAATGATGTCGGCCTTATCAACGACGACCCCCTCAGTCCCAAACCCAATTATCCCACACTACCCAAGTAACCACCCTGCTGAAGCCGTAAGCACCGCACGCACAAAGCACACACACACCGACACGCACCACCCCACACAAACCACCAAGGCCGAACAAAATCGGAAAGCGGTGCCACCACTGCTGAATCACGACTTTTTCAGTATAATTCAGCAATCGTAGATCCATTCCTCGACCCTACTCAGCCCCAACGGTCCATAGCAATGCCTGTCAATATATGCGCCTCACACATGCAACCCCTACACCCTAACAGTATGGTCACTTGGGTATCCCTGGGTTTTGACATGATGGTCAGGGATCACAGCCATCAAAACGTTCCACACTTTATCAGGGCTTACGACCTGTAGACATGATGATTTCTCAATAGTTTCAAGCTCTTTCGGACCTTCCGCTATTGGAGACCATCATGGCTAGCGGTGTTAAAATGAGCGCTAAATTATGCTTCAAAAATGTTGGTCGTTGACAGAAGTTCACGGCTTTCGTTTTATTTTGTAAACTAGTGTAATAAAATATTGTTCATGAGACGGTAGAAGTATGCTCAAAATGGCAAAACATAACTATCAGAAATATTATTTTAATTTGCCAAAAATCTTCTCCGTGGCGGAAGCACTCCACATCTTTAAAATTCTTACCCCAACTTCACTACAATGAGGAAGGTGTAGCAAATCCATCACGGCAACTTCCAAGTGTAGTTTTGGCCGTGATAGATAAAGCACAGGAACTCGAAACAGCATCCATAAAACGGTGGTCGGTTTCACCGCTTTGTCTTTTTTTTATTTGTTCTGGCAGCACTTTTTTTTACCAATAAAACCACAAAAATGATCCTTAAACAAATGCGAAACGATCCATAACAAATATTTGCATGTTCCACAGAATTGAACTGAAAATCCATAAAGAAGCAGTAATGATCCATACAAAACTGCAAAACGATCCACAGTGTATGCGAAATTAAGCAATAAAATTACTAACAACACCCCATGAAATGATTATTTAATAGCGTTTAAATTCACCAGATGATCCATAAATCTAAAAGAGATGATCCATAAAATGTCACATTTTACCACACAAATCGTCTGATTTTAATCCTTAAAAAAAATAGTACGCTCCATAAAAATTGTGGTACAATCCATAATATTCGCCAATTTGCACCAAAGTTTAACACAAAATCAGCACTAAAAATAATGAAAATGTTCCACAGCTCTTGAGAAATAGTGCGCTAAAAAAGTTGCAATGATCCATAAAACATGCAACTGATAATTGGCAAATTTAGGGTAAAAGCAATTTAAAATCGGTATTTTACAAATACTACTTTCATATTAGAGGTGACTTCAAACACGAGTTTTCGGGGGAACAATTTTCATGTATTCGTGAGTTAAACATATTTTTATAACGACTTATCTTATTTGATTGATTGCTCATCGTAGACTATCATTTAACTTTTTGATCAAGGGCAGTTCTTTATAGCTCTGAACTAAAACCTATATGAAAAACATGAAATGTTTAAATTTTATTAATTCTGACTGACTCGAGTTCAACTTGTTTATTCCTAGTTAAGTTCTAAGGTTCTAAAGCCATATTCTGATGTTTGATTTATTATAAGACCTAATTATCGAAAACCTAAATTTTTGCCGATACGAGTTACGAGTCTAGTATTATTTATTTGGATCATTTCAGGTTGTTTTACCAGACATCATTTCATGCGTACACAATAGTCAGAAAACATAAGCTTCCGTTTCCCACCAGTCAGTTAACTGACTTAAGCTAACCTAATACCATTATTGTGGCAACTCTTTAAGCGGCAGGGGAACTTGCCATTAGCACGCGAAGAGTTGTTAGACCACTGGCATAGGCGCTGATTCATGGGTGACAGGGCACATGGCCTTTACAGCGAGTTTGACTATTTTTGCAGCATATGCGATGACAGGAAAATCAACCAGAAATGTGATAATAGCGATTAATAAAAAAAATCTCTTGACTTGACGTTTAAATCGATTTTTAATACGGTTTTGCGATATTATGAATGATATTTACGATTAAAAAAGAGGACAAGAAAAAGAATATGTGTACTATGGTTGATTGTGGTATTTTATAGATTCCTGCATGAAAAATGTTTATTTTTGTGTGGTACGTGTTTCACACCCAGATATAGTTCCCAACAATACAATCACGGACAATTCAAAAATATTCTACGAAACATATAAATTATTTTTAATCATTTATATATGTTTAAATAACTCATGAAAACCCCTGAAGATTCTCATATATTCCCAATCATCTGTATTGTATTCTTAGATGGGCCCCATATAGCCCTATAGCGTTACTCCTAGAAGAAGGAACATAAAATATCGATCATTTAAAATGTAAATTTAGCATCAATAGCTACGAATTATAGGAACTATTATCAATCATTTATAGAAATCAGTAGCTTCACGAAAAATATGTTGATAACTCCTGAAAATCCCTAAGGATTCTCAAAAGTTCCCAGCCATCTAAGATGTATTAAAAAAATTGTAGAAAATATTCTCAATCATTTATCGAAGTCAGTTACTCAAGATATTAAAATAATTCACAAAATACGCCAACACGAGACGGAATATCTGTGATCGTGAATGTTCTTACGTAAGCACAATCAGCAAGTTGTTCCTGATAATACCCAAGTATTCTCAGAAATTCCAAATGATAAATATATTCTAAGAAGCATCACAGTAGCTCAACGGGAAAAGAATAATTTCTAAAAATCACCGAGGATTCCAAGAAAAATAATCCCTGAGAAATCCCGAGGAGAATCGATGGAGGAATTCTTTCGGGAATGCCGCGAACAATTAAAAATCTCTGAAGGAATGTCAAAAGAGAAATTACAGGACAAAGTGAAACCATTACAAGAAGGCAAGGAGAAAATACTAGAAGGAATTCAGGAATAAATCCTGGTAAAAACTCTCGTAGGAATCAATTCATTAAAAATCCCTGCAGGAAGCATTATCGGGCAGCACTTTCTTGTACAGTAGACGTTCGGTCGCTGCAAGCGCTTTAACTGCAATGCTTTTTAACTGCAAGTCCGGTAAGTGCAACAATTTTGCAGTTATCGCACCCCCATCCGTCAAAATGGTGCGCCATGTTAGCCCAAATGATCAGTTGCATGAATTTTACGTTCATTTAGTGTTAATTGACGGGTTGTTGACTATAGACACTATAGATTCCATAGACTCGCGGAGACATGGTTGAGCAATTTAATTTTAGTGTGTTTTACCGTCAATTTAGAGTGTACCGAGCGAATATGACGTCACGCAATTCATTGTCGCTATTGAAATCGTGACGTCATGCTCGTTTGGCTACACGAACTGACAGTTCGTTTGGCTACAGTTGTCTTCGTCTCCGCGAGTCTATGGAATCTATAGTGTCTATATTGTTGACGTCTGTCAGGCGTTGCAGTTATCGAATTTTGTTCGCTAAGGGAAACGTAAACATGTTGCAGCTACCGAACGTCTACTGTACCAATAAAACCTTAAAAACAGAATTTTGCTTCCCAAAAAGAAGTCATCGCCCAGCTGTACCCATAGGGAAGATTCAAAAATTACGTCCATCGTTTTTCGGGATTTCTAGACCCCCCCTCCCCCCTCTGTCACGCAATTTCCCTATACCCAATACACGTACTGTCACACTTTTCTAGACCCCCCCCCTCCCCCAAATGTTGGACGTAATTTTTGAACGTTCCCATACCATTCTTATACGTAGAATATAATACTTATCCTAAGCTGCCTTCCTACCTCTTGGCGAACGAGCGTGTGTCGACGTAATCGTGAAGCCCCCTAAGCATCGGCTCCGCTCAGCAGCTCCGTGGCAAATTTCATAAACGCGATGTCATGCCGTTTGTGCACTAGCCGGACCTCCTTAAGCCCTGGGACTGATTGGAGAACATCATCTTGTTGGTTTCCTCCGGGAGGTTGATCAGGAAGAGGTTCTGAATGGGGCGTCTGCTCGACCGTGGAAGACTTACTGGCCGCCGAACCGGCTTCGCCATTTCGATTTTTCGTCCTCCTGGTGAACCGGCGTGGGTGCCCGGGTTATCGGCCGTTCCTTGAATGCCACATTTATTCTTTTATCGCAGAACGAGAAGCCCTGCATCACCGATCGCGACACCGAACAATCGACGCACAAACAAACAACTCAATGAAAATATTTTGTTCACTCGCGGCGTCACAGCAAAATAAAAATGGCTGATTTTATCCGAGCCGGCGACGACGCGACGCCACGACGGCAGACCCGGCAGACAGACAGTGACATGACGACGAACTGACAAACCCAAGATATTTATACATTCAGGTGAATATATACAAATCTTGGTCAAACCTACACGAAACGGAGAAAAAAACTGGCGTTCGATTTGAATAGGTCCTATCAGCATAGGAATCACAGCAAACATAATATTAGGGGGACTCAAACAGCGTAAACCGATTAAGAGCCGATGCACACGGGCGCGTCCACGCAGCGTGTACGCAAGTGCATCCTGAGCATTGGTGTAGCTAGCTTTTTCTTTTTTCTCGCTCACTCTCCTAAACAAACACGAGAAAGAGAAGGATGAAAGAGGGGGCACAGGCCCCCTCTCTCATCCCGCTCTTTCTCGCGTTTGTTTAGCAAAGTCCGCAAGAAAAAAGAAAAAGCTAGCTACGCCAATGGTCCTGAGTAACACGTAATCAAATGGGAGAATGCACACGACACTGCAACGCTACCGCACCGCAACCGCGCCACACCGTGTGCAGCACGCAATGCCAACGCAAACCCCACAAGGACGCTGCGGCGACGCGCGTTAATTAACGCTGCGTGCACGCGCCGCCCGTGTGCATCGGCTCAAAACTGATTGAACGTCGCGATCACAAACACGTTAAGCTCAGTAAATTTTACCAATAATCGCCGAAAAGTGCACATTCTCATTTTATAAGTAATGCCCCAAGTAACCAAGGCATTAAAGCCTTATTGCATGCAGATATACGGTGTATTTAGAGCAATCATTACTTTGCATGAACACTTAAGGTTGATTTAAAGTGGAAATGGCAATTATGCGACTGATTTAAGATTATACCAGTATAATCGTAATTTGATCCTAAAATTGGGTTGTTTAGTGAATAAAATATTGCTATTTTCTGTAGCCTAATCGAAAGAGCTCATTTTTCTTACGGGGACTGACTGACTTTTTCTGTTGACTGTTAGCCGAAAAAACATAATTTTTCTTAGTATAACATGATTTTATTGCGTTTCAATTCCTTTGTTTTGATGGTTAAATAAACAAAACAGTTTTAATTTCCGTGGACAGAATGACAGTTCGCCCAGAACAAAAAATTTTCCCCATACATACAAACTTTAAATGCATTTTAAAAATTGTTCCCGGGCACTGAAAATCATGAAATTTCTTCGATCTGACTTTCCAGCAGGAGGAATGCGATTTCGGTACAATCGGTGACGGCATGGAATACACAAAAGTTGGACAGAACTTCCACGCAGACAGTGTTCCTTGGAAGAAATTCGTTGTTATTCCCTAGGTGCTGCGAATAGAAATGGTTTTATTTTCAAGCTAGCTAACACACACCAACACACTCCCGGCACACAGCTTGTAAACACGCACGAGCGTTCAATTTTCTTGCAATCACCTCTCTGAATTGCAAAACCTCTCTCAGGCTAATTTGATTGACAAATTGCAGATGCGAGGGATACCTCCAGGAATTCATCCAAGTATTCCAAGAAATTTAGCTGGGGATAACTCACGGGATAACTAAAGCAAATTCCCTCGAGGATTTCTCAAGAAATGCTCCTAGAACTCTTATAGGAATTGCACAGGGGATCCACCAGGAATTCCCACCGGGGATTCCCCCAGGAATTCCCTCAAATGATTCCTCCAGATATTCTTCCGGGGATTCCATCAGGTTTTTCCGACGAGAATTTCTCCAGGAATTCCCACTGGTGATTCCTCCAGCAATTCCCACCGAAAGTTTTCCAGAAATTCCTCCTGGTATTCCTCCAGGAAACCCTTCAGGAATTCCTCCATGGATTCCTTCGGGGATTCGTCCTGGAATTCCTCCGGGAACTCCTAATGGAATTCTTTCGCGATTTTCTCCTGGAGTTTCTCCGCGAATTTCTTCAGAAATTCCTATTATAGATTTTCCGGGGATTCCTTCAAGTACACATCCAGCATTTTTTTTTTTGATTCTCCCAGAAAATCCTCTGGGGATAACTCCAGGAATTCCTCCGGGAATTTCTCCGGAACATACTCCGGGAAGTCCTTCAGAAATTCCACCGGATATTTCTCCTGCATTTTTTTTTTGAGGATTCTCCCGGGAATTCCACTGTGGATAACTCCAGCAATTCCTCCGGGAATTTATCCTGGAAGTTGTCCTGAAATTTCTCCGGGAATTTCTCCTGGAACTCCTCGAAGATTTCTCCAGAAATTCTCCCAGGGATTCAATCAGGAATTCCCAACGAGAATTCCTCCAGGAATTGTATTGGAATTCCCATTGGGGATTCCTCCAAGAATACTCGACGGGGATTCTCCCACGAATTCTCACCAGGGAATCCCCCAGGAATTCCCACCGGGAAACCTCCAAGAATTCCCACCAGGGAATTGGTCAAGGAATTTCTCCAGGGGCGTTTTCCAGGAAATCCTTCAGGAATTCCTCCATAGATTCCTTTGGGGATCCCTCCAGGAATTTCTCCGGGAACTCCTCCTGGAATACCTCCGAGAACTCCTCCTGGAATACCTCCGGGAACTCCTCCAGCAATTCTTCCGGGGACTTCTCCTGGATTTCCTCCCGGAATTCCTATTATAAATTCCTCCAGCATTTTTTCGGAGATTCATGGATCCCTTTGGCGATTCCTCCAGGAACTCCTCCTAGAATACCTCCGGGAACTCCTCCAGGAATTCTTTCGGGGACTTCTCCTGGATTTCCTCCGGAAATTCCTACTAGAAATTCCCTCAAATGATTCCTCCAGATATTCTTCCAGGGATTCCATCAGGTTTTTCCAACGATAATTTCTCCAGGAATTCCCACAGGTGATTCCTTTAGGAATTCCCACCGATTTTTTTTTTCCAGAAATTCCTCCTGGTATTCCTCCAGGAAACCTTTCTGGAATTTCTCCATGGATTCCTTCGGGGATTCTTCCTGGAATTCCTCCGGGGACTCCTAATGGAATTCCTCCGCGAATTTCCACAGAAATTCCTACTATAGATTTTTCCAGGAATTGCTCCAAGTACTCATCCAGCATTTTTTAGGGGATTCTCCCAGAAAATCCTCTGGGGATAACTCCAGAAATTCCTCCGGGAATTTCTACGGAACATACTCCGGGAAGTTCTTCAGAAATTCCACCGGATATTTCTCCTTCATTCTTTGAGGATTCTCCCAGGAATTCCACTGTGGATAACTCTAGCAAATCCTCCGGGAATTTCTCCTGGAATTTGTTCTGAAATTTCTCCGGGAATTCCTCCTGGAACTCCAGGAACTCTTCCTTGGATTTCTCCAGAAATTCTCCCGGGGATTCAATCAGGAATTCCCAACGAGAATTCCTCCAGGAATTGTATTGGAATTCCCATTGGGGATTCCTCCAAGACTACCCGACGGGGATTGCTCCACGAATTCTCACCAGTGAATCCCCCAGGAATTCCCACCGGGGAAACCTCCAAGAATTCCCACCGGGGATTTGTCCAGGAATTTCTCCAGGGGCTTTTTCCAGGAAATCCTTTGGGGATTCCTCCAGGAATTTCTCCGGTAACTCCTCCTGGAATACCTCCGGGAACTCCTCCAGGAATTCTTTCGGGGACTTCTCCTGGATTTCCTCCGGGAATTGCTACTATAAATTCCTCCAGCAATTTTTCGGCGATTCTCTCATAAATTCCTCCTGGGATAACCCCAGGAATTCCTACGAGAATTTCTCCAGGAATTCCTCCTGGAATTTCTCCGGAAAATCCTCAGGAATTCCTCCTGGAATTTCTCCGGAAAATCCTCAGGAAATTTCTCCAGCTGGAAAATTCTCCAGGAATTCCTACTATAATTTCCTCTAGGAATTTGTCCGGGTATTCCTGTAGCATTTTTCAGGGATCCTCCCTAGAATTCCGCTGTGGATAATTCCAGGAATTCCTCCAGAAGTTCTTCGTGGAATTTCTCCAGAAATTTCATCAGGAGTTCAGCCGGGAATTTCCCCAGCATTGTTTTTCGATGATTCTCCCAAGAATTCCGCTGTGGATAGCTCCAGGAATTCCTCCGGGTATTCCTCCAGCGTTTTTTTTTTTTTTTAGGTTCTCCCAGTTCCTCTGGGGATAGCTCCAGGAACTCCTCTGGGAATTTCTCCAGGCCTTCCTCCGAAAATTTCTATAGAATTCCCACTAAAGATTCCTCCAGGTATTCCTTCGAGTATTCCTCCAGCATTTTTATCGGGGATTCTCTCAGGAAGTCCATTGGGGATAACTGCAGGAATTCCTACGGGAATTTCTTGAGAAATTCCTCCAGGATTTTCTCCGGAGATTTTCCCAGGAATTCCTCCGGAAAGTTGTACAGTGCCGATTCGTTCGTTGGTGGCTCGTTAGATGGGTTGTCTCGATGGTTGGATGTTCGCTGGTTTTATATACTTCAAAAGAAGAATATTAAAGATGTTAACAAGTCCAAGTATCTGCAGTATCTGCTGTGTGGTCCAATAACCACCCGTATTTATACTACCTTAGGTAGACATAATGAATCATACATAATACTGAAATGAATAGTATTTCATGTAGGTAGATATCCTATGCGCACAACCATTAGGTAGACACTACAGCTGGTTGGGGCAAAACCCAACTAACAATTGCAAGTCACAAACAAGCAAGTTTGCTGAATTGTTGCTTAATAATGATAATGATAGCTGAACTAAAATTATGCTCTACACATTACTGTTTAAATGATTTTACAATTGAAAAAGTAGTCAATGTTCGACTTTCCTCATCGGTATCAACAATGATAAATTAAAACACTTTTCAAAAGTTTAACAAGGAATTTATTCGACAAGCATTGATTCCTTAACAAAAGAGTTTAACAAAACATTTGTCTGCATCTTATTAAGCTGATGTATCGATAAGCATATGCTCCTGAACAATGTGCTTTTCACTTGTCAAATAAACGCCTTCAGCCCGTCACAGTTTGACTCGGAACTTTGTTCGGATTATGGGATAAATCATGGCTAAAACTGTTTAGACAACCAAGTTCTTAGATAACCAATATTTTAAACGAATCACATAAAATAAAACAAAATATAATTATGTAGCTTAACATTGAGTGCCAAGAGACGTAATCAACGTAAAAATGAGGCATTCATTTATTATTATATGTCTGTAACAAGATATCTTGTACCTTGATTATTATATTTTTTTATCTTTTGCAGCAGTTCGATTGTACGAGACGCTTGGATCGATGCATTTAACATTTCAGTGCTGTAGTGTTTACTGAATATTGTTCCCACAGTCACCAAGATAACCAAACAGCATTCAAAAAATGACACATTTCAAGTATCCCTAAACATCCTTATGCACAATTTATTGAACATAGTATCAAGATTCCATGACAAAAGCATAAATATATAGATTACCTGAACAGATGCTGTGAATGCACCATGTCCATATCGAAGACCATACCGCACCACAAATTGTCATACATTTTTAAAGATCGATAATTAATAATACAAATAAAAACATTCATATCGCAATTAGTACGTCTGGAAACAATATCTTCAATAAGGACCAACACTTTTTGACCGCATTCGATACAAGTTTTCTCACCGTGCGATAAAAATACTGACAGCGAAATCAGAATGGAAAACACGTGTTTTGGGCTGAACAGCTGTTGAAGTATAAGGCGTTGTTCAGTTGATTACCACGTGCTGTGCTTATTCACCACTGCTGAACACAAGTTCAGGAGTGATCATTATTGAGTCATGGGAAGATTATGTTTTGCTTTGGGTGCTGCATCTTACCATCTCTAGGATGGCGCAGATAGGAAGGTATGCGGCTGGCAATCGACAGGTCTCGAGTTCTAATCCGGATTTAGGTAATTTAATATGTAATTCTTATTTCATAATAGGTGTTCTCAATATAAGAGCAAATAACTACTCTCGTGAGAGTTCAACATTTTTGCATTTTATTTATTTTCAGACATTTTTGCCAAAGCCGAATAACAGCTTTTATGTGCATTTGTAAAACGCTTTGAACAACAAAAATTTAAGTTGGTGCACAACATGATGCTTAATAACTTCTCCAAATTTGTGTGAACAAAACCCGAACATAGGTTGTACGTGAAAATAATTCAAATGTTATTCAACATGATGTTGAATTAATTCGTCATAATGGTGCCTGTTAAATGAGTGATTGTTAGTTGGGAACCCAACTAAAAAGCACTCTCTCTCTCTCTCTCTCTTCTTGGCGTAACGTCCTCACTGGGACAAAGCCTGCTTTCTCAGCTTAGTGTTCTATGAGCACTTCCACAGTTATTAACTGAGAGCTTCCTCTGCCAATGACCATTTTGCATGCGTATATCGTGTGGCAGGCACGAAGATACTCTATGCCCAAGGAAGTCAAGGAAATTTCCTTTACGAAAAGATCCTGGACCGACCGGGAATCGAACCCGTCACCCTCAGCATGGTCATGCTGAATACCCGTGCGTTTACCGCCTCGGCTATATGGGCCCGTTCTAAACTAAAAAGCACTGTCAATGTCAAAATCGATGTCAAAACGAGTTTGACGTCTGACCGACGTCGCACCGCAGCTCCTGTATACAGAACATTTGTGCAAGTACAGTAGACGTTCGATAACTGCAACATGTTTACGTTTCACCTTCCGAATGAAATTTGTTAACTGCAACGACTTGTCAGTTGGTCTGAAAGTGATCTAAAATGCATTCGAAAGTGCATCGCTATGCAGCTGTCGTCTGCTGTGACAGAAATTTGACGGATAGCGGTGCGATAACTGCAAAATTGTTGCACTTAAAGGACTTGCAGTTAAAAAGCATTGCAGTTAAAGCGTTTGCACCGAGCGAACGTCTACTGTATGTGAGTATTTCGTGACGTGCAAGTATGTGAGTATCTCGGACTTCCTCTGGGAACTTCTTCAGGCATTGCTCCGATATTTATCCAGGAATTCCTCCGAGAATTTCTCCTGAAATTTCTCCAGTAATGTCTCCGGAAGTTCCTCCAGGAGCTGTGACTTGGATATTTCCAGAAATTCTTTCGGAGATTCCATCTGGAATTACCATCGAAAATTCCTCCAGAAGTTTCTGCAGTGGATTCCTCCAGGAATTCCCACAGGGGATTTCTCCAAAAAATGGCCGACGACAATTCCACCAGTAATTTGTAGCGGGGAAATCTCCAGGAATACCCACCGGAAATTTTTCTAGGAATTCTCCAGGGTTTATTCAATAAAATCCTCCAAGAAATCCTTCAGGAATTCCTCCGAAGATTTTTCCAGGAATTCCTCCGGGGACTCCTTCAGGAATTCCCCCGGGGACTTCTCCTGGAATACCTCCGGGAACTTCTCCAGGAAATCCTTCCATAGATTCATCTAGGAGTTCCTCCAGCATTTTTTTTGGGTTTATATTTTTCAGAAATTCCTCTAGAGATAACTCCAGGAACTTCTCCGGGAAGTCCTCCAGCAATTTCTCCGGGAATTCCTCTGGCATTCTACCAGGTATTCCTCCGAGAATTTCTCCAAGAATACCCGACGGAGATTCCTCCAGTCAATCCCACCAGGTTATCCCTCAGGAATTTCCACCGGGAAAACCTTCTCAAATTCCCACCAAGGATACCTCCAGGAATTCCCACCATGAATTTTTCAAGGATTTTCTCCAAGAATTTCTTCTGGAATCCCTTTGGGAATTTCTTCTGGAATTCTTTTGGGAATTACTCCTGAAACTGCTCCAGAATTTATGCGGGAATCCCTTCAGGAACTCCTCCTTAGATTCCTCGAGAAATTCTTTCGGGGATTCCATCAGGACTTCCCAACAAGAATTCCTCCAGGATTTATTACAGAGGTTTACTCCAGGAATTCTCCCAGGAGATTCCTCCAGGAATTCCTACAGGAGATTCCTTCCACAATGCCTGACGGGGATTTCTATAGGGATTCCCACGAGGAATTTCCACCGGGGATTTTTCCAGAAACTCCCAACGGAGATTTCTTGAGAGATTCTTCCACGAAATCCTCCAAAATATCTTCCAGGATTTATAACGTTCTCAATGCAGCCTGGTTGGCCTCCATCAAGAACGTCTTAAATTTATTTCATCTTATGCAAGGGTAAGAAGTATTACTCAAGAGTACTCAGGTTTATAACGTTCTTGATGTAAGTGCTTTGCAGTGCCTCATTCCTCCGGTCAGCTCTTCCAACAGGTAAGTAGTTGTTCATTTTGAAGATCGATGATTGGAACCCCGATTGCACGGGAATCGACGTCCTGGATGACCATACCCACCTCATTTCGGATGCTGCAACCGGAGGAACTTGGCACTGCACCGCGTCGCGGTTGGGTTTCCGGGCAATGAATTAACTACCCAAGTAACCACAAGCATTATATCATTACATTAATTCAATCGTATTATAGTTTAGCTAATGCGAGATAACTTTTATTCTACACCTGTCAGGTAATAAAGCGTTTACTCTACATTATGAAAGCATTGAAGCATTATAGGATTTTGACAGTTCGGTATAGTTCTATAGCGACGTTGTTTAATGCTTCATTGCATTACCATGTTAAAAGCTTTATAGCAATAAACAGAAAAAAAACTCAGTTCGAAAAAAAAATCTGTAAAACATTTTTAGAAACACAACCATTCAAAAGAAAAGAAAAACAAACCCAAATTTTCATGGATTGCTGCGTAGAACTTGGATTATTATGCTCAGATGTTGCTGTTTGAAAATTTATATTGCGTATGGTTTCTTTGGTTTCCGTTTGGGACTTGAAGACAATCAGATGCTGAGGGAACAAAAATTATGTGGGGTTGAGATATTGGTTTCCTTATTTAACATAGCGCCCCAATTTCATGAAAGAAAACATGAAAACAATAAGAACAGAATCAACACAGACTAATTTATATCTTTATATTATCTTCGTTTGTTGAATCAATCGGTGCTGTAATCGCTTGTTTTCGAAAGGATTAGGGAGAGTAAGATAACTGATGGCATTCAGACCCTAGCACAACTTTTTAGAGCTGCTGAAAACACAACTCAATAAAGCACGAGCTGAGTATACGTTACTACATTTTTCCAGGTACAAAATACATGGTAGTCGTAGCACAGCGTTACCCTGATAAAAAATATCATAAAAACACAATAAATTTTATTGTTACAACACAATTTTTTCGAAAAATATTCACCATTATACGTATTGTAATTTACACAGCACACTCACCATCACCCTTATTGTTCTATACCATTCGGCGAATGGTAAATGGCACTTTTACAATAAAAAATGGTGGTCGTTATGTATCTTAACCATAAAATTTTGAGAAAATTTTCATACACTTTTTCGCGAAAAACAATAGAATGTATTGTGTTTTTATGAGACATTTTTAGGGCAATTTTCAAAAGAAAACAATATATCTTAATGTTTTTTCATTGTTCTTACAATACAAATACAATTAATTGAATGGCGTCAAATGAATCCTTGTTAAAATAAAAATACAATAATATTTGTTGTTATTTGTAAGCAGTTTTCGCTTTTGAAAATCCATAGAATTTATATTTCTCGCTAACATTTATATCCAGCATTTACGAGCACTAACGGCCCCCAGAATGATATGCACATTTTATGATAAGAATCAAACACTCTGATGTCTGTCTGGTAAGTATTGCTTGGCAGCTGTTGATAAGATCTTTTCAAATAACTGCCAAATATCACAAATCAGACCTCAGGTCGTATGATCCATACCATAAATCGTTCACAATTCATGTGGCCATGAATGCTGGAGAAAAATGTTACCGAGAAATATGAATTCTTTGGTTTTTCAAAGGCGAAATCTGTTTACATAACAACAAATATTATTGCATGTTTATTTTAACATCGGTTCAATTGACCCCATTAAACTAATTGTATTTGTATTGTTATCAATGGAAGTTTACTATTTACTAGATTCCTTTAATTTATTGGAAAACATTAGAAAAATCATTGTTCATCTTTTTCTTGTCGTAACATCCTCACTTGGCTAAACCTGCTTTTCAGCTAGTTTTCTATAAGTACTTCCTCAGTTATTCATTGAGAGCTTCCTCTGCCAACACGGCTTGACGTCTGTCAGTCGTTGAAGTTTTAGCGAATAATATTCAATAACCGAAACATTTACTGTACTCAAATTTAAAACGAAAACAAAAAAAATATGTCAAGTGATTTTGTGTTTGATTATACAAACATGATCCAAGCAACAATAATATTTATTGTTATTTATATATTTCAAGTGTAATTGAGAAATAAACACTTTTTTAATAAAAAGTCCATGAGAACTTTGCAGGCACTTTTGCAACTATTTAAAAACAACTTAAATCAATTTTTACTTATAGTAATTTTAAATTATTATAGAACTATTGAAAAACAATCGAATTAATTAGCCACTAATAAAGCTAATGTTCACTTATTGTACGAACTATATGGACTTGATTTCTATTGTAAAAAGTAACAATATATCTACTATGTGTTTTATTGTGAACAAAAAAAACCAGTCATATGTTAATAATATTTACTATGTAATGAATGGTAATTTTTTATCCGGGTAGCGCGTCCGAGTTTCATCGCGGTCCAGTTTCAGCAGTCTAGGTTCAATTCCCGAAATAGAATAAAAAACATCAGTGTGTGAGTATCGGAACATGTATGAGAAGATAAAAATATACAGAAAAATGAAAAAAATACTTTTTTTCTTTTGTTGACATGATGCCTTAAGTATGCATTCCATACTATTTCATTGCATTAGCTATATGGTACAAGCATTTTATATGCTTTAGCAATCGCCACAGTAAAGCTTGCTTTAAATCAACAATAGTAGCGCCACTTTCGACTTTAAACCTACTTTAATGGTACCTATATGACAAAACAACTTACCCATCTAAAGGCGAATACCATCTAAAGGCAAATTCTTCAAACTGGAACACATTATTCGAAAAAATATTTGGTAGTGGTTGTGCACAATGGTGACCTACCAAATATTTTTTCGGGAAAATCTAAGCTTTGTATTTCAAGTAATTCAAGTTAAGATGCATTTCGCCATACAAAATTAAATTGATTTACTCCTGCTGATCAACTGTGGCTGCGCGCAAAGCGGGTAGTCCATTGGCAGCAATAATGGAACGATGAGAATCAAAATCTGATGCTTGAGTTTTTTCTTGTATTTTTCATGTACCAATCTGTTCTCATGCGAGAACAGTTGCTCTTGTTCAAGAATGGATGATTGAAGATAACTACAAGAACCAAAACTGAAAATAAGTTCAACAGTTCTTGTTGTGTTTATGGTTTTATGAACTGAACCTCAAGTATTCTTAGAGGTGTTTTTAAAACCACATATTGATGAAGAATAGTTATGCTCAGCTGAAACTCCGATAAGATCAACTAGAATATGCAATGTTCCGATAAAACTATCATAAAAACAAATAAAACCAAATAGAATTAGGCTTGTTACTTGGGTTGGAGGAATCCCCTGTGGGAATTCCTGGAGGTACCAGTCGTGCAGTGTACCATTTTGGGGCCCCGTGCATCTAACTAGGCGCGTATTTTGGAAGCCAAAAATGGGTTGGGCACCTCACGGTATAACCAAAATTGCCACCGCACCATCGCGCTGTTATACAAAATCCTAACCACTGGACGCGTTGAATTTTATTAACATTTCGAGAAATAGATTAGGAGGATCCATGGGGAAATTCCTGAAGGATTTCCTGGAGGAATACCAAGAGGAATTTCTGGAAAAAAAAATCGGTGGGAATTCCTGGAGGAATCACCTGTGGGAATTCCTGGAGAAATTCTCGTTGGAAAAACCTGATGGAATTCCTGGAAGAATATCTGGAGGAATCATTTGAGGAAATTTCTGGGAAAATCCCCGAAAAAAATGCTGGAGGAATTTATAGTAGGAATTCCCGGAGGAAATCCAGGAGAAGTCCCCGAAAGAATTCCTGGAGGAGTTCCCGGAGGTATTCCAGGAGGAGTTCCTGGAGGAGTTCCTGGAGGAATCGCCAAAGGGATCCATGAATCTCCGAAAAAATGCTGGAGGAATTTATAATAGGAATTCCCGGAGGAAATCCAGGAGAAGTCCCCGGAAGAATTGCTGGAGGAGTTCCCGGAGGTATTCCAGGAGGAGTTCCCGGAGGTATTCCAGGAGGAGTTCCCGAAGAAATTCCTGGAGGAATCCCCAAAGGAATCTATGGAGGAATTCCTGAAGGATTTCCTGGAAAAAGCCCCTGGAGAAATTCCTGGACAAATCCCCGGTGGGAATTCTTGGAGGTGTCCCCGGTGGGAATTCCTGGGGGATTCCCTGGTGAGAATTCGTGGGAGAATCCCCGTCGAGTATTCTTGGAGGAATCCTCAATGGGAATTCCAATACAATTCCTGGAGGAATTCTCGTTGGGAATTCCTGATTGAATCCCTGGGAGAATTTCTGGAGAAATCCAAGGAGGAGTTCTTCGAGGAGTTCCAGGAGAAATTCCCGGAGAAATTTCAGGACAAATTCCAGGATAAATTCCCGGAGGAATTGCTGGAGTTATCCACAGTGGAATTCCCGGGAGAATCCTCAAAAAAAAAAATGCAGGAGAAATATCCGGTGGAATTTCTGAAGGACTTCCCGGAGTATGTTCCGGAGAAATTCCCGGAGGAATTCCTGGAGTTATCCCCAGAGGATTTTCTGGGAGAATCAAAAAAAAATGCTGGATGAGTACTTGAAGGAATCCCCGGAAAATCTATAATAGGAATTTCTGAAGAAATTCGCGGAGGAACTCCAGGAGAAAATCGCGAAGGAATTCCATTAGGAGTTCCCGGGGGAATTCCAGGACGAATCCCCGAAGGAATCCATGGAGGAATTCCTGAAGGGTTTCCTGGAGGAATACCAGGAGGAATTTCTGGAAAACTTTCGGTGGGAATTGCTGGAGGAATCACCAGTGGGAATTCCTGGAGAAATTCTCGTCGGAAAAACCTGATGGAATCCCCGGAAGAATATCTGGAGGAATCATTTGAGGGAATTCCTGGGGGAATCCCCGGTGGGAATGCCTGGTGGATCCCCTGTGCAATTCCTATAAGAGTTCTAGGAGCATTTCTTGAGAAATCCTCGAGGGAATTTGCTTTAGTTATCCCGTGAGTTATCCCCAGCTAAATTTCTTGGAATACTTGGATGAATTCCTGGAGGTATTCCTCGCATCTGCAATTTGTCAATCAAATTAGCCTGAGAGAGGTTTTGCAATTCAGAGAGGTGATTGCAAGAAAATTGAACGCTCGTGCGTGTTTACAAGCTGTGTGCCGGGAGTGTGTTGGTGTGTGTTAGCTAGCTTGAAAATAAAACCACAGACAGACGTTCGAGCTCGAACAAATTTATTCAAATTTTCTATATAAATTTTCACTAGCGACACCTAGGCAATCGATTGCTATGGTACAGTTGACAGATTGCAAACCCATGTGCTTTCGGCCACTCACTCACCACCCAGTTCACCACCCACTGAGAAATAAAAACAAAACAATCACCGTTAAAATTATTCTCACATTTTTGTTACTTCCACAAATATTTTACGAAACGAGTGAAATTAACGCAAATGTCGTTGTATTCTTTTTAATCTAAACAAAATAGTTTTAATCATTTGGTAAATTGTTTACAAGAACCTAAAGCTAATTGGTGGGGGCTGGCTCACCAACACTTCCGGTCCGCTTTAGTGCTTTATGCATCATTGTGGCCAGGTGTTGTTCTAGTTTTTCCAACTGTATTGTAAGGCATGAGCGGTGATCCTTGGCATTCTTGTGTAAATTGGGGTACTCGGAATGTTGATCGATCACCGATTATTGCTGGCAGATGCAGTGGAAAGTTTGTCTTAATACGTATCAATCGTCTCTGACAAACGAGAAAAACTGACCTCACTGATTACCTGTCTCTGAGCCAAATTTGGTATAGAGTCTTCAGTCTCCGATTAATCGCTTCATGTTTGATGGAGGCTTTTAATCCAATGGGTTACATAGCCGCTATCCGAATGAAGAGAGTAATGTTCCGCGTAATATATCACAAATCAAAAGAGGTGCGGTATATTACGTGGAGCGGATATACTGAATTGGGTACCAGACCAAGTCCCTGCTGGGTGGCACGAAATAGGTGAGCAATAGACAATAGAATCGTCAATGTCGTAGGGCATAGTATGTGACTATTGTCGAAACCAAAAAAACTTTTAATGCCCAACCAAATCATTAGCAATATCAATTTGCTTCAAACGCGTTCCAGTGATAGGGTTAAGATAAGGATCAATTATTACAATACACGTTTCACGTTTCAATATGTGTTTAGTAGTTTTAGAGGTAACAGCCTAATAAGAAATTTTCT